>NW_006781985.1:1014710-1020552 GCF_000442215.2 Lipotes vexillifer | reverse complement strand
GAAGCAGAAGTAAGGGCAAGAGGCAAAGGTGCCGCACCTCCCAGCTTAGCCAGCCTCCCCTGAAACTGCTCTCTTGGATGCCCCTTCTGGTTGCTTCCACATGTATATCATCGACCTCCCTGTGTTGCAGCAGAGGCTGGGATTGCCAGCCTTCCTCCAAATTGAGGATCTTGGCGCTAATGGAGAAAGGGAGAAAGAGAGGTGGACCATGCTTCTTAAACCTTAGCATGTGTCAGAATCACCTGGGAGGGTGTGTTAAAACCCACACTGCTAGGCCGCATCCCATCTGGGGTGGGATCTGAGAATCTGCATTTTAACAAGCTCCTGGGTGGTGTGATGATGTCAGTTCTTGGGTCATATTTTGAGCAGCACCAACAATCTGCCAATTTGACTTGTTGGAGAAGTTCTATCGCCTGGATAATTTCAAACTTGCCCAATCAGAAAGAAACTCACAAAAAAGGGCAGTCCATGAAAAACAATCACCATCTTCCTCAAATTCAGAGACAATCAACTAGGGGCAGTGCATCAGTAACTGAAGAGTGTCAGTGAAGATATGGCTAGGTGTGAATCTGATCTGCTGACAGGCAGCTTGAACTTGGCATGGAAATGTCTTTTGAAAAGGGTGAAAAGATGTTTTCCTTTGAAAAGAGAAAGGCGGAGTACAAAAATTCCTCCACTTAGATCTCATTCAACACATATTTACAGAATGGCTACTTGTGTCCCATGCTGTACAAGGTCCCCACCTCTACGTGATTGTCCCCCTGTTCAAAGTTTGGGCTTTTGTGGGTAGCTGAGTCATGCTTAGGCTCAGCCCTAAAAACAGTGTGGAAATAAATCACACAGAGCCTTTGCGTCTGAGGCAAGCTTAAAGCACATTTTATTTAATTTGCAGAAGCACGGTGGGGAGATTTATATGCATGGCTCTTGTGACAGCCCTGACACAATTTTTGATTTCCAAAAAGATTAATGATGAACTGAAACAGAGACAAGAGCTATCCACAAAGGTAAATGGAGAAATAAAAGTTGCTAATTACAGGAAGAACAAGGGATCTGCTGAGCAGGACCATACTACACCCTCCAGAAGGTTCAAGCCATGAGCTGAGGAATAAGGAGTACTTGTCATGTCACCTGACAACACATGCTTTACCTGTCCATTCACTTCTGGTCCTGCTGGCTTCAAATGTCTTCAAATTTCAGAGGCCATAAATACATATTCCTCTAGAAAGCAAAGGTCTTTCAGGAGCTGTCCCCTACCCCAAGTTAATGTGGTCTCCACATTTGGTCCTTTCACTGGGTAGGGGGATCTGTTTAATCTCAGTGACTGTTGCCCAGGAGAGCAAACTACTCAAAACCAACTGTCTTGCTTACATCTCACCTACAATATATAATCTCCTTAATTCAGATTTCTCTAAATCAGCATGTGTGACTTCAATAGGGTGTGAACAAAAGGCCAACAAAAATGGCTTTCCAGGAAAATTAGACCTTGAACTATCTCACAAAGAATTACTTTAAAAAAGCTCAGAAAAAAATTGGTAAGCAATTGATGAACAAAATTATATATGACTCTTATTTATAAAAGTGTTTCTCCTGAAGAATCAGACAGCAAATTTTTTCCAACCTCAAAAATTTTTGGAAGTGACAAAACTCTACTTATTTAAAGTATATAATATATACTTTATATATTATATACATATAATAACGCCTTTCTTTCCAATTTGTATTATGTATATATTAATGCCTTTCTTTCCAATTTGTATTATGTATATAATAACACCTTTCTTTCCAATTTGAAGTTTGTCTGGATGAGTCAAGAAAACTCAGCTAGTGTTTGGAGTGGATTTTGCAAGTAGCTAATTTGCTAGTATTTGTACTAATGATTTTTAACACGGATAATTTCAGAAGTCTGTATTCTACATATTTTACAGTTGAAATATCAAATGATAGGCTGAAGATTTGCTATCAGAATATAGGTGGTACATTGCTGAGATGTATGTTAGAACCCAGGCTGTAACAAGTGAGGCAGGAAAAGAGCATTTTATTGGTAGAGTCCTGAATAGACATATGCGTATCTAGTAACTTAAATTGATGATTTTGAAAGGTAGCTCAAGTTTTATTATATACATAAAAAAGTACACCCCACAACATATAGATAGTAAAACGATTTTATTGTTTAATACACACACCATGAATTAGTCAGTTTTGATTCAGGTTATTTTTACTTTATGTGATAAAACCCAAAAGATATTTTGAAATTTAAAAGTGTGAAATATTATGTAGTTAAACACAGATTTGTCAATTCTGCTGCATTTTGAATAGGGCAAACATTAAAACAGCTGATCTGTGCATTTCCATTTGGTCCCAACTTTTTGGTCTGTTTGACTCCTAGAGGTGCCCAGCCCTAACAGACTAAGAGAGTATATCTTTTGTTATTACATCTCTTTTCTTGACACGATAGTTTAAGTATATAAAGCAGGTTGAGTTGTTAGGAAGAGAACTTCAAGATGTTTTGGTCCATCTTTCTATCTGACTTATGCTTATGAATCTTTTCAAAAAAAATTCCAAAGTAGTAGGTTAAATTTAGAAAGTCCAAACTAAGCCTCTGGGCTCCAATAAGCAATGCTGGGGGATTAAGAGGTTTTATTCCCTCTGGAGGGGGGCTAATAAGGGGCCATTGTGGGAGGGGGAGGCCAAAAGTATCCAGATGTGAGTGAATACTCACAGTCTTCCTTGAATATTTGACCAGTAGTTTTGAACATTTTTTATAGTCACTGCTACAAACATGGCTATCTCAGTCTTTTGATTGGATGGGGGGCACTTCTAGCTTTTCAAATGTGAGAAGTTGTGTAGTAATGTCCACCATGGCATTTGCTCCTGAATGGGTGTCTGGGAACAAAGTTAATAAAGACGATCTTGCCAAGTCTCTGTTGTGGGCCTGTGAAGTGCTCTAAGATTTGTAAAGAATTCTTTATAGGTATAGAAGGAATTTATAGAAAGGCATATATAGAAAGCTGTACTATTGCATAAAGCAATACTAATACATACATGGAAAGCAGCACTATTGCATAAAGCTATACTAATACATACATGGAAAGCAGCACTATTGCATGAAGTGATAATAATACATACATGGAAAACAGTACTATTGCATAAAGCTATACTAATACATACATGGAAAGCAGTACTATTGTAATTGATGAAATGTGCTGATAGACAGCCTGTGGAGGAAGGAGCTGTGTCTTCAGAAGCCTGCCATCTTTCTTTGGAAGCACCTGCAAGTGGAGATGACGAAAAGTCAGTTTGTTTCACGGTCGTGAACTACACTGACCAGTCCGTGGTCCCATGGCCACGAGGAGGAGGACACAGAGCCACATACCATGAGCTACGAAAAGGAAGTCTGCAGATGATGGGCAAAGGGACTCATTGCCTGATTTACTATGACTTGACAGCTGGCTGGATAAAGCTTTGCTGTATGTCCATTTAGGGCTGTCTGGATAAGTCTGTAAATAATACCCTATGTAGTGAATGCACCTACAGAATGATTAAATCGATGCGGTGAATGTGAAATGACCAAAGTCAGTTTTGTTTTCTCTTCATATTTTTCATGCTGTAGTTTCCCTTTTCCTTTAAGTGTTTTTTCCATCTCACTGTCCCTGGAAAGTAGAATTGCTCTGATGACCTAAGCTCTTTTGTTCTTTAGTGTAGTAAAGTAGTAGAAACATTTGATTTGGCTAATAAATTTTTAACCATTAATATTTTGTGATCCAAATATTAGCAAACACATATGGAAAGCTTACCCTATGACACAAGCCGTGTTACATACCATCTCCCTTAATACTCACAATAATCTAGTGATCTAAGTGTTGTTTTCTTCCCTTTAGAGATGGGGAACCTGAAATCTAGAAAGATAAAGAGCTATTAAGAGGTGGAGGCAAAGTCTGGCCCCTCATCACCTGGCATATACTATAGTGTAATCACCCAAAGAAGCCTGGATGTAGATTAGTAATTGGCTGCAGAGGTTTCCAGGCCACTAGGACAATATTAACCAAATTAGATGTCTTTTTTAAGTTCAGAGGATTCCGCAGGACTGCAATCTAATAGAATCTTCCTTTTCCCCCCATGCATTGTGATTAACATGGTGACTGGGACATAGTAGGTGTCGATAAATGATGAATGGATGGATGAATGAACATGCTAGTTGAATGGAGAGGAGCAATTAAGTGTCACATTCAAAATGTTTCATCACTGGATTGATTCGAATGCTGACCTAATACTGCAGCTGTGTCTCTGGGTCAGGGTCTTGGAGGTACTTGCTTGGCCGAGCAGTAAAGCTTTAGTTATTGGGTGGTGGAGAACCCTGGGGAGTGCAGGGGAAGGTTCTGGTTCTGGAGCGACGGTGTGGGTGCTCAGGGAATTTAGGATAGTGGCTTTCTGCCTAGTGGTACGGAAGCATTTCAGTATTTTAACCAGCATGGAAGTACCACTGTGAATTGGCTGAAGAGAAACCTTGGGAGCCACACCTGGTCAATCCCAATGCAGCATCCTTGTTTTCTAAGGACCTCCTAAGGTGACTGGTGACTGAGACATATCATTAATTGAAAAACTTTGTGAGGTTGGCTTAGATTCTACCAGGTATACTTTTTGCTTACTCCAAGAACACTAGAGGGCAGTAGCTACCTTGAAGATGTAAAACAGGTGTGTACTCCGAGGGTGGTTAGCCTTTGGTCCTGCTCTGTCAAGTGGAAGGAGACAGCTTTTGCAAAACGATGAACATTTCCCTCTGTTCTTCAGGATATATCTGAATATGGAGATGATTCCAGAATAGTTTCTCAAGGGCCCAGAGTGTTCTTCAATCATTTGTATGTAGTATGCTCAGGCCTGAAATAGGACTTGCTTAATCGTTGGGGGCAATTGTCTAGATTCAGATCGAGCAAACATTTATTAAATGTTCATGTGGAAACACCTAGCATCATTCTAGCAGATGACTGACATTTACTCCATGCTTATTTAAGCAGTCCTGCACCATTTACTGTTGCTGGGTAGTTTCATACAGGTGAAACCTCTGGGGTGGCTGGGAATTTGTGAAGATTAAGTGTTATAAATGAGAATGCAGGAGTGTTGTTTGTATATTTATAATGTGTCTCTTTAAAAATTGAAATCTTCCAAGTATGGGAGGCCGCTCCTGACATTAACGATGTTTAAACACAGGTAGCCACTGTCCTTGCTGAGTTTATGGGAGCAAATCTTTTCAGCATATCTGATCCCTGTAAAGGCAGTTGGATATCCTAGGAGAAGCTCAATTTGGGAGCCCAGAGTTTCTTGGTTCCACTCCTAACTTGCGTGATCTAGGAAAGGGCTGGGAGGTCTTGGGCTGGTTACTTAACCTCAATTTCTTTTAAGATAGACGAGGTGGACAAATAGCTGTAAGTTTCCTCCAAGTTCTAATTTTCTACAATGCGAACAATGTCCACCAGGGAAGGCTCACAAAACAAAACACAGAAACAGAATCTTCTGCATCTGAATCTTGGTAGGATGCAAGGAAGAGAATGCTTGTAAGGTTAGATATGCTTCATTTGGAGACACTTGAGAGGATGGACTTTGCTTATTCCTTACCGGCGTCTTCTGCGGAAGGAAAAAGCGGCAGATGATCTGTAAACGTAATATGGAGGGAGATCTGGGCTCAGGGCTAACTTAAAGAAAAGAGCAAAAGGAAGTAGCCACAGAGTAAATGGAATCTAGTTTTATAGTCAGATCTCAACTAAGATACACACAAAGTGGTGACAGGGAACTTCATTCAGTCACATCTATGAAAACTATGAAAGAAAGTCATCAGGGGAAAAGAGAG
>NW_006781985.1:1009786-1014700 GCF_000442215.2 Lipotes vexillifer | reverse complement strand
GGGAAAGAGATATTGATGGAAGCAAATCCTGGTTCTATCATTTACTAGATGGGTAAGCGTGGGCAAGTGGGGGACTTCTCTGAGCCTTTTTCTCATCTGATGTCTGTAAATGTTAGTTGCTTCGCCCCCTTTGCCTTTACTGTACTTGAATCTGTAGTTCTAAGGAAAAAAATGTGTTGCATGTTGTATCCGTTCAGTACAAATAACTCTCCCTGAAGCCAAATGGATAGAAAGTGTACCAGGAAGTATAGTAGGAAAGTCAGGGTACATTAAGTCTGGCCTGAAGGAACTGTGCTTTTCCAGAATGTTCCCCAGAAAAGACAGAGGGGTGAAGGATGTGGAAGTGTGTCTGAGTGTGAGGCCTGGTGTGTTTCATGAAACGGACCTTTCTGGCATTGGTATACACGGCAGAATTCTTTTTGTCTGGAGAGGGGAGGTCAGATGTGTGCATTGGGCCCAGGGGAAAGAAGGGCAGGAAGACAGTCATCTCAGAGATCAGTCACTGGCCATCTCCCTGGACTTGCATGGGAGCCCCATGGGAGAGGAGGCTGCAGGATAGACTGTGCACAGCAAACTCGGTGATGATGACAGTGGGGAAAGGCTTTGTGGGGGGCACTAAACATCAAACGGGGGAACCAGAACAGGCAGAAGAACGCGAGGAAAACACATATGCAAATGTGTGGCACCCCTTGTGAGTTTATTGAAATAATCAGGAGGAATGCTTTTTTTTTTCTTTTCCATTATGGTTTATTACAGGATATTGAATATAGTTTCCTGTGCTATACAGTAGGTCCTTGTTGTTTATCCATTCTGTATACAGTAGTTTGCATCTGCTAACCCCAAACTCCCAATCCATCCCTCCCCCCACTCGGCAACCACAAGTCTGTTCTCTATGTCTCTGAGTCTGTCTCTGTTTTGTAAATAAGTTCATTTGTGTCATATTTTAGATTCCACGTATAAGTGATATCATATGGTATTTGTCTTTCTCTTTCTGACTTACTTCATTTAGTATGATAATCTCTAGGTCCATCCATGTAGCTGCAAATGGCATTATTTCATTCTTTTTATGGCTAAGTAAATTCCATTGTGTGTGTGTATATATATATATATATATATATATATATATATATATATATATATATATATATACACACACACACATATATTTTCTCCTAATTTATCCCTCCCTCCCCCTTTCCCCTTTGGTAACCATAGGTTCGTTTTCTATGTTTGTGAGTGTGTTTCAGTTTTGTAAATAAGTTCATTTGTATCATATTTTAGATTCCACACATATGATATTTGTCTTTGTCTGATTTACATCACTTAGTATGATAATCTCTAGGTCCGTTCATGTTGCTACAAATGCATCATTTCATTCATTTTTATGGCTAATATTCCATTATATATATATACCAAACCTTCTTTATAATTCATCTGTTGATGGACATTTAGGTTGTTTCCACGTCTTGACTACTGTAAGTAGTGCTGTTCATGTATCTTTCTGAATTATAGTTTTCCAAGAGAAACTCTTAATGTGTTTGGAAATTCTATATTAAAAGCCTGAAGAAAATCCTAAGAAACATGAGCGGTTACTGTAAATGAGACCCAGTTTATAAGAAGCTTGATGTAGGCCATGCACCCTAGAAAGAATGGTTGAAGGAGTTTCAGGATTCTTACATGGAAAAGAGATGTAAAAGAACTGGGTGAAGTTCAGCAGAATTATGTCTCTTCCAAAATTCTGGTGTTAGGGTTTCCTTGAGTCAGGATGCGATGTCTGTGATACCAACAGACTGCTTCAGTATCACATGTTTTCATGATTTGATCATTATGTATTTACTTTTTTTGGCCTGACTCATATTAAAGAACTTCAAATTCATAATTTTAAATTTCAGCAAGCAAACTAATAAACTACCCACAATTTACATAATCTTGCTTAAAAAAATAGCTGTTGCATTTGCATCGAGCTCTCAAATGTAATTTACACTGTATATAAGATTTTCTCTGGGGAAACCTAGCCTGAATAAAAGAGGATGAAGAGGAGAGAGAGAGAGAGAACGCATCAGATGATGGGGACAGAGGAGCACAGAAGGTGAGGAGGAGGCCAGGATGTGGAATGAGGCCAGGTCACAAGGGGACAGCAGGTGGTGCCTACAGAAGCAAGAAAAAGGTCATCATGAGAAGTTCTAGTAATACAGATGGAGAGTGTGTTCAGAGATCCTGAGTCCTCCAATGGGGGAAACTGAAAAGGTGCCAAATTGTAGATTCATCTTTAGGTGGGGACCGTTCTGGAAAAGCATGGTTCCTTCAGGCCAGACTTAATGTACCCTGATTTTCCTACTATACTTGGTGGTATCCTACCTATTCATTTGGTTTCAGAGAGAGTTATTTGTACTGAATAGATGAAACATGGAACACTCTTTTTTCCTTAGCAGAATCATAGATTATAGGCTTGGGTCAGCTCTGTGCATTCCAACTTGTCAGAGGGGGACAGGATTCCTGTCTGAGGACACAGGCAGTTTCAGATGGATGTAAATCAAGCATGGTATATTCTTCTCTCCATCTTGTTGGAGAAGATGCTAGAGGATGAAATGGGAAACTTCATCCCTGGGTCAGAAATGGACAGTCAAATCTTTACCACTTCACACCCAGTGAGTGACTGAGGCGTCCGGGGCCTCGTCCACCTGCCCTCTGTCCTGACTGTCACCCTTCTGAAGGGTGGGTTGAATACCTCGAGGCATCACCTCGTATCCTCTTGGCCTGGCTTCCTATTTCCATCATGGCTGCTGGGCAGTCAATCCACACAGGCTTCGACAAGCTTTCCTCAGTCCTCACTTGCTGCTTTGACTCCACAGCAGGGCACACCTGAAGAATTCCCCAGGACCCACAAATGCTCAGCTGTGACGTGGAGGGAGTTCGTACCCTGTGGGGAAGCCCTGGACCCACTGGGGAAGGAGCCCAGGGTAAATGTCTTCCCCCTTCTTACCCAGATGTCTTGGAGACACACTGCATGTTTTCTCAGGTGTTCCTATGCCAGTAAGGGGCTCAAGAGCAAGGACCAGTTAGACAACACAAGTGCATCTTTGCATTGGTTTTCCTTCTTTATTTCCTTTTCACTCTTCCTGTCCTTCAGTCTTGCTCTCTGGAATCACCCTCCTAAATAAACTACTCTCACATACACCTTTATCTCAGGCTCTATGTTGGGGTAACCCGGGCTAGGGAAATAACAGACTGAGAGTGAGAAGGAAGATAGGAATCACTCCCCTGGATTGTGCTTCTTGCACATAACACATGACCATAGAGAGCAGGGGCAGGAAGGAGCCCCAGCACATATAGTGAGGGCACTTCCCCCATCTTTTGCTTTGGAGAGGTGGCAAATGCATGGGGCATGTATCTCTCTGGTTAATGATATTCCTTTTTCAGGAGCAGTTCCTCTGCTCTTTAGAGATGATTTTACCTAAAACACAGACTTTGGGATTTCGAATCCCACACATTTCTCTAGACCAAAGACTCTTTCTCCAGGGCTTAATTTTAAGACATAGTTGACAGATCTGCTCACTGACTTGGTCTCCTGCCCCTGAATACAGACCTATTCATCAGTGTTCTCCTGAAGCCAATCTCCTGAGTTCTGGACATCCCACCAAGTGTGGCCTGACTAAAGCAAATGCAGGGGAATTCTTGCCTCTTTTCACTGAGATTCAGTTCTTGGTCAAATAATTGGGTCCTGGATTGTAGAATGCAGAACTTTGCTTTCAGGAAATTCAATTACAGTGTTGGAAGCACTAATAACCTGCTTTAAAAACCAACATTATTAGCCAAGAATAATTATGACTGCAAGGAAAGTGAAAACAATAAGGAAGGAGCACGTCTTAAAGTCGTCTGCAATTTCAGCTTTCCTCTTAGAGCAGGGAATGTACAACTCCCACATTCTCCTCTCTATTAAGGAGGAAGTCCTCAGCTACAAGCAATCTGCTCCTGAATCCCATTTATATTTTTTTACCTATGGTGCGAATAGTAATTAGACAGAGTGACAAAAACACAACATGTGGTGGTTCATACAACTTTGGGATTTGTTATTTTAAACTCATTTTTGGGCTATAAATGATTTTTGGAGTTTGAGCAAGTTATGGTTGGTGGGTAAAGTGTGTGAAATGTGTGTGTGTGTGTGTGTGTGTGTGTGTGTGTGTGTGTGTGTAGAGGGTGGGTAGCATAATGAGGCTTCATGGTTACCATGACTACACCAGAAAACTCCCCTGGCAACTTGAACAGTATATGGGCAAAAAGGGGGGTTTGGAAAATCATACAAAATAAAATCAGAGGGGGTTACGAATTCTCAAATTGGAAACCTATATTTCCTTAAATACTGCTACCATCTGGGCATATCCTCTTTTAAGATTCTGTAATCCAGATGCATTTTTGTCAAACAAAGCAGAGTTATTTTAGTAACATAAGATTAAAGGAGCAAAGACTGAATGTAATAATTCTAAGGAAACCTGGGTATTGGCTGTACAGTGATGTTTGATCTGGCTGGCCTCGTTGGGGTCTCTGTGTCACGTGAATAGAATCTCCCCTTCATGGGAGCCACCTTGTTGAACTAGAGAGGATGAGCTGGACATCATGAAGATTCCCATCATCCTCCCTTAATCTGTCTCCAGGACTGCACCTGCCACATCTCTTGTGGGTCTGCCTGGGCTCCCAAGCTCATCCCAGCTGTGGGGAGAGATAATGAAAGGATGATCGGGATGAACCACTGACTTTGGGCCTCAGCTTCTACATCAATGAATGGTCAGGTTTGGAGTAAAACCTCTTCCAGATCTTTTGCTTTTCACTTTACATCTTCATTAATCACAAATGTTATCTGGGCTTCCCTGGTGGTGCAGTGGTTGAGAGTGCGCCTGCCGATGCAGGGGACACGGG
>NW_006781985.1:956187-1009759 GCF_000442215.2 Lipotes vexillifer | reverse complement strand
CTGAGCCTGTGCGTCCGGAGCCTGTGCTCCGCAATGGGAGAGGCCAGAACAGGGAGAGGCCCGCGTACCGCAAAAAAAAAAAAAAAAAAGGGAGTTCGTAGTATTTGAACCAAGACCACTCCCTTTCTCATGACTCCTGCTCAGCCAAATGGAGACTCCACTCCAGATGCTGCAGCCAGGAACACAGGCTTCCTTTCCCCCTGCTTCCAGTTGGAGGGCTTTCTTCCCAGGAAAAGAAGGTCTTCTATATTTCACATCTTGCTTCCCAACTACCTGATGCTGAGGCTAAGTCCCAGTCCCCACTTGTGGGACAGTGTCCTACCTTTGGCATGCTATGCTGTGAATACTGGGGCTTTGTTGCCTTTGCCAGGGTTTGTGAGTGGTGGTCCCGTACCAGGAGAGGCAAGCCGAGAGGACTTTAGGTTATAGCTCCCTCTCAACCCCCAACCAGGTGGTCAGCAAATAGAGCAGGTTATCACTCAGAGTAAAGCTTTGCTCTGCTATTTTCCTCACCTCCAGCTGCAGAGAGGTGGCTCCAAGATTTTTCCTGGGAGAGAAGTAAGCCATAAAACAGATAGCTCCTAATCTCTTCCCCGAAGAACTGACTTCAATTGCAATGGAGTGTGGAGAAGTTCAAACCTAAGGAAACTCTCAAGAATAGTGAAGGTTGTGGTAAAAGGAAATTGGGTGGAGATTCATGGTTTTAATGAAGACACATTTAGGTTACAGGCAGGCTACTTCGCAGTAGAGAACTGGGGAATAAGACAGCTGGTAGGAGCCTTCCTGGGGTCAGAACAAATATCACACATGTGTATCAGAAACTGTTCCTCCAGAGGAGTCGCAGTGTGATTGGATTAGTTCAGAGAGCAATTTATGCCCCAGGGCATTGTTGAAAGCAATAGAGCAATCAGTAGGCAATAAGTAGAGTTTAACAGCTGGGTGAGGTCAGGGAAAGATAAGTGAGTCCTGCCAACACCGCTGTCATCTTAGGGTGCTGTGGGAATCTCCAAAACTGCACCTCCCTGAGAACAACACCAAAGGCTTAACACTCTGTGTTTGTGGGGGAGATGGACTTCACTAAAATCTAATCAGTCACTAAAAAATACAGAGTTGATGAAAATTTCATCAGTCGATCTAGGAAAGAAATGGAAAATTTTATTTCAGCCAAATTTGAGAATTATAACCCAGGAAGAGCATCTCAGAAAAATTATAACCCAGGAAGAGCATCTCAGAAAGCTCTGAGAACCGTTAGAAGTAAAGGCACAGTTATATAAGGTTTTTGAGACGGAGGGCTGTACATTAAATGATGTATTATTGACAGTTTACACAATCCAGATCTAAGCTGCCCCTTGCGAGATCAAGACGGAATGTTATCTTTTAAGGAGTTGTCTTGTTGATGCTAGAAGAATGTTACTCTTTATGGCTGAGCAGGTATTTCTGCTGATGGGGGAGGTTTTGGTCGATGCATAATGCAGATACAGAATGCACAGTGAAGGGAGAGAGGAGGCCAAAGAGCAAAGAAAAATTTTTATGTTTAAATTCTTATCTTGCCATAAAATATGAATTGATTTCACACGAGCAAATAATGAAAACAAGACTTGGAGGGGGATACCAGTATCCAGAGTTGCTACAATATATAATCTGAAATGTCTAATTACCAACAAAAATTATGAGGCATATAAAGAAATAGGAAATTATGACCCATACATATGGAAAAAAAAAAAGACAAATAGAAACTGCTTGTGAGAGTGACCAGATGTCAGCTTTAACAGCAACCATTGTCAAAATAGCCATTATAAATATGATCCCAGAACTAAAGGAAACCATGAGTTAAGAAGTAAAGGAAGGCATCAAACAGAGAATATTAATAAAGAAATAGAAGTTATAACTCAGTATCAAGTGACAATTCTGGAGTTGAAAACTACATAGCTGAAATAAAAATTTTATTACAGGGGCTCAAGAGTTGATTTGAAGTGGCAGAAAAGAGAATTAATGAACTTTAAGATAGATCAATAGATATTATGCAAGATGAAGAATAGAGAGAAAAAAGAATGAATAAAAATGCCCCCCTGCAAGAAATGTGGGAGACCATCAAGCACAGCACCATATGCATAATGGGAGGACCAGGAGAGGATGGAAAAGAGGAGAAAATATTTTCAAAGAAATAATGACTTGAAAGTTATGTAAGATTGTTGTAACAAGCAAAACAATATAAAGATGTGAAAACTAAATGCTGATAATCTTTCACTCACACCTGTGCTCCCCACCCACCCTGAGGGAACCAATGTAACAGTTTGGTATGTATCTTTCCATACTTTTATCTATGCTCATGCAAAAATGAGCAAATACACATATACATATTTAGCTTTTTAATATATAAGACAGAGGGATGATAATCCATTGTTTGGATGTACCACAATTTATTTAGCTATTTCTCAATTCAACCATTTCTCTGCTATGATTCTGTTTACCTAATAGCAGATATTACTATGTAAAATTTCTTTGCAAACAAGTCTAGCCCAGTTTTAGAATTTCAGGGCAATACTTCCATTGGAATAGGCTTGATAGAATTCATTGTCATTTGTAGGATGTGCACCAGCCCGATTTGGATATTAAATGTGAGAGGTCGTAGTGGGAAAAGAGAAAGGATGACAAAGATGAACTTGTTTAAATCTCATTTGGTTCAGCCCAATTTCCCATACACTGAGTGTGGTTTTATTAAAAGTTTTAGACTATGTGGTAATATGACACCAAAAAGACTGGATTTGGAGTGAGAGGTCTGAGTTTGAATTCTGACTTAGTCACAGATTCATTTAAACATGGCCACTATAATGCTAAGTAACAAGCAATTGCAAAATCTCAGTAGCATACAAAAATAAAGATTCATTTAGCTCGTGTGTCTGTGGGACAGTGTGGGAGTTGGGTGGGTAGTGGGTAGACTGATTTGGGCTTGGTTCAGTTGGGGTAGCTCTGCTTCTTGTGTCTTGTTGGAACCAGAAGACTTGGCTGGTGATGGCAGAGGTGGAAGAGAACATGTCCAAGTGCAAAAGCGCTTTCAAAGTCTCTGTGTGCATCCTATGGGCTAAGATGCCGTCAGCCAAAACAAGTCATGTAGGCTGAACTCAGAGTCCAAGGGGCGATGAAAGTTTACATGGCCAAGGATATGCATGTATGATCCTGTTGTTGGAGATGGAGTAAAGAGTTGGAGCCATGATTCTGTCTGTTATTGTCATTTATCAGCAAGTTACTTTGTGCTATCTGAAAAAAGGAGATAATACTCCCCACCTTGTAATTTTGTCTCAATTAATTGCAATATTGTATGTACATCCCTTGGCATGCAGTACATAATCAATGGCTATTAACTTCCGTGCTTTACAAAAGCTCTTGTGGAATATGTGATTCTTTTATGTTCAAAATCTTACACAACGTTGGTCAAATTGATCAAATAAAAAAAGTGCATGCAATAATTTAAAAAAATGCTTTTTCCAACACTTGAATACAAGAATGGCTTTCAAGTAGCCTATTACATACCACTTGCATAAACACTTCTGCACAGTTGGATCCAGAGCATATGGGCCAGTCTGAATTTTGCCATTTAAAATTTTCTTACATCAAAACTTTGTCTTATACTTCTGCATTGTTTCTCTAGTAATCATTGTGTGTGTATGTGTTTGTGTGTCTGTGTGTGACTGTGTGATAGTTTATCATTTGACTGAACCATTGGAGGTAAATTATTTCATGGAGAGGTTTTGAAGCCTCCAGCCTGAGCATCAGTTACCTGGGCTGGTGTCCTGTTGGTTTCAGAGCACTGGCACCTGCTGAGTGATGGTGGGGCGGATCTCAGGGCCTGAGGGGTCCCGGAGCTCCCATAAATCCTCTCTTCCATTAGAAGACGAGCAAGTGTGCTGGAAAAGTAATAAAGTCCTCGATGTTCTATTAGTGTGACTGTGCCTGGGGGAGGAAAACAAAGCCATCTGCCGGTGCTGTCAATGACAATGGCACAGGGTACCCAGCTCCAGTCCCACCGATTTGATTGTGTGGTCTAAAGTATTTTAGCCAGACATAGGACTGAATCTGCGGCTTTGTAAATTCAACGGAGGAGCCATATCGGCTCATCTGTTAAAATGAAAAGCGGTAAGTGAAGCAGAACTAGAATGGATTTAACGAGGATGTGGCTAAACCACAGCAGGGAGCAGCAGCTGGATCCTGCTACCTGAGCAGGTTTTGTCCAATAAGGGAAGTTTTGGGCCGCAAGCCACTGGTCTCTTTGGGGCCCATGTATCAAGCCATGTTGCTGAGACTAGTACCATGACTAGACTCCAGAAGATCCATGTCAAACTAGGGGTTTGGTTCAGGCAGGAAAAGGGACTTCTTTTGTTGAGGGTTGTCTGATAAACACATTTTTTGTGAATTGCCCGGGCTCCAGTGGAGGTGAGACTGGCTCCTTGTGTGTCCCAAACTCTCTACTGCATCATAACCAACTCTCCAGAAATAATTACATCTCCTCTTAGCGTTGCCCAGGAACTTCAGAGAATGATCTGAGTATCCATCATGGTTCTCATGAGCATCTTTTGATTTCCCTAGAAGTGTCTCTTCTATTTCTGTGCCTCAGTTCACACGTCCAGCAATGGATCCCTGAATTGATGGATACATGATGCAGTGGTTAAGAGCATGGACTCTGGAGCCAGATTGCCTGGGTTTGATTCCTGGTTCAGCTCCTCAGAGGTTGTCACCTTGGGCAAATCACTTAATCTCTCTACATTAATTTTCTCACCTGTAAAATGGAGATACTAATGATACTTTCCTCATAGGGTTATTTCAAGAATTGAACAATTATTAAAATGCTTGGAGTTCCTGGCACATAGTGTTGTATAAGTGTGGCTATTATTATCTTAAGACTTTAATGAACATTAATTAAATGAGATAATGCATGTAACATTCTAAGCACATAGAAGACACTGAATTATGGATATTATCACTACTACTACTGTAAGTTGTTCAGGTTTTATCTCCTCTTGGATAAAATGTCTGCATGTTATCAAGCTCTAACCTGTCTTTTCTCCAACTGAGTTCAGCTCTACAGAGGCATGTGTCCTGTGGTCACAGAAGTTTGGGAAATGCTGTATAGCTGTGTTTGTGTGTAAGTGTGCACGTGCATGTGTGTGTGCGTGTGCGTGTGCGTGTGTGTGTGTGTTTCTAATACATATTCAGACCACAGAATTACTTTGCCTGAAAAACACTTTGGAGAAGTTTTTCCATGATCCATTGAATGATTGAGGATGGAAATTTTCAGGTGAGAATTGTTGGGAGAAGTGGAATTCTGACCCCTTTTCAAATAAGGCTAATCAAGAAGCTGCCCTTCCCACCTCCAAGAGTAATGAAGGGGATTTATTAACACCTCCTCTCTGCCAGGCATTGATCTTGGCACTTCATATACATTATTGCCAATAAATATATGCTAATAGCTACCATTTATTGACCACTTAGAATGTGCCAGGCATTTTATGTAAATGATTCCTACCGTCCATAACATTTTTGCAGAGTAGGCGTTATCAACCCCAGCTTAAAGATGGGGAAATTGAGGTTTACTGCAGCATGTATACAGAGCCCAGTTTCAAGCTCAAGTCTGAAGGTTTCAAAGCTTCTCTCTGTGAAACACTGATGGGAGAATTTGGCATTCTCTGCAGTACTTAAGGAGATTAGGGAAGGAAAGAGGAAAAGAAGTAATCATAAGAGCAGACGTTTATGTTCATTTTGCCATTTAGAAAGTGTTTCCCAATGCAGTTTGCCATTTGATTTTAAGGCTGCATAATCTGGCCCCAGCCTCCCTTTCCAGCCTCTGTTCCCACAGTTCCCCCGCCATGGGAGGCTCCATTTACGGAGCCCCGGATTTATTTTCCCAACCCGCAAAGTACTTTTGTCTTCCCACCTTTTCTCACGTGGATCCCTAGGCATGGGTGACATGATGAATCTTCCAAGTTCCAACTTGCCTTCCCTGAGCACCCTGTCCCAACACCTCTGGATGCAATCGATTCCTTCTTCTTTGCGCCCCAGGATTTTATACAAACCCATCTATTGCAGTTATCACCTTGAATTACAATTGCTGGTTGAAGGAATGAATGGATGAGTACTTAGCAGCCCATCTTGCAGGTAGGCATTGGTTCTTTCTTGTTTTTTTGTTTTGTGTTTTTAAATGAGATAGTAAAGCTTAGAGAGATTTGGTGACTTGTTCAAGGTCATATAAGTGGTTGCTGGTGGAGCCATGGCTTCAGCCTTGATTTTAGGAAGCAGGCTTAAGAGTTAAGTTTTCATAGACTTCCTCCCCAGTCTCTTCCCTGAAGGAGCATCACTTTTAAGGCAGAATTGTTTAGGTCAGTAAGAGAACTCTTATGAAAAGAGTAGCTATGACCTCCTACTGATATGCATCTTAGGGTTTACAAACCACCTGATATTCTAGCCACCTCAGCAGTTATATCAAGAGGGTCACACTGTGATGAATTTTTTTAAACTAACTGATATAAGACAGTATATTTTCTGGGGGTCTTAAATGAAAGGAAAGCTCCAACTACAACCCTGTCATGATCCCTGTCTTTCTCTCCCCATTAGAACGCTTTCCTGGGACAGACTATTCTCTCTCTTAATCTGTGGGAAATTTTGCACTTTCACATCCTACAGAGGCCAATTAAAAAGGTCAATTAAAGTCCAACTTGTGAAGGCAGAGATCCAACAAAGAGGGAATAAGTGAACAAATGATATTAATCATAATGGAAGCTAAAAGGTTAATATTGCCTAAATACTCATTTATAGGCCTCGGGACTGACAGCAAGGTCTCAACCTAGGAGGCCTTGATTAAGCAAAAGCTTCACACTCCTGTGTTTTCTTGAAATTTTTCCTCTGCAGCCTCTTCTGGGGTTCAGGTTTTCAGTCAGCCGGGGCAGTGAGTTAGAACATATCAGTGAGAGCAGATGGGTGGCCCTCTTTTCCCTTTGAAAATTGGAGTCTAAAGCCATATTAGCTCCAGCCATAATATCAATTATAGCATGACTTGCATGGTAAGCCTTCCTGATTACTTTTGGTAAATTTTCTTTGGAGATAAGAAAGAAACCATTAAACCCAGATTACAGTTTGTTAGTTCTAGGAAGTGCGTGTTAGGGCAGCTTCTAACACTATTCTAGACAATGAGGAAAGTACCACAGCCTTGGGCCTGTAAAACGATGACACACTGCCGTTCTCGGGAGCAGCTCCAAGACTGACCAGCAGATCTTTCTCATCCATCACTGTCTAACCCTGGAAGCTTGTCTTCTGATTGCTTTGTCGAGAGAGTAGAAATGTGGCTTAAGACTTTTCAAGAAGATCCAAAAAGAAGCTTTATCTTTTATATTCTTTTTTTTTTTAATCTTAGAGTTTTTTTCTCTCTCTCTCAGATCAAGGTTGTCTATTATAGTCTGGCTCCTTCATGTGATAAGGCAGACCTTGAATTTGCAGAACTCATTGAAGGCTGAGATTTTTATATTTTTTATATCCTGAAGCCAGAATCTCAGGGCTGAACTGGAGTATGAGCCTAGTTATGCCTGGGTTAAACCTGTTTCTTTCATGAATTCTTCTTCTACTGACTGTGACCTTATGTAAGATTCAGACTTTGACCTCCTGCAGTTTCACTAAATCTTTTTTTTTTGTTTTTGAGAACTGAGCATCTTGGGTATTACCTCGTAGAGGAATACTTTTATGCCTGTAGTTTTTACTGTCATTTAAAAACCCAAGTTTACTGGAGAGCTCTGGGTGTAGCCTCAATTACATCTAAATGAATGGTGACCTTCAGAGGTCACCTTGGGAGGACATATTATTGTTTAGGACCATTTAAGTGCAAGTGGATGAAAATCACACGAGCTGAATCAAGCAGAAACGGGATTTCTTTTTTTTTTTTTGCGGTATGGGGGCCTCTCGCTGTTGTGGCCTCTCCCGTTGCGGAGCACAGGCTCCGGACACGCAGGCTCAGCGGCCATGGCTCACGGGCCCAGCCGCTCCGCGGCATGTGGGATCTTCCCGGACCGGGGCACGAACCTGTGTCCCCTGCATCAGCAGGCAGATTCTCAACCACTGCGCCACCAGGGAAGCCCGAAACAGGATTTCTTTTAAAGATACTGGGGTGTCTCACAGAACCTGAGAATACAAATGTTATCAGTTCTCAGGAAAACCTGGGATCAGAAACACAGATGCTCTTTAACATTGACTTTCTGTTTCTTTTACATACAATTCTCTCTACGAACCACTTTCTTTCTTCCTCCTTTTTATGTACAAATGTTTCCTTCATTTCTCCTGTCTATGTCATAGGAAAATAGAATATAAATCCAGCCTGAGCTTCCTATAGTAAACCGCTCAAGGACTGACTTTCTTTCTCCATTCTAGTTTCAAGATTTCCATGCCAGCACTCTGGTTGGCTTACCTTGGGAGAGGTAAGCCTGATTGTGAGGACTTACCTGGTAGCCCTGTGTATGGAGTGATCAGATGTGGTAGGTGGTACCAGAAGAAGGGCAAGGGTGTTGGCAAAATGAAAAATAAGCATGAAAATCAGCAACTTGTCAATGTATTTATGAGCAAACACTGAATTCACTAGTTTTGCTAAGTTAAGTCAATCCATTTTCCTGGAAGTGAGCAGTTGTAGATTTTTAAGCCTATGAGTTATTAGCCTCTGTTATTAATGAATTTAGTTACTTAGAGAAATCAATTCCTTTATAAAACAACCATTTATTTAAACATATCTATTTGCATTGTCCTTTTCCTTAAGCAACTTACAATAAGAGGAAATACATATAGGGCTTACTCTGCACAGGCACTGTTCTATGTTGTGTATGTGTGTGTGTGCACACATGTGTGCACATGCACACTCATTCTCGTCCTTAAAACAACCATATGAGGAAACTGAGGCACAGGGAATTTAAAAAATTTGCCCAGGGTCAAGAGATAATTAGTGGTGGAGCTTGGAATCCAACCTACACAATCAAACTGGGGAAAGAAGATATATTCAAATTAACAGCTAATAATGCAATGCAGAATGTGGCATACTGACTATTTTTCGAACATATGTCCTAGAATTTGAAGAAATTTAAAAACAACCTGAACCAGCCTCACTACTTTTTGTTTAGTTTATTTTTAAAAAGCATTGCTATTGCTGACATGGTCAATCACTACTGCTCCACCAAGCTAGAGAAAATAGTTTAAATTTTACCAGACAACTTTTTATGATGGCCTGCTTGAAAACGGCCATAAGAGGGTGGAGCTGGGCGGAAAATTATCTCCAGATATTTGAAGCACAGTCATGTGGACAAAGGTCAGCCTTCTTCAATGGATGAAAAGTAAAGGGAGCGTTTAGTATGAAAAACTTGCTGACTATTATGTCCACCTACTCTTGGAGCTGTATCCCTTTCAGAGCAATGAACATCCCAAAACGTGGTCCCTGGGCCAACGGCATCAACGTCACATGGGAACTTGTTAGAAATACAAATTCTGGGGCCCCATCCCAGGTGTGTTGAATCAGAAACTCTGGGGTTGCCGTCCAGCCCTCTGTTTTAACAAGCCCTGCATGTGGTTCTGATGCCCCTTAAAGTTTGAGACCCACTGTCATGAAGGCCAGGCCACAGAATCAAAAACTGCCAGAGTCACAATTTGTTGATAAAGCCCTTAAGTTTATAGATTACAAAGCTGAGGTTCAGCGATCATGAGTTGGAATCAGAACATGGGTCTCTGTTGACTCAATTCAGTGACAGAGAAGAGACTGGTGTGCACTGTATTGGTCGTTAGGGGCTATGAAGAGTATCCAAGTAAGTGACTTCTAGGCCATTTCCACACACATCGAAGTTTTCTGAGCTATATAAGGTGACCATTGATTGGGGGAAGGCTATTTTCATAATCAGGACCTTGTCTACTTACTAGAATGTGAATTTGTTGTAGTCATAAAATAAAAGAATCACAGATATCATCTAGTCTGGTTCAACCTCTCATTTTACAAATGAGAATAAAAAAGAAACAAAACACCTAAACCTTGAGAACCAGAATGCTCGAGTCCACAGCTGCATAATGCCAGATCCTACGTTTTCAGAAGACACTGACATTTTTTGCTGTCTGTTGCATTATTTCAATATTTGTTTCAATTTTCTCATTTCCAAGATAGGTGTAATGATATATCTATTTCTACTTAAAAGAGAAGTTGTTGAGGATAAAATGAACATAGATTGAAAAGTATTGTTATAGATTAAAATGTTATAGAATATTCAATGCTATTACCTTCAACATTGATTTTATCATAAGACCTGTCCTCCTGCATGTTGGATAGACTCAGTCATAACATTTTAATACTAGCAGGTCCTCAGAGGTCATTTCTTCCAAGCCTTCATTTTACAGATGAGGACACTGAGGTCCAGGGAGGCTTATATGACTTGCATAAGTTCACATACAATCATATGTTGGACTTATCTAAGGATAAACATCTTGTGAGTGGCTCCCTTGAAATGCCTGCCCCAAATCAAGCTTAGGCTGTTGTCTATTTCACTTATAATTTCCCCTGTGGTATTTGACATTACAAATGAAAGCACCAGCCCAGATGTTTAATTGCTTCTAAATGGAAACTGCGAAATGGTAAGAAATTTTTTGCCATCTTTTCTGTGGGTCATTGTGTTTTCTCCAAAGTCATCGTAGTTTTGTTATTTGTGAGCCTATTTCCAAACTGGGAATTATGAAAATGATCTTTTTTTTTTTGAAAATGATCTTTTAAATCATTAGAATGACTTATGGAAAACTATATTATAGCAGTTCTAGATTTTTTGTGCATTATACTCTACCTTACGTTTCCATTTGGCATGCAATTGGATGACCCTAACTGGTATATTTCTAGTCAACTTTTAGCACAACATAAAGCTGTAAATGGAAAGAAAAAGGCTATTTCTGGCCAGATGCTCTTTAACAGTCTGCTTTTCTTTCCTTCTGTAATAAGTAGAGTTTACTCTTCTCACATAATGAATAGCATTCATGTGCATTGCAAAAAAAATTAGAAAATATTTTAAAATGTAGGAAAAAGAAAAAATACCCATAATCTCACCAGGCAGAGAAAATCTCCTTTGTTATTGCAGTGTATTTCTACTTTAAAAATATTTTTATGGTGATAAACGTACATAAAATGTACATGTATATGCTAACATATAGTAATAAAGCTTAATGAATATTACTAAACCAAATATCTCTTTTAACGCACACTTAACCCTTATTCAATAAGGTCAGGAAACACAGCATTATAGGCATCCCAGAAAATACCTACATGGTCCTTGTGATCACAACCTCTAATCTTCCCTTTAAATAACCACTATATATTTTTAGCTTGTCTGTATAGTTTTACAATTTTACATGTATCCCTAAACTATACATTAATTGTAACATCCATTGCAATGAATAAACAAATATTGAAACATTATTATTAACTAAAGTCTATAGTTTACAGACTTTATAAATTATATAAAGAGTGTTAAGATCTGCCTATGGCAGAAGCTGGGCTTTGGTTTCTAGACCATTCCTTTCTGTTCCAGCTCAGGACTTATACTTACTTTCTCTTGCGGGCTGAAAGCTAGCTGCCATCAGGGAACGATTCCTGCTCCAATATGAAACATAAAAGTCCCCTGGCTGACCCTCCTTCACTTCTGGAAGGAATGTAAATTGCTATAGCTATTCTGAAGGCCAATGCAACAATATTTAGTGCATTTAAGTATTCATATACCTTGCAACACAGAAATTTCACTTCTGAGTAGTGTGTCCACAGAAGCTCTCACACAGGCAGATAATGAGATGTCTCCAAGAATGTGTGTGGAGTAAAAAATTGGAGGCAGCTCAACTGTTCCTCCCTAGGAGAATGGATATGTAAAATATGACATGTGCATATGACAGAATGCCACATAGCAGCCAGAAGGAGTGAAACAGATCTACAAATAGCAACATCTCAAATACATAATGTTAAATGAAAAAAAGTAAGAAATAGAATGAGATCCATAGCTGCTATGAGATCTGTTGCTGCTTAATAAACCATGTCAAACTTATTGGCTTATAACCACTATTTATTAGCTCAGGAGGCTGTGAGTCAACATTTGGGGTTGGGATGAGCAGGGCAGTTTTGCTGGTCTCTTCTGGGCTCACTCATTCCCCTGCAGTTGGTTGGCAATTGGAAGAATTGTTACTAGGTTTTCTGCGATGGCTTCACCTGCCCATCTAGCCACCGATGTTGGCTTCTTATGTCTGGGAGGGCCTCATGTCAGCAACAACTTGTGGGCTGGCTTGGGCTTTCTCACATGGTAGCAGAGGACTTGCCAGCAGCAAGAGAAGGCAAGCCCTAATGCACAAACAATTATCAAGCCTTTGTTTGATCATGTTGGCTAATGTCCCATTAGCCAGAGTAAGTTATGTGCCAAGTCTGGAGTCAGAGCATGGTTCCAAGGAGGTGTGTGGCTCATTGGGTGCCAGGACTGCAAAAATCTACTATAATAAAACAATAATTGTTTTGGACTGATAACAAACTGAGTTTGTTTGTCCTCCCAAATTCATATGTTGAAGCCCTAACCTCCAGGATCTCAGAACGTAACCATATTTAAAGACAAGGTCTTAAAAGAGGTAAGCTAAAATGAGGTTTTGGGGTTAGGCCCCAATATAATCTGACTGGTGTCCTTTTATGAAGAGGAAATTTAGATACCAGATATGTACTCACACAGAGGAAAGACCATGTGAGGACACAGTGAGAGGCAGCCATTTGTAAGCCAAGGAGACCTCCAAAGAAACCAGCCCTGCTGGTACCTTGATCTTGGACTTCCAGCCTCCAGAACTGTGAGAAATGTCTGTTCTTTAAGCCATCGCATCTGTAGTATTTTGTTAAGGCAGCCCAAGTAAACTATTATGATACTACTTATGTAAATTTAAAGGGTTCACTCATAAGCTATAATTTCCATAGATAGAAAGGGAACACAATAAACATAGGTGTAGATGAGAAGTATGTATACTAAATACTGGAGGGAAGGTGCTTATGAGGGTAAGAGAATGGGATTAGAACGAGAAATAAAGTGAAAAACAAATTAAGAAGAGACCCACAGATGTACTGATGATAAAAGTGTGCCATGTATTTAAGTGGGTGATCAAATCTGTGTACCTGAGCTCGAAAAATAGGATAAAGTAAAATTTAAAAAGTCTTTTCTGGTTGAGGCAGAGTTAGCTTCCGTTATATGAAGATACCATTGCTCCCATTCATAGGAGAGGAAACTGAGGCAAAGAGAATTTAAATGAGCTGCCCACAGGTACACTGTGAGCAGTGGCTGGGCAGAGGGTAGAACCAATTGGTGTGATTCCCACCCTGAGCCTTGGCAACCCCCGTTTGATCGTCTGTTACTTAGCTTCTGTGTCCCTTAGTTCCTTAGGTCCTCTTCTTGGTCTGGAATTGGATTTCTCCTTTGCTCTCGGCTGCCAGTCTTGTTTCTGAGTCATTGCTTGTGTTATACTTCCTTGTTCCCTGCTGTTTGCTGGCTCTGATTTACAGTCTGGCTCTGCCCTGGTCTGGGCTTGGCCCCTCTAACACACTCTGCCTCTCCAAGGTAGGCTCCAAGGTTGCACCCACAAGGTCTGAGAAAGTCAGGAGCCCGAGAGCAAAAGAACACAGCCAGCAATAGGCAGAAAGAGGCACAGGATCAAGTTTTAACTTCCCTCAGTTGTGGGTACTTTGTCCTATCATCTCCAGAGATTTTGATAGAACTAGGCCAGGGTACAGCCTAGGCAATCAAGACTTTGAAAAAGCTTGCCAGGTGACTACAATGTAGAGTCAAGGATGAGAACCACTAGTCTGAAGTTTTATTTTAGTGCTAACTGGATATGGATATATACACACACATAAATTTAATAATATTTAATTATTACCTCACTTTTTTTAGCTTTATTGAGGTACAGTTTTTAAAAATTTTTATTGGAGTATAATTGATTTACAATGTTGTGTTAGTTTCAGGTGTACAGCAAAGGGAATCAGTTATATGTATGACCACTCTTTTTTGACTCCTACATAGGTCATTACAGAATATTGAGTAGAGTTCCCTGTGCTATATGGTAGGTCCTTATGAGGTATAGCTGACAATTAAAATTGTAATATATTTAAAGTGTACATCATGATGATTTGATATATGTATACACTGCAAGAGGATTCCCCCCATCAAGTTAATTAACACGTTCATCACTTCACATATCTACCCCCCCGTTTTTGTGGGAATATTTAAATCCTACTCTCTTAGCAAATTTCAATTATACAACACAGTGTTAACAATTATAGTCACCATATTATATATTAACTCCTCAGACCTTATTTGTCTTATAACTGAATGTTTGTACCTTATTTGTCTTACAACTGAAAGATTGTACCCTTTTACCAACCTCTCCCTATTCCTGTCTACTCCCCTCTCCCCAGTCCCTGGAAACTGCTTTTCCAACTCTCTGTTTCTATTAGTTTTATATAAAAGAATAAGGTCCATTTTGGGCTGGAGCTGGCTTATAATGGCTAGTAAGAGCAGATTGTTAAGTATAGAAGATTTTTCCAAGCTTGTTGTTGACATTGGCCATAGTGGAAGTATTTACACCACAGAAATAGGCAAATGTGATAAAACAGGGCTTGGTTTTGGGAGAACTGGCTTATCAAAACACGAATGGATATGGGCTATAAAAATTCATGTATGTAAAAAGTCATAACACTGTAATGTATAATATAGTATAAGTGCCCATGCTGTAGAGTCAGAAGACCTGAGCTCAAGTCAAACGCCTTTATAGTCAAGTGATGAACAGCACATTATTTTATCTTACCTGAGAATTGATTTTCTTAGCTTTTAAGTAGGAATAATAATGCATACCTCACTGAAGTGCTATGAGGAATAAAAAGCATATATGAAAGCATTGTGTACAAAATAGGTGTTTGAAAATTATTAGTTGATTTTGCCCAAGGAGCAGAGTCTAGCTAATAAATCCACCCACACTGCTTTCAGAAAATGCAAATAATATTGATATTTACAAATGTTCACTGTGTGCCAGATATTTTATTTTCATGCATTAGTCTTCCTCACCCACAACAACATTTTGAGGAAGGTACTGTTTTTTTTTGTCACTATTTTAAAGATGATTAAACTCACAGAGCTAATTTTTTGATAGGGGTTGTGTCTATCAGATCTTAGAATCAGCCCTCTTAACTGTTACAGGCTACTGGTAAAGGGTGATAAATGCTAAATGATGATAATGCATGCAATAAACATGATCACATGTGGTAAGTGTGTCTGCCTTATTCAATTAGGTGTGAGGTCATCTGGAAAGCAGTGCCTTTTGTATCAATTAACATGGAATCACAGCTTTGTCAATTCCTCAGAGGCTGCCTGAGATCTTTGCAAGAAAGTGTGCCATAAGCCGTGGTCATGTTTTATGCAGTGCAGTCACTTTCTTCAGTTCTGTGGGGATTAGAGTCTTACTGGAAGAGGTTCTTAACGGTCTTCAGCTAAACCAACTCACAGCCCAATTCTCATTCCAAGATCCCATTAACAGACCTTTGGTATGGTACTGATAACTACCCATCACTCTGTGATTAGTCTCTCTCCCTTCTTCTGAGTCAGTTCCTTTAAATAATATAAAGTGGAGTCACTCATTTCATCCCAGGATCCTTGCTTAATCAGTTATGCTATTTCTGAGCCATTAGAAGATCTTAATTTCTTCATCTATCCATGCTGCATTTCAAATAAGAGCAAAGATATTTTTTCTCCTCCAGAATTTCCCCTCCTGCCTGGTGTACTGCATAACAGAGGCAATGGAAGAAGCTTCCTGTTTTCTTTTAATGGAAAAGAAACCTGGAAAGTGGATTTTATTTCCCTACCATTTATTTTTCTTTATTCAGCAGCTACACTTATTCCCATTAGAAGAAAAGTAGCTTCCTCTCCTCTCCTTCCCCTTCCCTTTCCCCTTTTACTCCTTTCTTTCCCTCCCTCCCTCCCTTCCTCCCTTTCTTTCTCTCTCTCTCTCTCTTTCTTTCTTTCTTTCTTTTTCTTTCTTTCTTCTTCTCCCTTTCTCTCTTTCCCACCTTTATGAAATGACTTCTATAATAGATCATATTAAGCATATTTCACCTGTACAAAGTTGCCAAAATAGTACTATGACTCTACTGAGAATGAAAGCGCTGAAATAATTTGTTTCTACAGCAGAGTTGATCACATTTTGAGAGGAAATTTGAAGTCTTGAGAGTTTAGCCTTAAAATTTTAGCATTATCTCCTAATTACTGAGTAATATCCCCAAATCACCCTTACGTATATAATTCAGGTGATTGTTGGTGATCTTTCTTTGGCACATGTGTGTGTGTGTCAGAGAGAGAAAGAGAGAGAGAGAGAGAGAGAGAGATGTGCACAGATGCACCTTTTGGGAGGTTCTGAGGATTGATTTAAAACAATTGAGAAGTGCTTGAAGAAATAACAAGTGATTCCAAGTAGAATCATATATATATATACATACATATATATATACATATATATGTGTGTGTGTGTGTGTGTGTGTGTGTGTGTGTGTGTGTGTGTATACATTTTTTTTTTCAAGAAAAGTTGAATCAAAGGAGGGAGAGGAAAGGGGCTGGTACACACCATTCTAACTAGATAGGGAGGCAGAACCTGTAACTCTTCAACTGCAGAAGGATAAACGTGAGCTTTGGTGTGGAGTGAGCATGTGGCTGAGGCTATGTGGGGGATATGTGGTAGTGTTTGTCATTCTTATTTTTTTTATTTTTATTTTTTGCTGTACACGGGCCTCTCACTGTTGTGGCCTCTCCCATTGCAGAGCACAGGCTCCGGACGTGCAGGCTCAGCAGCCATGGCCCACGGGCCCAGCCACTCTGTGGCACGTGGGATCTTCCCGGACCGGGGCACGAACACGTGTCCCCTGCATCGGCAGGCAGACCCTCAACCACTGCGCCACCAGGGAAACTCTGTCTTTCTTCAAAAATGACATCATACCCCTTTTCCCTGAGGCTTTGTTTGTTTGTTTTTTCCCATGCCTGGATTCACATGAAAGTCCTTGGCACATAGGGAATAACCCATCTTTTGACTTTTATCCCACTAGAGTAGCAAGTTTTATTGGGTGAGTTCCACTGTTCTGTCTTCAAGTTCACTGATCCTTTCTTCTGCTTCCTCTAATCTGCTCTTGAATCCTTTTAGTTTAGTTTTCAGTTCAATTATTGTATTATTCAGCTCTGTAACTTCCATTTGGTACTTTCTTATATTTTCCATCTCTTTTGAAGATGTTCACCATTCACTGTGTTCACCATTCTTCTACCAAATTCAGTGAGCATCTTTATGACCATTATTTTGAACTATTTATCAGATAAATTACTAATTTCTGTTTGATTAACATTTTTTTTCTGAGGTTTTATCATGCTTTTTCTTTTGGAACATATTCCTTTGTTCCTTCCTTTTGCTTGATTCTCTGTATTGATTTCTATACATTAGATAAGACAGCCAATTCTCCTAGTCTTGAAAGAGTGGCCTCATGTAGGAGATGAAACATCATTCAACTCCACACTAGGTCTTGGTTGTCTCTCAAACCTTTGTGATTATCCGAGCAGCCTATTTCATTTTTAATGGCTCAGAGTAGTTGAAGGTGTGCCAAAACCTGACAGTATCCCAAAGGGTAGGAGCTCAGTCAACACCTAGATTCATGCTGCCTTGAAGCCAGAGCCTTAGGTAGCAGCTTTCAAAGTATGCAATATATACAGTCTTATGGGACTACAAGCATAAGCTCCACTGCCCACCAGAGCCAAGTGACCTTGAGGTATCCCCTGGGTAGCAGTAGCAAAAGTTGGGGCTCCAGATGACTGTATAAGCAACATTCTGGTAGAGCCCAAAGATGGCATCCCCAGCCTGTGTTCTCTGAGAGCATGTCTCTAGCCCCTAGATGTCTGCCAAACCTGAAGCCTGTCCCTTAGGCTGAAGCTCCAGGACAAGCAAATAGACTTCCTTCACAGAAAGACTGGGGGTGTTTCAGTCTGCTGTCTGTGCAGTGCCCTGGAGGTGGTGGCCTACCAAGAACTATCTCTCTGATTGTTGCAGTCCTGTAGGACCCAGGAACACAAGTCCCCCTGCACCAGAGCCAGATGATCAAGGAGCATCCCCTGAGCAGTAGCCTCAAAGACCAGGGCACTAGAGTAAAAACCGGGGCACCAGATGCATGTAAAACCTCACTTTGAGAGATTCTCGTGCTCTGGAGCATGGCAGAGGGAGAGCATAAAGATAATGCTCACCATCCAAAGTCTCTGGAAGGGATTACAGTAAGCCTTTAGATGTGTGTTTAATTAGAAGCCTGCCCCTCAGGCTGCAGCTATGATGATTAGCTAATAAGCTTTTTCCATAGAAAGACCAAACTCCTAGGTCTGTTGCCTCTTGCTGTGCCCCGGGGGTGGTAGCCATTTAAGAACTCTTTCTCCATTGGTTACAGTCTTGTGGAGCCCATGGGCATAAGCCCTACTGGCTACTAGAGCCAGGTGATGTAAAAGTGTCCCCTGGCATCAGCCACAAAAACCCAGTCACCAGATGTAAAACCAGGGAACCAGATGTGTATAAAAGCTCCTTTCCTAGAGATACGGGTAGTCTGGAGAATGGCAGAGGGAGTGTGAGGTAGAGGGAGAGAGTAGAAATGGCTCCCACTGGGACAGAAGAAAGGAAAAAGAGAGGAAGAAAGAAATAAAGAAAAAAAAGATGTCTAGAATTTAAAAGAAGAAAAAGAAATGGCATCCACTGGCTGGAGCAAGGCAGAGGGAGGACAGGAATATAAATGGTGCTTGCTGGGGGTGAAAAGAGAAAGAGCAAGAGAGAAAAAAGTCTTCGAGTTATAAAAAAGAAGACGATTCTCTCCAGCGGGAGCAAGGCAGAGAGAGAGCATAGAGATGGCACCCGTCAGTCTCTGTCTGAAGAGCATGCCCCCAAATGTGTGTCCAATCAGGTGCCTGCCCCCTATCCAGAGCTCTAAGACAAGCCAGTGAGCCTCTCTCACAGAAATTTCGGTGCCCTGTATCAACCACTTCTGCAATGGGCCCTGAGGTGGGTGAGTGTGAGCATTTGAGTCTTTTAAGAGCTATTTCTCGGATCGCTGTAGCCATGTGGGTCTCATGGATGCAAGCCCTGTTGGTTTTCAAAGTTAGGTGTTTTGGGGGCTCATCTCTAAGGTGCAGGTCTTAAATGTTGGTGGTGCCCTATGTGAGGTTCAAATTCTGCTCCTCAGGGAGAAGCTCCAGGTTTTGGGTTCTCTCCCAACTGTAGGTGGAAGCACTGGGGTTGGGGTTCATGACAAGATTGTGTGCCAGCCTCTTCTACCTGCTTCAATGTGCGTCTTCTCTCATTCACCTGAGGTGTAGGAGTTGCTCAGTCAGTTTTTAGTGTTTTTTTTTTTTTTCTCCAGAGAAAGTTGGTTCATATGAGGCTGCAGACTCAGTGTATTTATGGAAGGAGATGAGTTCAGGATCCTCTTATAGCACCATCTTGAATTGTAACCCTCAGAGTAGCAAGTTTTGTTATAATAAATGTTGGACATTAAATAAACCAGAATCCTGGCTTTACCTTTTGCTATTTGTGCAAATTGAGACAAATTATTAACCTCACAAACCCCAGTCTCTTTAATTGGGAAATGGAACTGTTCAATATCTATCTCTGGAGGTTAAATGAGATACTGCCAGAAAAGCCCTTTGTACAAGTGGCAGGTACCAAATAAAGGCTCAACACATGTGAGTCATTTTATTTTAACTGTCTTTATTAATTTAATAAAGACACACCAAGTTTCTCCAAGTCCTTGCTCAAATATCTTTCTGAGAGCCTTTCTCTGCCTTTCAAGGTAGAGCTTAAGCAATGCTTGTTTCACGTCTCCACTGGAGAACAAAACATGATGCTTTGTAATTTATCTGTTTACACCTCTGTCACCTCCGGTGCACTGAATCCTCTTGACCAAAGGGAATGTTGAATATTGTTCATCTTGGTATATGACTGTCTAGTACTTTGCCTAGTACCTACACATTATTGTCTCTATTTATCCATCAGATATTTACTGAGTGCCTACTATGTGCCAGATATTGTGCTAGGGATTCGGCATGCAATTGTATACAGTCTCTATCTGCAAGAAGCTCACTGTCTAGTGAAGAACATGGAAAAATAAGTAGCTAATTAAAATATGGTGTGATAAAAGGGAAGTTTAGCTATGTTTTTTTTATTTTAATACTTAGAAGAAATCAGGGAAGGCTTCTTAGAGGAGAAGGTTATATCTAAAATGATACATAGATATATGTGAGAATTTGGGGGTCTTGTTTTAGGTACCCTCAAAAGCAGAACCTGAGAAAAGGACTTGAGTGTAACTAGTTTATTTGGGAGGTGCTCTGGGGAGGGGGGATGGGGAAAGTAGGGAGAATGAGAGAGGGAAGGAAGGAAATCCAAAAAGTGCATTCATTATTGAATCGAATACCGCTATGGGTAAATGGGATGTAGAATATGCTTTAGAATTTCATTTTGTAGGGCCAGAGATGGGACATTTACTTACTGATTTTATCTCCTATTGAGTGAGTTAATCTCCATTAACCTCCAGAGGCGTTAACTCTCTTGAATTTCTGGCTCTGTACAAAGACTGAACAAGCTTCCTTGACTTCAAAAGAATCTGAAGGCAGAAAGTGAAAAGTGCTTGTGGGAAGTGGGAGGATGCAGTGGGAACTGTCCAGCAGAGCTTTGGCTGAAATCACATCCAGGTGATGATTTACAACGCAGAGGACCTTGGCCATCTCCCCACTGGGAGTTTAAAAAATGCTTTGCCCTAAAACTCCTGGGAAGTCTGCCAGAGTTCAAGACATTTTAAGAGCTATGAAAACTACTTTACAAATTCCTGTAAGGTTCCCCCAATTGCATACTGTCAGGGCTCCATTTGGCTTCCTTCTGTAATCACCCAACAGCTGTAGTTGGGAAATAAACCACTAGTTTAAAAAATGTGTAATATATTCTATGGGTATGTGTTTAATTCAAAAAATTTTTAGGATAAATTCTAGTGCTCACTGAAAAAAACCTTGTTTTATATTCTTTCAAACCTGACTCATCTCTTCTCCTTAGCATGCCTTGTCAAGTCATCAACCCCCTGAGGAAGCAGGTAATATTGCTTCCTGAAAAACTAACCACTCCTTTCCTAGCAGGAGGACAAGTAGTGTAAGGCAAGCAGAAGAGAATGCATATCAATTCCCCACAGAGGGTACAATATTTGAACAATAATGTGATGGCCACTGTTTCCTTTTAGGGAAAGTGTGGTGGGGAAAGTGTGCCTCTGAAAGTCCCTGATGGTTAGATTCAGAAAAATTTGGGCATTATTAAGCTCCCTAAATAATTTCTGGAAGGATGGCTACCATTCCAAATGCCATCCTTCCTTTCAAACTACAGTATCCATAAGGATTATGAATCTCTGGTACAGTGGAAAGTGCATGTGGTTTGGAGGCATACAAACGTGGGTTCGAATGCTGGCTCTGCTGATTACAAGCTTCATGACCTCAAGGTAAACATTTAATTCTCTCTAAGTCTCTATTTCCTCATCCTCAAAGGGGGGAAATAATACTTCTTTCACAGTTTTTTTGTGAGGATTAAATTAGATGATATCTGTTAAGCTCTGTGTACAGAGTCAATATTCGACAATGTTAGTTCCTTCCCTATTCCCCTATTCATGCAAAGCGGGCATGAAGCAGTGTTGGGTTTCCACTGCTAGCAGAGACTTACATGCTTCTGAGCAGATATCCCTCACTTATAGAACAGCCATCGTTGTCGAGTTTCCAAAGCTCTGAGAACCAGATATGCATTAATTTCATTTACTTACTAGATTTTAGAATTATTTTACTTGTCAGCCATTTTATTTGTTATTTACTTCGACTTTTCTCAATTAAGTTTTCAATGGGCTATCCTCTCCTAAAGTTATTAGACTATAGGGATTATCGGAAACAGACTTTTATAACGGTCACCCCAGAAGAAAAGGGAACAAAAGATCTGGACCCACCATCAGCAGATGATGAAATACATGAGAAGATGCTCAACTTTACAAGTAATCATGTAAATGAAAATAAACATTTTGAGATGTCACTTCAAATCTATCAACTTGCAAAAACCTGTAGGAATGATGGTACTAAGAGACAGTGAGGTGGTAGAGTAGTGGATATCCTCATGCACTGCTGGTTGTGGTGCAAATCAGTAAAGCTATTTTGGAGAGCAATTTGGCAGTAGGTGGCAAAATTGAAAGCACACACTTCTTGACCAAGCAATCGCAATTATAGGTCCATACAATAGAGAAACCGTCACGTGAGCTCATAGAGACATGCAGCATTGTTGTTAATATCTCAAAGTAAAGGGAAGGGCAATCTAAATGTTCAGCAATCCACATTTAAATATATTTTAGTGAGTTCATTTGCTAGGATGCTGTTTAAGTGTTAAAAAGATGAGTGATAACAACGTGAACAGGCACAAAAAGATCTCCAAGATGTACTGTTTTATTCAAAACATGCCACAACCATTTCACATGTGTCAGAGACAAGTACAAAGATATTCATTGATGTTTATTGTAGCAGTATTGTAATAGCGAAAAGTTGGAAACAACTTAACTACACACCAGCAGGAGAAGGGATAAATAATTGTGGTAGATTCATATAATGCATTATTAAATGGTGCCAGATTAAACTGGAGCAGTCATACCAATATGGGTAAATACCAAATGCGAATGAAATACATATACTTTTTAAAAGTTAAAAGCATGCAAAGTAATACTAGTTATTGTTCAGTAGTATATACATATACGATTATAGAGACATATGTGAGAAAAATAAATACCAAACTTGAGTAATTGTCATGGGGCATGTGTAAAGGGAAGGGAATGAAATGAGTGGGGATAAGGGTGTTTTATTTATCTGAATTTTTTTTTTTTTTTATACGGTACGCGGGCCTCTCACTGTTGTGGCCTCTCCCGTTGCGGAGCACAGGCACCAGATGCACAGGCTCAGCGGTCATGGCTCACGGGCCCAGCCGCTCCGCGGCATGTGGGATCTTCCCGGACCGGGGCACGAACCTGTGTCCCCTGCATCAGCAGGCGGACTCTCAACCACTGCTCCACCAGGGAAGCCCTGAAATTTTTTTTTAAATGACAAATGGAAAATAAGGGTCCTAATGGAACAGAAATTTGATGCTACTAATTTAAATAGTATTTTATTTATAAAAGAAAATTAAAAAAAAACGCTTGTCTCATGTTTCCCCTTCCATTAACTACAAAATCTAGACAGGAAATTACTAACCTGTGTTTCTACACTTTGGACTTTCCAGAGTTCATGAAGTGAACTTAGCATCCCTGCTTCAGTTATAGGTAAGATTCAGTGACATGACAGGGAAATAGGACAAGCCTGTCTGGAGACCGATGTTCCAAAGAGATGCCAGCACACACACCTGTCCTGTTTGCTGTGAGCACTCACTTCCCCACAAGCCCCTTTGCTTCCCCCTTAAGCCCCAGAACTCCCCATGGCCCCTTTGGCTCCACAATCCCTAGTGAAGACTAGGGAATCAACAAGTTTTATCATCATATTCAGCCTGTGAACAGAGCTGAATGGCACTCAACTCCTTGAAATTTTACTGCAGTCCTTGTCATTGTGATGAACTAGCCTTCTCACCATGTGCTTTGTTTTAAGCTACTGTGGATCCAAACTGTAATCTCCAAGGTTGGAAAAGAGAGGGGCAAGTGCTTTTGTTTTATGGGATTGTTCACAGTCCTTCATAAAACATCCAGTCGAAGAATGATGGTTTTAATGAACAGAGGCTTAACTCCTACACTGTGCTGAATCCTTACCACTCTTGGAATTAACCCTGATATAGGAAGTTTTCCTTTTATCCCCAGGGATATCTCCCTACTGGCAAGAAAGCAGAATGCCAGACAGAACTCTGGGTAGGGACTGCTTTTTGCTTCCTTGACAGTCTAAATTATGATGGTTGCTTTGGGTGTATTGTACTGTGTTTATATCCTACACTTGGCTGAACACATGTTGAGGCCAGAGGAGGGGATGGCTGCTTGAGTAGGTGCAGGAGAGACCCTATAGGGATAACCAACTCCCCAGGAAGCTCCAATCCAGGAATTGCTTTTTTTTCACTTTGAATTTAAGCAATGATTCTAGGCATGGGATCCTAGGTGAGCCCCTTTTGAGATTTAAAAAGCATGATGTGGTTTGGGTTTGTGAGTTTTCTCTGCCTTTCAAGAGAGAGAGAATGCAGGAGGCTGGATGGGGCGGTTTGTTTTACATGGGTCTGGACATACCTCTCCAGGACCTTGGTTTCCATGGGAAAGACCAAGTAGGATTCAAGATTCTGGATACTTTTTCTTAAGGCTAATACAATTTTGTTTGCATACTAAAGTTGAGAAGAAAGCTATCAGGAAGAAGGAAAAACCCCACTGAGTGTGATTTATCAATTTGCTTGATGAAGTGATCCTGCTGTGGAATTAGTTTAACTCTGTGAGGTCTGGCTGTTCACACACAGGACTCCTGCTTTTAATTCAATCAAGTGCTTAGACATCTAGAATAGAATGGAGATTTGGACAGGAGAAAACCCAACTCTACTAATCACTGCATAATAAGCCTAATATATTAAATATATCCTTCCATTCACCCTTCAAATAAGCATCAAAGGCAGAAGAATTTAGCCAAGGGAATTGAGGGCATGACGCTTGAACTTTCAGCTTGAGTTTCTTAACAGAACGATGATCTAGAGGAGAGGTATAACCGTGACTATAGGGAAGTTTCATATTTTAACTGCTACAAGGTTTGCCATTCATGACTGACATTCTTTGCATCATTATGGGCATGCCAGTTGGCTGCTCTTCTTGTCTATTGAGTGTCCATTCTGATTTGTTAGTGACAGTTTCATGCAACTTATTGAATATAGTTAATTATCACCCTAATTCCATTGTTCTGTGGATATATCATTATTTATTTGATGGGTTCCATATTGATTAACACTGAGATTTTTCCTCCCAATTGTTTGCTGTTACAAATAATGCTTCAGTAAACATCATTGTACATACGACATTTCACACATGAACAAGAATATTCATGGAGCAAATTCCTAGAATCTGAGCTTCTTGATCAAGTGGTATGTACATTTTTTATTTGAAAAGATGTGACTAAATTACTCTCCATAGACGTTGCACAAAAGTCATGAGGTGGAAGGAGCAGACAGGGGTTATGATGTGTGTCTATGTGTAGCAGACCCTTTTGTGTTGCTTGTCACATCCTGACCGTCCATGTCTGATTTCAGCTGTGGCTCAGCTGGGCAGTTGTGCACCCACTTCCATTGGTGGCGATTCCATCCCTCCTCCAATGCACAGAGCCTCTCTCCACTTTTTGCCACAGGCATCTGGAGCTGGCTCAGCCAGTGCACAGTAGCAACAGGAAGTGGGGCTGAGAGCAGTTAACACCCCTTAGAGCAGCCCTATCCAAGGGAGAAGGGGAGGCAGTGGGTCAGTGCCCCAGTGCTCAGTTGTGCTGTGTTCTGTATACTCCTCAGAGCTCCCTGCAGAGCACATCCCTGCTGCTTTTCACAGTGACTTTGAAAATGCACCTTTTTCGGGCCTGTCCTTTCTCCCTGCCTCACTGTCTCCATTCCCTCACCTGTGTATTCAGGCATAACCTTTTGAACCCTTACTCAGTCTCTGTTTATGGGAAAATCCCAAATTAGACACATGTAAGGTGCTAACCAGTTGATAGATATTATTGTGTTTAAAAATTATGCTGGATGCATAACCAAAGCAACTGGCAAACCCATTCTGTCGCTCTGTATTTCAAACTCTGCTTCATAGGTCCTTTCAAGGCCCCAGGGCCTTGCTTATCATTAACTAGCATTCACAATTTCAGGTAGAGAATTCTAATTTAAGGGATTAAAAAAAAGAGACATTCTTCTCCCTCTGATAGGCTCCTGCTTTGATTGAGGATGGTTTGGGGAGGAGCTTGGAGTGGGGAGGAAGACTCTATGTGTGATAACTGAGAAGAAAGAATTAATCCTTTATTTAATAGCTCTCCTTGGTTAATCCTTTACTTCCTTTTTTTCCCTAGGGAATTCCTAATTATCTCCATATATTCTAAGCCCTAGTGTTGATCCTTGTATTTCAACGTGGTGGTAGACGAAATAGGGCAGCCGGGTATTTTTAAATCTCTGACAAAATTTGGGAATAGTCAAGCTGCAAGTTTCCCTTTGAATATCGTGCTTTTAGAAGTTGTGGAACTAAAGGCTGTCCAATCTATGACAGAATCCTAGGATATGTAAGGTTAATATATTCAAGACACCCTCATAATTCCTTGGCAAGGAAATGGATGATAGGTTAACACATGACTACAAATCAAAATTAATGGCAGAAGAGGAAGACAAGAGGTTTGGCATATTCTTCAAAGAAGCTCCTGGGATAAGAATTTAGGATTTCAAACTCTATGCCTCTAAAATGCAAATCAAGACTACAATGAGGTATCACCTCACACCAGTCAGAATGGCCATGATAAAAATATCTACAAACAATAAATGCTGGAGAGGGTGTGGAGAAAAGAGAACCCTCTTGCACCGTTTGTGGGAATGTAAATTGATATAACCACTATGGAGAACAGTATGGATGTTCCTTAAAAAACTAAAAATAGAACTACCATACTACCCAGCAATCCCAATACTGGGCATATACCCAGAGAAAACCATAATTCAAAAAGACACATGTACCCCAATGTTCATTGCAGCACTATTTACAATAGCCAAGACATGGAAGCAACCTAAGTGTCCATCAATAGATGAATGGATAAAGAAGATGTGGCACATGTATACAATGGAATAATTCTCAGCCATAAAAAGAAATGAAATTGAGTAATTTGTAGTGAGGTGGGTGGACATAGAGTCTGTCCTACAGAGTGAAGTAAGTCAGAAAGAGAAAAATAAATACTGTGTGCTAACACATATATATGGAATCTAAAAAAAAAAATGGTTCTGAAGAACCTAGGGGGCAGGGCAGGAATAAAGATGCAGATGTAGAGAATGAACTTGAGGACACGGGGAGGGGGAAGGGTAAGCTGGGGTGAGGTGAGAGAGTGGCATGGACATATATACACTACCAAAAGTAAAATAGATAGCTAGTGGGAAGCAGCTACATAGCACAGGGAGATCAGCTCTGTGCTTTGTGACCACCTAGAGATGTGGGATAGGGAGGGTGGGAGGGAGACGCAAGAGGGAGGAGATATGGGGATACATGTATATGTATAGCTGATTCACTCTCTGTGCCTCCAATGTTTTTCAAAATATTGGGCTTCTTTTTTCAAAATTTTAGCACAAATTAATTTTACCCCCCAAAGTGTAAGAATTGAAATGAACGGAAAGAAAAAAGTCAGGAAGAAGCAAGAAGTGAAAATAATTACAAACAGAAGAGAACAAAAACCAGGTGTAGAAGCAAGTTTCATGTTCCTCCTTCCCAAGTTTTCTTCTGTGGGAATGAGATAAATGTTGGAAAGTACTGGAGAAGTTATTCAGGAAGTAGAGCTTCCCATCCTCTCTGGAAGCATCCATATCAGAATGACTCTGCAGACTTTGCCTGACATGTCCAGGAATGCTGATCTTGAGTGAATACTCTCAGAGTCAAGACCACGTTAGCCCTTAGGGAGCATCACAGAATTTAGGAAGTTCTGCTCTTATATTAAGAAGACTTCAGCCCATTCCTAACCTTGTTTTTGCTCTGTCAGTGAGGTTTTGGTTCCATGATCATTAGTTAATGGCCCCACCTTGACTTCTCTTCCAGCTTTGGTCCTCCTGGCTGACACTGACAGTTGGTAGAAACCCTGCTTTGACATGGGGTGTGAGATGGGACAGGGGGTTTCCCTTCATACTGAGGATGCATAGATTGTGTGCGCATGCTCAGGAGTGTGTGCTGTGTTTGCTCCTGAGATTTTGGAGGGTTGGTCTATGACCTAAGGTCAGATATAACTGGATTGGCCAGTTTGCCTGTGATTTTTTTGATTGTCTTCATGCCGACTTCCCTCTCTCAGTGTGGATGTTGAAAGGAGGCATGTTTCAGTTTCCTAAAGAGAACTTCTGTTTGGTCATAAAGAAGTGACCCAACCAATAAGCATCACTGTCAATCTTCAAAAGGCCATGTTGCCAATAGAAAGAGAAGAAAAAGGAAAAATGACCCTGAGAAAAGAAAAGGCAGTGCTGTATGCTCTGCTGATTCATGCATCCTTTGCCATTCTCTTTGAGAGAGAACTAGAAAATAGGAATACACCTGCTTGAGGCTGGGCGCTTCACTGGGGAAGAAAGGAGAGTGGCTTCCCTCTACATCTTCCACACCTAACACTTGTGCAGCATGCTCAAGTAATTTTCACAACTATTATTTTGTTTGCTCATCTCAACTGTCCTGTAGAGTAAGTAGAGTTAGTCCCATTTTATAGATGAGGATACAGGATCAGAAAAGGTAGTTGCTATTCCTCAGTTTCCAGGGCACACCAGTGATCTGTGTGAAAATAAATGTAGGCTTTGTGATGCCAAGCCTAGTGAGAATTAATTCAGATCATCACTGCCTTCTTCCAATGAGTGTGGCTGTAAGTGGAGGCGAGAGAGAAGCACTGTTAAGAAACTATAGCCACATCTAGAAGGAGTCTGAACCTCCAACACACTGCCCACAAATAAAGCTCACAAATATTCTAGTGAATGCTTTGTATAGCTAGGAAAGATTGGGTGATCATGCTTATATCTTCCTCAGTAATGACGAGATCCTTCCATTCTCTTTTCCCTTGTGTGCTTTCACAAATCTTGTGTTCTGATTCATGCTCAATCTCTTTTCTCTACCAACATATTCAACTGCTATAAAATGCAAATTTGTCTGTAGCAACGCCTCTGCCTTTGGAAGCCAGCAAGCAACTTCACTCCAGTTCTTGGTAAAGTAGGGGTCACAGATCCATCCCCCATAAGGCTACAGGAAAGATTCACTGTGATGATGCATTTATCATGCTAATGCAGCATCTGAGGCAGAAGAGTAGCTATTATTAGTCATAAGTCTTATTAGTCAAATTTTAAACTTACTGTGATTGCAAGTACGTCACTAGTCCTTAACCTTCCACAACTAGTTGCTGATGCATCTGTAACCAACTCCCAGGGTCTGACGCCAATTAGAATGTGAGGATGGCCCACTTCTTCCTTTCTCAGAGTTTATTTCTGCTTCCTTTCCCCATGCCTACTGGCATATTTAAGACAAAATAATATAAAAATGCCAAGCACTCCTGCCTCAAAGGTGCTGTAAGTGTAAGATAATGCCAGGCTTGTCTCAGCAGCCTTGTCACACCCCCTATAAAGCCAGAAGTCTGCTTATTCAGGCCCAACCCTCCACTGAGAAGCCATAAGAGTGAAGGTCTGTGCCTCTGTCTCCGGGCTTATTCAGTCCTGGGAGAGAGTTTCCTCCCTGTGATTCCTGGAGTGGACAGTGCTTAATTGATTCTAATGCACATAGAACAGTTAGCCCCTTCTCACCCCTGAGATGTGGCCCAGGGGATTAATCTCCCATCTTCTGGTTAATCAGTTTCCTCCCCAGGCTGAATTAAGCCTCAATTTTCATTTTTGATAGAATCTAACTTTGCTGACAGATGCTTTCTGGGCAACCTGGAAAGTCCTCAGCATGTGATAATGTGGTGGAGGCTCTAATGAATTCCTCACTCCTCTGCTGGAATTACTTTCTGGAGCCTTTAAGATATCAGGGCTGAATTGTCACAAGGAAAGTTACTGGCATGGTAGACCACTGGCATAATGATTCTATGAAGTTGTCACCCAGCCCTGCTCTAAGCATATCTTGCTCCTTTTCAGAGGCAACCTAGGAGTTGGGAGGGAGAGTTAGTCTTGGATTTAAATCTCAACTCTGCCACTTACCAGCATTACTACTCTTGCTATGGAGATCATATGAACAACACCAATAATAATTGCTAAGAGCTATGATTCTTTTATATCCTCATTACTCAAAAGGTGGTCCTCAGAGCAGCAGCATTAGCATCTCCTGGAAGCTTGCTGAAATGCAGAACCTCAGGCCATCCTTTAGCATTATGAATTAGAATCTGCATTTTACCAAAATCCCTAGGTAATTTGTATACTCTTGAAAGTTTGGGAAGCACTTGCAGTTAACTAATTTATTCCTCATTATAACTTTGAATAGTTCTGGAAGGTGTTGCTGGCTCTGCTTCACTCTCACCCCCACTGTAAGGACTTGATGACATTTGCTCCTGGCCATACAGCTAGGATGAGGAACAATCAATCCCTTGATAGGCCAGCATCTTGTTCCCTTCATCTTGGCAAGTATCTTAGGTTTCCTAGGGCAGAGATGGGATGAGTTCAGGATCTTCACTTCTTATTTCCTTTTCTCAAGGGAGTTGCATAAAGAGTCAAGTCTCTGGGGGACTAGAGGTTTCACAATTTATTTGCTTTGGAAAAAGAAGGGGCTCTGATTTACAAATACATTTTTTAAGAGGATGAGTATTGTTAACAGCCAGTTTCTATGGTTTTGGTTTCTCAGTAATAAGGATGATAAATCATAAAGGACAGGAGGATGGTAGAAGTATTTAAAGAAGAGAGAAACATGGGATCTGAACCAAATAAACAAGAATATATTTAAGTGCCATGATCCTATCATTTCAGCATCCAATTTTCAACAAGATGCATCTCAGATCTTATTATGCATTCCTCAGAGGACAGATGAGATATAGAGTATGTGACATTCACACTGCCTAGTCAACTTTATCTCAGGCTTTAGACGTGACTATATGGTGAGGAAATTGCTTGGGGACAAGATAGAAAACCTCTGGGGCAGCTGGGTGAAGGCCATGGGGAAATCAGATTATTGAAGTAACTTTTCTCATTTGATTAATGTCTCTGAAAGTGAGTTTAGGGAACTACTAAAAAAGTGGATTTATGACTACATTTTAGGAAGAGAAGCTTGGAATTCAGGAGGAGAAAAGTGAATGTGCAGAAACCTTGGAGAAATTACTGCTCACAATGGGAAGTCTATTCGTTATTTATTGCTGCATAACAGATTGGCTTAAAACTAAGTGATTTAAATAGCAATAAACGTTTATTATTCACACAGTTTCTGTATGTCAGGAATTCAGGAGCCATTGGGCCAGGTGGTTCTGACTCTGGGTCTTCCGTGAGGCTATAGTCAAGATATTGGCAGGGGCTGCAGTCATTCAAAGGCTTGAACAGGGCTGTAAGATCCATTTCTAAAAAGACTCATGCACATAGGTAGGCTGTTTCTTTTCCTTGTCATGTGGACCTCTCCAAATAGTCCTTGAGCATCCTTCCAACATAATGGCTGGCTTCCCTCAGAGAAAATGATACATAAGAGTAAGACAGAAGCCATGATGTCTTTTATGATCAAGTCTCAAAAGTCACACATTATCATTTTCACGATATCCTATTGGTTATACAAGTCAGCCCTCTTCAGTTTGGGAGGAGATGATACAAGAGTGTGATTGCCAGGGGATAGGGATCATTGGAAGTCATCAATGAGGCTGGTTACTACAGAAGATAAAATATAACTATGTAGGGACCAGAGGTGGGGGGAGCATCCTGGCTAGATTCCTAACTTTCTCCTTAATTATATGATCTTAGACAGACAATTTTTGTAATCTCTTCTCAGTTTCTTAATCTCTAAAGTTGTTAGCATAGATGATCTCAAGTGTTCTAATGCTCTAGGCTCTTGGTATGATAGAAAAATCAGAGACTCACCATCTGAGCACCCTGGTTTGAATTCCAACTCCCTCTCATTTGCTGCAAGGTCTAAGGCAAGTCACTTCTAGCTCTGAAGAATGGATTTCTGATTTGCAAAGTGATAATGGATGTCAAGTTTCTTGTAAATCTAACTTCCTTACACTTGTAAGGTGTTTTAATTTCCTCAGGAGGAAGTTGAAGTGGAGGAAGCCAGAAGACATATTGTTACCATGCAAAATAAAATTACCTGCTCCTCTGCAATGTATGATGAGCCCTCCAAACAGCCTCTTCTATCTGCCAGGCTACGTTGTGATCTTTTGAGCTGTGCCAGGTGGTTATTATCATAGAAACTAGAATCCATTTTATTTCACATGTGTACTTTACAATTTATAAAGAGCTTTTACTGACATTTTGTTATTTGGGCTTCATTTGTATTTTTTTTTGTTTTTTTTTTGTCAGTATAAAATATCTCATTTATGAGAGTATATTTTGAACTAGCAGTATTTATAAATGTGAATTCATGCTGGCTGTTATTTTTATGATCGATTATCATCCTCTCCCATGGGGTAGATAAAGTCAACCAGTTAGGTCTCATCCTTATCTTCTTTCACATGAGAAATTTGCATCTCAGAGAAGTCAAGTGGCTTATCTCATGTCACAGAGCTACTTAGGATAAACCTGTAGAGACCTCTTATGTCTATGGCCACTTTTATTTATAAGAATCATGTCCTAAACTACTGAAATAAAAGAAGACAATAAAAGGAACCATAACTATTATTATTATTAAATTCTATAAACACATAATATGTTCTTTCTTCATGCCAAATGCTGTAGTCATAAAGATGAAGAAAATGTGGTTTGTGGCGCACTGGTTGCTGGATATGGTGAGTCAGGCTAGAAATACATACATACATACAGACAGACACACATAAGTCATTTCAAGGTACTATGGTATGTTTAACCACAGAAGTTTATAAAAGCTATATACTGATCAGATTGTTTCAAGATGGTGGAGTAGAAGGATGAGTGCTCACTCCCTCTTGCGAGAGCACTGTAGTCACAACTAACTGCTGAACAATCATCGACAGGAAGACACTGGAACTCAGCAGGGGAGACAAAGACAAAGGAGAAGACAGACAAAGGCAAAGGATAAGCCACAATGAGACGCTAGGAGGAGTGCAATCACAATAAAATCAAGCCCCATAACTGCTGGGTAGGTGACTCATGGGCTAGAGAGCAGTTATACCATGGAGTCCACCCACTGGTATGGGGGTTCTGGGCCCCACATCGGGCTTCCCAACCCGGGGGTCTGGCAATGGGAGGAGGAATTCCCAGAGAATCAGACTTTGAAGGCTAGTGGGATTTGATCTCAAGACTTTGACAGGACTGGGGGAAGCAGAGACTCCACTCTTGGAGGGCACACACAAAGTAGTGTGCACATCAGGACCCAGGGGGAAAGAGCAGTGAACCCATAGGAGACCAAACTGGGCCTGTCTGTTGGTGTTGGAGGGTCTCCTGCAGAGTCAGGGAGTGGCTGTGGCTCATTGCAGGGACAGGGACACTGGCAGCAGAGGTCTGGGAAGTGCTCCTTGGCATGAGCCTTTCTGGAGTCCACCATTAGCCCTAGCAAAGAGCCTGTAGCCTCCAGGGCTGGGTCTCCTCAGGGCAAACAACCACCAAGGAGGGAACCCAGTCCCACCTATCAGCAGAGAAGTGGATTAAAGTTTTACTGAGCTCTGCCCACCAGAGGAACAGCCAGCTCTACCCACTACCAATCCCTCCCATCAGGAAACTTGCACACGCCTCTTAGATAGCCTCATCCACCAGAGGGAAGACAGCAGAAGCAAGAAGAACTACAATCCTGCAGTCTGGAATGAATACCACATTCACAGAAAGATAGACAAAATGAAAAGGCAGAGGACTATGAACCAGATTAAGGAACAAGATAAAACACCAGAAAAACAACTAAATGAAGTGGAGATAGGCAACCTTCCAGCAAAAGAATTCAGAATAATGACAGTGAAGTTGATCTAGGACCTCGGAAAAAGAATGGAGGCAAAGACCAAGAAGATGCAAGAAATGTTTAACAAAGACCTAGAAGAATTAAAGAACAAACACCTAGAAGAAATAAAGAACAGACAAACAGAGATGAACAATACAATAACTAAAATGACAACTACATTAGAAGGAGTCAATAGCAGAATAACTGAGGCAGAAGAATGGATGAGTGACCTGGAAGACAGAATGGTGGAATTCACTGCCACAGAACAGAATAAAGAAAAAAGAATGAAAAGAAATGAAGACAGCCTAAGAGACCTCTGGGACAACATTAAATGCAACAACATTCACATAACAGGGGTCCCAGAAGAAGAGAGAGAGAAAGGAGCTGAGAAAATATTTGAAAAGATGGGGGAGGATATCACCACCCAAGTCCAGGAAGCACAGAGAGTCCCAGGCAGGATAAACCCAAGGAGAAATACGCCGAGACACATAGTGATCAAACTGACAAAAATTAAAGAGAAAGAAAAAGTATTAAAAGCAACAAGGGAAAAATGACAAATAACACACAGGGGAACTCCCATAAAGTTAACAGCTGATTTATCAGCAGAAACTCTACAAACCAGAAGGGAGTGGCAGGACATATATAAAGTGATGAAAGGGAAGAACCTACAACCAAGATTATTCTACCTGGCAAGGATCTCATTCAGAGTCAATGGAGAATTCCAAAGATTTACAGACAAGCAAAAGCTAAGAGAATTCAGCACCACCAAACCAGCCCTCGACAACAAATGCTAAAGGAACTTCTCTTACTGGGAAACACAGGAGGAAAAAAGGACCTACAAAAACAAACCCAAAACAATTAAGAAAATGGGAATAGGAGCATACATACTGATAATTACCTTAAATGTCAATGGATAAAGTGCTCCAACCAAAAGACACAGGCTTGCTGAATGGATACAAAAACAAGACCCATATGTATGTTTTCTACAAGAGACCCACTTCAGACCTAGGGACACATACAGACTGAAAGTGAGGGGATGGAAAAAGATACTCCATGCAAATGGAAATCAAAAGAAAGATGGAGTAACAATACTCATATCAGATAAAATAGACTTTAAAATAAAGAATATTACAGGAGATAAGGATGCACACTACATAATGATCAAGGGATCAATCCAAGAAGAAGATATAACAATTATAAATATATATGCACCCAACATAGGAACACCACAATACACAAGGCAAATGTTAATAGCTATAAAAGGGAAAATCAACAGTAACATAATAATAGTGGGGGACTTTAACACCTCACTTACACCAATGGACAGATGATCCAGACAGAAAATTAATGAGGAAGCAAAAGCTTTAAATTACACAATAGACCAGATAGATTTAACTGATATTTTTAGGACATTGCATCTGAAAACAGCAGATTACTCTTTCTTCTCAAGTGCACATGGATCATTTTCCAAGATAGATCACATCTTGGGTCACAAATCAAGCCTCAGTAAATTTAAGAAAATTGAAATCATATCAAGCATCTTTTTCGACCACAACATTATGAGATTAGAAATAAATTACAGGGAAAAAAACATAAAACACACAAACACATGGATACTAAAGAATATGTTGCTAAATAACCAAGACATCACTGAAGAAATCAAAGAGGAAATCAAAAAGTACATAGAGGCAAATGACACCAAAAACACAATGATCCAAAACCAATGGGATGCAGCAAAAGCAGTTCTAAGAGGGAAGTTTATAGCGATACAATCCGACTTCAAAAAACAAGAAAAATGTCAAATAAACAATCTAACATTGCACCTAAAGGAAACAGAGAAAGAAGAACAAACAAAACCCAAAGTTAATAGAAGAAAAGAAATCATAAAGATCAGAGAAGAAATAAATGAAATAGAAACAAAGAAAACAATACCAAAGATCAATAAAAGTAAAAGCTGGTTCTTTGAGAAGATAAACAAAATCGATAAACCTTTAGCCAGACTCATCAAGAAAAAGAGGGGGAGGACTCAAATCAATAAAATTAGAAATGAAAAGGAAGTTACAATGGACAGCGCAGAAATACAAAGCATCATAAGAGACCACTACAAGCAAATCTATGCCAATAAAATGGACGAAATTGTCAAATTCTCAGTCCAAGACTGAACCAGGAAGAAATAGAAAATATGAACAGACCAATCGCAAGCACTGCAATTGAAACTGTAATTAAAAATCTTCCAGTAAACAAAAGCCCAGGACCAGGTGGCTTTACAGGTGAATTCTGTCAAACATGTAGAGAAGAACTAACACTTATCCTTCTCAAACTCTTCCAAAAAATTGTGGAGGAAGGAACACTCCGAAACTCATTCTTCAGGGCCACCATCACCCTGATACCAAAACCAGACAAAGATACTACAAAAAAAGAAAATTACAGACCAATATCACTGATGAATATAGATGCAAAAGCCCTCAAAAAAATACCAGTAAACAAAATTGAACAACACACTGAAAGGATCATACACCATGATCAAGTGGGATTTACCCCAGGGATGCAAGGATTCTTCAATATACACAAATCAATTAATGTGATACACCATATTAACAAATTGAAGAAAAAAACCATACGATCATCTAAATAGATACAGAAAAAGCTTTTGACAATATTCAACACCAACTTATGATAAAAACTCTCCAGAAAGTGGGCATAGAGGGAACCTACCTCAACATAATAAAGGCCATATATGACAGACCCACAGCAAACATCATTCTCAATGGTGAAAAACTGAAAGCATTTCCTCTAAGATCAGGAGCAAGACAAGGATGTCCACTCTCACCACTATTATTCAACATAGTTTTGGAGGTCCTAGCAACAGCAATCAGAGAAGAAAAAGAAATAAAAGGAATACAAATTGGAAAAGAAGAAGTAAAACTGTCACTGTTTGCAGATGACATGATACTATACATAGAGAATCCTAAAGATGCCACCAGAAAACTACTAGAGCTAATCAATGAATTTGGTGAAGTTTCAGGATACAAAATTAAAGCACAGAAATCTCTTGTATTCCTATACACTAACAATGAAAGATCAGAAAGAGAAATTAAGGAAACACTCCCATTCACCATTGCAACGAAAAGGATAAAATACCTAGGAATAAACCTACCTAAGGCGGTAAAAGACCTGTACTCAGAATACTATAAGACACTGATGAAGGAAATCAAAGATGACACAGACAAATGGAGACATGTACCATGCTCTTGGATTGGAAGAATCAATATTGTGAAAATGACTATACTACCCAGAGCAATCTACAGATTCAATGCAATCATATAAAATTACCAGTGACATTTTTTACAGAACTAGAACAAAAGATCTTAAAATTTGTATGGAGACACAAAAGACCCTGAATAGCCAAAGCAGTCTTGAGGGAAAAAAAAAGAGCTGGTGGAATCAGACTCCCTGACTTCAGTCTATACAAAAAGCTACAGTAATCAAGACAGTATTGTACTGGTACAAAAATAGAAATTTATATCAAAGGGACAGGATAGAAAGCCCAGAGATAGACCCATGCACATATGGTCAAGTAATCTATGACACATGTGGCAAGGATATACAATGGAGAAAAGACAGCCTCTTCAATAAGTGGTACTGGGAAAAATGGACAGCTACATGTAAAAGAATGAAATTAGAACACTCCTTAACACCATACACAAAAATAAACTCAAAATGGATTAGAGACCTAAACGTAAGACTGGACACTGTAAAACTCTTAGAGGAAAACATAGGAAGAACACTCTTTGACATAAATCACAGCAAGATCTTTTTTGACCCACTTCCTAGAGTAATGAAAATAAAAACAAAAATCAACAAATTGGACCTAATGAAACTTAAAAGCTTTTGAAAAGCAAAAGAAGCTACAATCAAGAAGAAAAGACAACCCTCAGAATAGGAGAAAATATTTTCAAATGAATCAACAGACAAAGGACTAATCTCCAACATATATAAACAACTCACGCAGCTCAATAACAAAAAAACAAACAACCCAATCAAAAAATGGCCAGAAGACCTAAATAGACATTTCTCCAAAGAAGACATACAGATGTACAAGAAAAGCTACACATGAAAAGCTGCTCAACATGACTAATTATTAGAGAAATGCAAATCAAAACTACAATGAGGTATCACCTCACACCAGTTAGAATGGGCATCATCAGAAAATCTACAAAAACAAATGCTGGAGAGGGTGTGGAGAAAAGGGAACCCTCTTGCACTGTCGGTGGGAATGAAAATTGATACAGCCATCATGGAGAATAGTATGGAGGTTCCTTAAAAAACTAAAAATAGAATTGCCATATGACCCAGCAAACCCCTCCTGGGTATATACCCAGGGAAAACCATAATTCAAAAAGACACATGCACCCCAGTGTTCATTGCAGCTCTATTTACAATAGCCAGGTCATGAAGGCAAACTAAATGCCCATCAACAGACAAATGGATAAAGAAGATGTGGTACATATATACAATGGAATATTACTCAGCCATAAAAAGGAATGCAATTGGGTCATTTGTAGAGACATGGATGGATGTAGAGACTGTCATACGGAGTGAAGTAAGTCAGAAAGAGAAAAACAAATATTGTATATTAACTCATATATGTGTAATCCAGAAAAATGGTACAGTTGAACCAGCTTGCAAGGCAGAAATAGAGACGCAGATGTAGAGAACACACATATGGACACTAAGGGGGTAAGCTGCGGGGAGGTGGTGGTGGGATGAATTGGGAGACTGGGATTGACAATATATACACTAATATGTATAAAATAGATAACTAATAAGAACCTGCTGTATAAAAAAATAAAATACCTTTCGAAAAAAAAAGTGTGTGCTTTGGGGGAACAATTGATGAATAAAATATAGTTTTCCGATTGAGGATATGAGGAAAGGGGAGTGGTACTTTGGGCTGGACTTTGATGGCAGTAAGGGGGCTGTTAGGTAGATGAAGGTGAAAGGCATTGCTGCAGAGAGGGAATCTTGGCAGCAGGATGCTTATTCCAGAAGTGATAGGGAGACCGAGGTTAGATTTAAATAGCTTTATGTGTGCATCACAACTATTTTGGAATTTGTTCTATAAATAATAGAGAACAATTGGCATAGCGGAAGATTCTTTCTCCTGATTGTAAAAGTATATAGATGGCTTTTGAACAGGGAGATGGCATGAAGAAGGTTATGAAAAATATGCTTTAAAAAGGGCAAGAATGAAGGCAATAAGTTCAAAGCTGATGAAACTGGTCAGGCTGGAATGAAAGGGAGTTTAGTGGTGACCTGCAATGTGGTGATAAATGGATTTGTAGCCTATAAGCAGTAATGTTTCATAGCTTAGGGGTCAAACTTTTTCTGTAAAGGGCTAGATTGTAAATATTTTAGGCTTTGCTGGACATATGGTCTCTGTTGCAGATACTCAGCTCTGCTGTTGTAGTGGGAAAGCAGCCATAGGCAATATGAAAATAATTGCACATGATGTGTTCCAATAAAACTTCACTTACAGATGATAAATTTTCATTTTATGTAATTTTCACATAGTTTCATATAATTTTCACATATCACGAAATGCTGTTCTTTTGCATTTTTTCAACCATTTGAAATGTAAAATCTATTCTTGGTTCACAGGCCTTCCAGAAACTGGCAATGGGAATCATTTCACCCATGGACCATAGTCTGCTCACCCCTGTGTAGGTTATTGAAATTCCATTGCCATATTTACTTGAGTGGTCTTAGCAAATACATCCACACCAGACATAGTAAATGCAAACTTCACCAAGCAACTTTCTGTTTCATAGAAGTCTTCTCCACATCCTATTTGGAGTTAAAACACTCAAAAATAGTAAAACTTGAGCATGAGCAAGGAGAGGAGTGCATGCCTACTTAGACCATCCTTCCTACAGGCCACTGAGATTCTGTGGGCAGGTGGGGGCCTCCCTGAGTTCCTGACTCAGACTTTTTCACATGCCTCCGCACTAGCCGTCCCAGGCTGGTTGGGCTTGTGACAAAGTCAGGTCAATGGGTAGAATCGCTTGGCTCACAAGAAAGATAAGCATGTGCTTCTTGGGTGGTAATGGAAGAGCTGGGTGAAAGGGAAGGTGTGAATCTGACACATTTAGTTGAGCAATTTAAAGTCAAATCTTTTTCTGGAGAAATGTCTATTCAAGCTCTTTGTCCCACATTTAAATCAGATTATTTGTTTTTATACTACCGAGCTGTTGGAGTTCCTTATATGTTATATTTTGGATAGTAATTCTTTATCAGATATATGCACTGAAAATATTTTCTTCCATTCCATAGGTTGACTTTTCACTTTGTTGATTGATTCCTTTGCTGCACAGAAGATTTTCAGTTTAATATAGTCCCATTTGTCTAATTTTACTTTTATTGTTTGTGCTTTTGATGTCATATCCAAGAAATCATTGCCAAGCCCAATGTCATAAAGCTTTCCTCCTATGTTTTCTTCTAGGAGTTTTACAGTTTTAGGTCTTATGTTAAAATCTTCATTCCTGTTTCTTTTTGTCCTTTAGTGTTAATAAGTATTCACAGAAATGTACTGAGTACTTGCTTTATCTCATTGACAATACTCATAACCTTGTTTCACACATGAGAAGAAGCAAAGTCAAAAGAGATACCTATTTCCATTTATAATTGCACAGCTAATCAATGGCAGAAGTTGGGACACACACCCAGATGATTTGGTACCAAATGCCATTATCTTTCTCCCTTCCCACCTGGTCTTTTATTTAGTTCCTTTTGAATGGGGGTGAGGGAGGCATGAGGAGAGAAGGGAGGGTGAACGGAGCACCCAGGAGACTGCCTTCTTCCAAATGAAGCACGAGGGGGGTGAATTTGTTCAGTCCCTAAGGAGAGATCAGCTTTCTCAGTCTATTTTTATTCACTGAGTACCTCCGCCTTCCTCCCTGCCCTTGTTTCTCTTCTCCATCTCTCTTGCTACCTACTACCAGCAGGTGTAATTATTACAGCAATTATTATTATGTCTAGGTCAAAAGACGTAAAAGCAAATATGATTTTAAACTACAACGATCCAAGTATTTGAACTTCAGTGAACGTGTGGCCAATACAGGTTCTGTTTTTCATCAGTCACATTTTGTTTTTGGCAGAGAGGGGAAGGACAGAGTTAAGGAGATTTCATGATTTTTCAGTGTGCTATAAGGAAACTCCTGGTATGCCTGTATTTACCACGGTGAAAAAGCAAAATAGGAGCAGTAATGACAATTCTCTAGCTTCACTCCTCCTTTCTAAATGAGCCGTATTCCTTCAGGGCTGTCAAAGAGTATTTACACGTAAGATCCTTCTCCAGGCTTTGTGGCAGGAAGGATGGCTTTCTGAATGAATGATCTGGGTCCCCACTACAAGCTGGCTAGACTAAGAATGTTGTTGTAGAAGCTAAAGCTGTTTGTCAAACTTTCTTAGACTTGTGCAGAATTTGGTGATTTCCTTCCCCTTCCTCCCTCTCTTTGCCTTCACCTGATAAATACACTCTGATTCCACACCTTTCATCTTTCTTACACAACATATAGCATGGGCCCCACTGCTTTTCCATGAGAATGCCTAGGTGGGGGCTGTCCTTCCGTGCATCTGTTGTCTCTCCTCATTAGCTTTAGATGGGGATCAGCTCCTCTTTACCTCTCTAGACTCAAACTAGAGCTTTTAGGAGTAGTCTAGATTTTCATGGAGATTTTGAAGATAGAAGGAAGAGAAGTTTACATTGCACACTCTGGAGCAAATTTCTCAAATCCCTTTGAGCACACACTTTTTCCCCCCACCCTTCTGTCTTATTATTCCTCCCTTTTCTCTGACCCTCCCTTCCAAACCTCTGTTCCTAGGTTCTTTCTTCCCATTTCTGAATCATCCAGGTCTCTTAACCACTCAACCCTTTATGATGAGCAATTTGGCTCTGTCCTGCTTCTACTTTCAAAATCTTCCAGATACCAAGACCCACCCTCCTTAGAGAGCTCTGGGGGGTTTTAATAAAAATTTGTTCTTAGTATTTAGAAGACTTGGTTTCTTATCTTTGTTTTACCATTTATAAGATGTGTGAGATTATACAAAATTCTTCATGTCTTGGAACCAGTTTCCCTTCTATAAAATGAAACTAACATCTGTTCTGTTATCTGGAGGATCATCAAAATATAAAATAACCATAGCTAATAAGTGCAGAGCACCAACCATGCCCCAGGCACCATGCTAAATGCTTTATGCATGAGGTTCCATTTACCTTATGATGTTGGAACTAAATATTATCACCCCTATTTCACAGACTATTAAATTGAGTATCTGAGCTGCTAAGTAACTTGCCCAAGGTTTTCTAGCTGGTAAGGAGAAGGACTAGGATCGGAATTTGAGATATAAACCTCTGTACACAAAACCTGGAGAACCCAGAGAAGTACCTGACCCAGGTAAGGGCTCATACCTGTTTGTTCACTGAGTGGGTGGAACTAGACAAAATGCCTGTCTTTTAGATGATGGGAGACATCACATGAGTTTCCAAATAACCCAGGATAATGTGAAGTCACTCATGATATTGGCCTTATTGGTATTTGACTCTGCTATACATTAAATGTCCCATGGAAGCATGCTAGTCTAGTACAGTGGCTTTGGAAAGAGATCAGGATTTAGGAACTGGGCAAGAACTTATGTTTTCTAAGTCTCCCTTTTCCTCTGTACTTTTTATAATTCTGACGTTTAAAACCACTCATGTTACAAGTTGCTGTAAAGATTCAATGAGACCATGAACTTGAAGTGTTTAACATACGATCTGGCTTAGACTAATAATTCATCACTTGTTGTCTATTAATGACAGCCACAACAATAAATCAGTGAATAATAACAAATTGATGAAATATCCCCATGAAAGTTCAAGTGATCTTGTTGCCTCGCTCCTCTGTTTAGTGTCTGCATGATTTTTACTGTTTCCATTGAATGGTTTAACATTGGCAGGTGGGGGATTTTGATAAACATATAGAAAGGGAGCCACAGGACTTGTATTTTAGCCACTTCTATTACTTCCTTGTTTTGTGGGTTAGAGCAAGTTACTTTTCTAAGCTAATCTCACTTGTAAAAATAATAGTGAAAACACCCGTTCTTCCTCCCAACCTCCTACAGTGTGAGGTTCCATTGATACAATGCGTGTGATGGGACTTTATAAACCCTAAAGTGCTGTGTACATGTTATTTTTTTCTCCCTTGGATTTGGGAGCAGTGTTTTTCAGTTCCCTTTAAATGATCCAGCACTATACCCCTGGGTACTAAATACATTTGCACATGAACATTTGGTTAATATTGGGAATGGCATTTGCAATTGATGTTTTCCCTTGAAAAGCAAAGTAAGCCATTGCAAGCTAAACTGTAGCAGTGCCATTTACAATAAAAAGTTTACAGGAGCAATTGCTACCTTGCCTATTTTGCTAGAATAGCATAATAGAGACTATTTAAGGTGGTTAGATCAGTAAACCACCAATTTGATAGAACAATCAAAGAAGAGAGTGAAAATAAATGGATGTTTGATATCCTGAATTTACAATCAGATCAAGAAAGAACAGCCTATAAGAATAAGTACCATTTATTTGGGGGAGTGCTGTGACACCAGTCACTTTCTAGGAACTTTCTCTAATTCTTCTAACAACATTGTGATATAGGTATTACTATCCTCATTTTACAGATGAGGAAACTGAGGCTCAGAGGTTTAGGTCACTAGTCTGGTCCTCCTTGAATTCTGTTTTTCAGAGAATGGTACTGCCACCTACCGAGTTACACCAGCCAAAGCCTCACGAGTTAGCTTTGATATACCCTTTTCTCTCATTTCCCATATCCAATTTATTATTAAGGCTTATTGATTTTACCTCTGAAAAATCCCCTAGATTCTGTTTACTCTTTCCAGCTACAGCATTTCTAGCTCTTATATGGATTACTGCACTGGCTTCCCACCTGTACACCTGTGTCCATGCTATCCCCCAGTCTGTTCTCCCTGCTTGGAGAACAGATCATGCCCCACATCCCCCATGCCACCTAGAACAAGGACAAACCTCCTTACCATGGCCACAGGCCCTTGTCCATTTCTCTGACCTCAGCATGTGCCCTACCTCTCAGCTCACACTGCACAGACTCAATCTCCCAGACAGGATGTGGTCCCTCAGCACAGCACCTTGCCTGGGATGAAGGCTCCTCCTTACTTCACTGACTTATTGTCCACTTATCCTTCTGATCTCAGCTCCAGCCACCCTTCCTAGGGGAAGTCTTTTCTGACCTTTGTAACTAGGGCAAACCCTCCTACTGGGTGCTCTCATAGTTCCAGAGACCTTTCTTGGCAACACTTGTAACAGTTAACCCTTTGCATTAACTTGGGTGACAGGTGTGTTAGTGTCTGGCTCTGCCTCTGAAGTGTAAAGATAAAAGGCAGGGATAGTATTTGTTTGCATTACTAGAGCCTAGTGTGCTCAGTAACATATTGTTGAGCAAATGAATGACTTGGGCAAGGCATTGCAGCTAGAAGTGATGGATTTTGATTTAAACTCACTTCTTTCTGGCTCTAAGGCTCTAAAGACTTTGCCCTTAACATCATTCACTTTCAGGCAGTGTCATTTTAGCAGTGGGACTGATAAGTGCACTTTATGCTAAGATCAAACATATTTTGGTTCCCTCAGATAAAGTTTGATTAAAAAAAAAGGGGATTATTAAGAGCAGATTTGATAAGCAGAGTTTCCTGAACAAAGTGTCTGGATTTTGTATTAAAGAGAAATGTAATGAAAATGGATCAACCTGGGCTGATGGGAGGGGTGGGAGTTGGAGAGTGAAGGAGAGCAGCTCCATCTGTCCTGCCCTTGACCCTTGCTCTCTTCTTCATTCTGGCTGGAACTGGCCACCCTGGGTGCTATAAGATAAGGATGAGTTATCTCCCTTGGACTGTGTGTGCATTGGGCTATGTGTGAGTGGCACAACTTCTGTGAATGAATGAAGCTGTGTAATTAAGGAATTTGTAGAAAATTGCAAGTGTGCATTATTGTTCTGTCCTAGTACTTCTCCCCAAGCTACATTTTCTTGAATTTGCTTTTATTTTATTTGCCTTTATATTTATTTGCCACTGACACTGGCAGCAGGATGGAAGGGAGGGAGAGAGGGGACAAGTGTTAAAACTTTTAGTTCCTGGTTTCAGCTCTGCTACAAACTAACAAAACTGATTTTGATCAACCCTGTTAACCTTTCTGGGCTTCGGTTTCCTCATCTAAAAAATCAGTGGTGGTCTGAATTCCTTTCAACTCTCACACTCTCTCCCCCCACTGTTGAAACCTTTGTGGAAGCCATTGTTCTCTTATTCTTTCTAGTGGACTTTGAGGCTTCTGTATTACAAAGGGGCAGTCTCCAACCTAAATGACCCTTCAAGCAAATTAAATTTTTAATCATTTCCACCTGGTAAGTGAAAAGGCTCAAGGAAAGAGCTAGCTGTCAATAGCTCTGTGGATGGCAAATTAATTCAGTGGAATAGAATCTGAGCAAACACGTGCTTACACAGCCATAATTTGCCTTTTATTTTCCTTTGCAACTTAGAAGAAAGTGAGTAATTTCCAATGAGCCTCTCATTTGAACATATTGAAAAAACATGTCATTAGCAAAAGGAGAATTTAGTGGCTTGATTATCATATATCTCCAAGTATGTGGAGCAGTCATTTTTCCATTGGGGGTAATTAGTTGAGTAGAAAGATGCAAAATCTTGGGGGCAGCAAAATCCTTAAATGGGTCTTAAGTGGGTGTTGAAAAAGCAAAATGAGAAGAGGAGCGCACAGGAAGTCATTAAATAACTAGGGAAGGGGTCAGCTGCATTTCCTATGGCTATCAGATGCAAATCCCTAAAGCAATGAAGATGAAATTGTGGACTGAAATGTGTTTGTAGGGTCTCATTAACCCAAGAAAAGTGCAAAAGACAAAGTGTTAAAAGAGATGAAAATTTTAAAATTCATTATTTAATTTGCTTATCTGTCTTTGAAGCCTTCCAACTTTCAGTCTCACTTTTTTCCCTCTTGTGTAAGGCCACCCTGGCTTATCAGCTAGCTACAAGAGCAACCTTGGCAAATTGCTTAAATTCTCTAAGCCTCATTTTTTTGATTTGTACACTTTGGGGCAATAATCCTTGATTTTTCTGGCTTGATTCCTCGCTGCTCAGACCTCCGAAGATAATGGATTGCTTATGTGCTTTATAAAACTCATCACCCAACATACACCGTGGGCAAATTCAGGTGACTGAGGGCAGTTTCTTCCTGGTGTTAGGCTGGTACTAATGGGATGGAGTGGAGAGCAGTGGCAGAGGAGAGGGTTGTAGAATTTTCTTAGACTCATTTTTTTCCTTCAGAAAATAACATTGCTCTTATAGTTGAAGACACCTACCTGCATGTGTATACAGAAATTCTAAGGTTGTCAGAGCTTTGCATTGATTCTAGAGCAGAACTTCAGAATTGCTGGAGCAGTGCCATCATTTTACCTTATAGATTGTAGTCAACAGCCTGCTCATGGCCTCCTTAACATGCAAGAATCTTGTCCAGGGTGGGGAGTCAGGAGGCTGGGATCACATTGTCCCTCCTTCAGGCTGGGAAGTCCCAGGAGAGCATTACTAAAAATTTAATTGGAACATATATCACAGTAATAAGGAATCCATCTCTTGAAGGCTTCCTCGAAGAGTTCCTTAAGATTTATAAAAGACCCTGCATTGATTAAATGTCTCTGATGCTTCCTTCTTAGTGGAAACAACTCAGGTCACCAGGTCACTTAGAAATTTATGTTCCCCCTTTCCTTGATGAATTGGGAGATTGGGATTGACATATATACACTAATATGCATGAAATGGATAACTAATAAGAACCTGTTGAATAAAAAAATAAATAAAATAAAATCAAAAAATTCATAAATAAATAAATAAATTAATTAATTAAAAAAAAAAGAAACTTATGTTCCCCCTTTCCTAATAACCACCTCCCCACCACAGAATTTAGTTAGGGAATAGCTCATGCTATTTAACTCAATATTTTGATTAGCAGAATGAGCATTCACAGAATATCAATATAAATTGCAATATCATAACTAACTTCATTTAAAAATTATTTGACTCTAATTCAACTTTTCTTTAAAAACAGATTTTTTTTTTGGTAATTAAGTTCATCACTAGGAACATGAATGTTTTACAATGCTGAAAATAGTTTGAATTTCTTTTCATTTAAAACCTATAGATTTTTATTTAGTCCAACTTTTCCAAACATATTATTTTCCCACTATGGAATAATTAGTATTTAGAGAAAAATATGAAGAAACAAAGGCACCTATGATCCCAGCTCCAAGGATTAACAACTCTTAATATCTTATTCTAGTACTAGTTCTTCATGCTGTGTCTATATTTCATATAATTTCATCATGTCATAAAAGTTGTATATTGTAACTTTAATGCATTTTTATTGTTATAAATAAAACACATGTTTTATGTGTACAAATATAACATATAGAAAAATATAAAAAAGAAAATTAAAGTCATTGAGAATCTTACCTTTTAGAGATAATCGCCATTAAAATTCAGGTGTCTATTCTCAGAATATTCTTTCCCATGTCTTTTCTATTTTTCCTTCTTATTGAATATTTCAAAAATGCAGAAAAGACAGAGACTACTATTACAAACATTTATGTACCCATCATCAAAATTCTCCATATACTTCAGAATCTTTCAATTTTTCTGTTGTCCAATGCCCCTCCTCCTCCCTATTTTTGTCAAAACAAAGCATTATGATACAGCTGAAGCTCCCTATGCTCAATTTTATCTTGTCAAGATTAATTGAAATGTATAGCTCTAGTCTATTTAATTTCCCTGCTGAATAATCTACCACATGGACACACAACAATATAAGTACTACACTCTTGCCATGTGCATTCTTGTGTAGATCTCTTGAGAAGAATCTCTCTTATGTATGTGGAATTGCTAACATGTAGGGTAGGCTTGTCTCCAACTTTACCAGGAACTGACTAATTGTCTAAAGTGGTTATAACAATTTGTATTCCCACAAGTGACATTGGATAGCTTGTTTTGTTTTTAGCTTCACTTGGTATTGTTAAGCTTTAAAATTTTTGCCAAGCTTAAGAGTGCAAAATGGTATATGTAATTTAATGTTACATGTACCTCGTTATTGATGATAAATGTAACCTTTATTTCTAAGTCACAACTGGCATTTTGTTTTCAATTCAAATCATATAAGTTGAATATCAACTCATACAACAAAATATCAAATGCAAGTTTTCCCGAGGTTGTTACTCAGGGCTGCGGATGGATCTGGCTGCCCAGATCCACCTTCTCCAGCTCTACATCAACAGCATTAATATTCCTGCCTTCCAGTTCTAGTGTTCTTCCTCAGGGACTGGGAAGGTCCTAGCTATAGAAATCAACTGCAGTAATAAGGAGGATTCTATCAAAGCAACTTTATGGCCTTCTAACCTAGTAATCATGTAGATATTAAAATACTATACTTATAAAAATTACACGTTATATGTGAAAACATGCAATACTAAAACATATGAAATGTACAAGCCCCCCTTGGAAGGGGGGTGGCGGGATGAATTGGGAGATTGCGATTGACGTTTATACACTACTATGTATAAAACAGATAATGAATGAGAACGTACTGTATAACACAGGGAACTCTACTCAGTGCTCTGGGTGACCTAACGTTTATACACTACTATGTATAAAACAGATAATGAATGAGAACGTACTGTATAACACAGGGAACTCTACTCAGTGCTCTGTGGTGACCTAAATGGGAAGGAAATCCAAAAAAGAGGGGTTATATGTATATGTATTGCTGATTCACTTTGCTGTACAGCAGAAACTAACACAACATTGTAAAGCAGCTATACTCCAACAAAAATTTATTTTAAAAAGTACAAGCCCCCCTTAATTCTCCTTCTTCCCCAGTAAAGAACTGCTTGTAGGTAACCTCTACTCGTTCCTTCATATTTGTGTATATGTATAAATGCAATGAATATTCTTGAACATGTCTCCTTGGGCCCATGAGTAGAAGATGAATGTGATTTTTTTAACTTAATGTTGTTTGTCAACATCTGCACAGTATTCTGTAGTATGAAAGTATCATAACTAACCTAACTCTTCCAATGATGGCATTTAGGTTGCTTCCAGTTATCCATTATTGTCAACAATGTTGTTGAAAACATTCTTGTAAATGTCTTTGGATATCAGTGTGAGAATTGCCTTGTGAGAAATTCCTAGAAGTGCTATTTACCTCCTAATTTTTTAAGTTCCTGTGGAATTGGTGCCTTCTAAGTAGGTTTTGGACATGGTACCTAGATTCTTTGAGCTTTATGTCTGTATAATATTGCAGAAGTAATAGTAACTACCTGACAAGGTAGTTTTGGGGATGAAAAGAGATAATGTGTAGATAGACCATACATAAAGTTTGGACCACAGTAGGTATTCAATCAGTGTTTGTTCTTTCACCTCCTTCTTTTACCTCAGCCCCTAGCAAAGGGATAGGGTGAAAAACAGGGAAATAAAACACATTCCCATTTGTATCAGACTTTGTCTAGAGCTGGCATTCTTCTCAAATATCTTTAACAGGCTCCCAGGGAGAGAAGAAATCTATTTTCTATCCAGAATATAACAGGAAACATAACAGATGGAAAAATGCTTCTACCCTCAGTGTGAAAAGCCATCATGTTGATTATATTTCTCAAATGGTAAAGTGAGGCATAAAGGCAGTGCTTAATCATTCTTGTTTTCTCATTATCAGCTTCCCACTGCTCTTGTTTTTTCCATCTGGGAATAATTGTAATAACAAGGAAAAAACAATAACATAGCACTATAAAAACTTTATTGAATGCACTGGGTCTAGCAAGAAGCAATCAGAAATGGTTAATTTTCCCCCTCTATTCTTACAATTTGCCCTGTGGACTTATTACAGATCCATTGGATGAAGTCTTTGGCATCCTATATTTTCCTGAGCAACTTTAGGTTTAAAGAATTCTGTCCAGTTTAATTTCAAAATCCAAAAATCTCATCTAATCTCATCAGCCATCTTGAATTAACTTATAGAAGACTACACCAAACAACCACTTTTTTTTCAAGTGTGTATGGTATTCACCAGGATAGATCACTGTCTGCATCATAAAAAAGACTCAATAGATTAAATCAAATTGAAATCATACAGAGTTTATTCCCTGACCACAAGAAAATCAAAATAGAAATCAACAATAAGATATCTAGGAAAGTCTCAAATATTTGGAAATTAAATATAATCCATGAGTCAAAGAAAAAATCATAAGAGAAAATAGAAAACATTGCAATCTGAATGGTAATGAAAATAAAACACATCAACATTTGTAGAATACAGCTATAGTGGTGATTAGAGGGAAATTTATAGCTATACATGTTTATATTAGAAAAAAGTTAAAGGCCTAAAATCAATGGCCTGAAAAAGATAGGGGGAAGAAAAAAAGCAACAAAAACCCCTAGGAAGCAGCATGAAGGGAATTATAAAGATAAAAGTTCAGACACTAGCCAAATCAAAAAAGAACATAGAGAAAACAAAGCAAAAGTTGGCTCTATGAAAATATCAAAATTAATAAACCACTAGCTACTCTGATCATGAAAGAAAGAGAAAACATGAATTCTCAATATCAGAAGTGAAGAGGAGCTATCAGTACAGATCCTACAGACATGAAAAGGATGATGAGACTATTATCAACAATTTTATGGTATCAAATTCAACAACTTGGATGAAATGAACAAATTCTTTGAAAAATACAACTTACAAAAACTGACACAGAATCTAGCAGAAAAAAACTGATAAATCAAAAACTTCTGCTAATCAAAAGATACATTAAGAAAATAAATATGCAAGCCACAATCTGGGAGGAAATATTTATAAATCCACTTGGTGACAAAGAACTGGTTTCCAGGATATATAAAGAATTTTTATAACCAGACAATAAAAGATAAAAAAAATCCTCCAGAAGGGGAAACAGTTTCAAGAGACACTTCACAAAGATGATATACAAATGGGAAAAGTGCTCAATATCCTTAGTCATCAAGGAAATACAAATTAAAACCACAATAAGACACTAGTAGACACCCACCAAAACGGCTGTTTGGAAAGACTAAACACCAGTGTTGGTAAGAACGTGGAGCAACTGGAACTCTGCTATATTGTTGGTGAGAATATAAAATAGTACAACCACTTTGGAAAATTTCTGGAGTTTTCTTAAAAAACTAACTATACACCTACCTTAAAAATTCAATAATTTCACTGTGAGGTATTTACTCAAGATAAATGAAAGTGTATATTAAAAAAAAGAAGCTTGTAGAAGAACATAACAGTTTTATTCATAATAGCCAAAAACTTGTAACAGTCCTGGTGTCCATAAACAGAAGAATTGATAACCAAACTATAGTCATTTATACCATGGAATATTACTCAGCAATAAAAATAAAAGAACCATTGATACTTGCAGTAATATGGATGAATCTCAAAAGCATTTTGTTGGCTGAAAGAAGATATACCAAAGAATGATTGCTATATGATTCCATTTATGTAGAATTCTAAAATTTGGCAACCCTAATCTAGACTGGAAGGTAATCCAAGAGTATAGGAGTGGAGATTGATTGAGAGGGGACATGAAGGGACTTTTTGGGATTATGGTAATGTTCTTTATTTGATGGAGTTTTAGGTTACACATATATATGCATTTGTCAAAACTCAGCAAATATATAATTAAGATTTTTATATTTCATTGTATGTAAATTTTACATAAAAACTGTACCGAACTCTAATAATGCATGCTGAGATATTCAGGGGATAAATAGTGATGTCTCCAATTTACTTTGAAATACATAAAAACTAAGATGGACTAATGGATGGATAGAGAGATGAATAGATATGTGATAAAACAAGAATCTAGATGGTGGGTATACAGGTGTTCACTGTAAAAGTTTTTCAACTTTTGCTGTATGTCTGAAAATCTTCATAATAAAAATATTGGTGAAAACTCCTCTTCACCCCTCCACCTCTTTGTGACAGTTTCAGCCTGAGAAATTTGCAGTGAGGAAGGGAGAGGAGGGCCGTGTGTACGGCTGCTGTTTGTCCACTCCCTACCTCTTCTTAGTGGTAGTTTCTGGCCATTCTAGGCCTGGCTAAGATGGGAGTACGCAGGAGAGACAAAGGAACAGATATCTTATGAATAGGTTAGTTGTATTTTGGCCTCCCCTTCTGGGTGCAGATGTGTATTTGCATCCCTTTCTTATGGGACCTATGTGTGGCTTCCTCAGAGATCCCCTCGGTAAGGATCTCTGACTGCAGTTCACTAACTTACACAATAAATTTTCTGGGTGGTCACTTATAACCCACTTACCATCTACCTTTGATGGCATAGTGCAGGTTTTTTCTGCTGAGGTTGCCTCATTACTAGCAGGAAGCTTTTTTGTGGCAGTCTTTTTCAAGATCTACAGTTGGTTCCCTATTGTGGAGTCCATATTTGGCCCGTGGAAAACATACACTTTTGCCCAGCATAACTTGAAGTATGGGTTACTCCCAATTCAAATCTTTCTCTCCTCTCTGCCCCCTTCATCCAATCCAATGTCTTGTCTTTGGACTTTATTCAGTTGTGAATAGCAGCCCTTGAGTTCTTCAAACTTTTGAACACTTAATCTGTCTGAGTGGTTGTTTTGAGTTTCCTCTTCATGAAGTTCACTTACCTTAAAATGTCAGGGGAGCATTTTCCCACCTATGGGAAAGGTGTAAGGAGGGGGTACACACACAACCCTTTTAATGAAGTCCTCATTCTAAGCCCCCAGTGAAATTTTAGTCTCTTCTTATAAAGCTTGGAGGTGGATAATAGTCTATACTGGCGTAACTGGGTTTTGACTCTGCCCTTTGCAAGTCTTGTATAGAAGGTTTAGAGCCTGAGTTTAAATGAGAGGTTTCTTGACAACTATTGTTTGGTTCTTAAACTTTGACTCTAATGCAAAACTTGGAGAAGATAGCAAGTATCCATTATCCTGTAACAATAGCTGATCTGTTTCTCTTCACTGTCTCATGTATAGCAGAATATTTATGAGGTACAGATGTTTGCAGTAAAGTACTTTGGAAGTAGGAGTCAGAACCTTAATGGTGGAAAGGGGTCTTAGAATTTCTAATCCTACTCCTTCTCTTCACAGAAGAGACTTGGTGATGTGATGTGTTTTCCTGGGAAAACACAACAAGTAACAGGAGAGATTAACTAATTTCTGGTTCACAGCTCAGAAATCAGCTTTTTACATCCTCCCCTCTGAGAGGGAGATAAGACTTAAGGCAGCAATTTTCCTCCTATTTCTGAGCCTATACTCCACTGCTCCACACGTTGAGCGTTTGAACTGTGAGTGGCCAAGAGCAGAGCACCATCCCCGGAGAACCCTAATAGGACATTCAGGTCACCTGAAACTGGTTGCACTGCCCATCATTTGATCAGTTCCTTCTTTAAAAGAGGAATTGGCCTGAAGGGCTTCATCTGGCTTTATGAGTCAGCTGGCAAAAGACAAAGTGACTCTGAGCTAGGATTGCAGAGAAAAGGCGCCGTTTATCTGACAGACTGGAGGGGCAGAGTGATGGGACCTCTTGATTACCTGTTGAAAAACTGTGCTTGGGCTCATCATGAACTCTGCCTCCATTAAATGCAGGAA
>NW_006781985.1:906142-955856 GCF_000442215.2 Lipotes vexillifer | reverse complement strand
AGGAATGCTCTTATCATCTGTATTTCAGAGAGGGTCTCTTTGCTTCTTGTCCTTCTTCTGGAGGGTGGGGCAGAAACTGCATTTGAAACACTTGCTATGAGGGGTGGTAATTGGGAAACTCAGGTGGCAGTGAGTAACCCCAAGTCAGAGATGTCGTTGGGCAAAAGCCTTAACAGTGTGGTCTGGATCCTTTTGTTTGTCCCACTGCCCAGGGCTGTGATTGTTTGAGAGTCCTCCATATGGTATGATCTCAGAGGGGAAGGAACTATTTTATTCAACATTCCTTGAGTGTAGACCCTAGGCTAGGAACTTTATGTTCATTACTTTGTTTCAGACTCATGATGGCCTTAACACTATATTTCCTTTTACAGATGAAACATTAAATAACTTGTCCAGGATCATACGTCAGAGGTAGAGAGGCCAACTTCTTCAGGCAGTCCATGAGACCTTCCCCCAAGAACACAGAGATAAAGGCAATAGCTTTGACCTTACAGTTAAACTAATCAAATTGACATTTAGCGGTAAGCAATAGTTTGCATCCTATAGCCCCAAGAAGAGCCACTTGACTATATCTAATCAGTAATAGAAATGCTTCTACCAAAGAAATATGTGATCAGAATTCATGGGCAGCAGTGGAACAGATGAATACGGGAAAGAGAGCTGTAAGCCCTGGAAGGTATTGGAGGGGACTTCTCCCAGTGCACCCTGACCCTGGCGTGGGGGTGGTGGTGGTGGGAGAATTGAAGACATGTTGGTCAAACGGTACAAACTTGCAGTTAGGAGATGAATATGTTCTGGAGATCTAATGCACAGCATACTGTCTATAGGCAACAGTACTGTATTATATACTTCAAAGTTGCTAAAAGACTAGATCTTAAATGTTCTCCACAAAAATGAAACAGTAATTATATGACTGATAGAAGTGTTAACTAACACTAGGGAAGTAATCATATGGCAATATATAAGTGTATCAAATCAACATGTAGTACACCTTAAACCTACAAAATGTTATATGTCAATATTATCTTAATTAAAAAATCATCACACAAGCCTAGAAAAATAAAAATACAAAAATTTCTTCTTTTTCTGGAAAAAATATGGGTATAAATACACTGTTGGTTTGCATCACTCTGCTCTAGGGAAGGCCACAGAATTTTGTTTGAAATACCTTCAGTGTTGAAACCTTTCATTCTGGTGAGCAGAATTGATTTAAAATTGTCTTATGACAGGTTTGTTAACTGGGGAGAGAAATCCAGTTTTGGAGTTTTGATATAATAAGACATTTGCTGGGGCTCTGAGGGAACTTTTGGGACATTCTCAAACAGACCTCGGCACAGACAAGGGCCTACAAGAGAGGAAAATCCCACCGTTCCAAATCTATCCCACCCCAACTGTCAGTGTAATAGTGGGAGGGGCAGGACTGGGGAGGTTCCTTTATCCATGGCAGTCAGCCATTCCCAGTTATATGGCCTGCACCTGTCAATCAGTTGGCCTCTGTGGATTCCCTGATGGGCATGGATTGTACAACATATTAATGCTCTCCCTTCGCACTGCCCTGACTGTGTTCCTTCCATATCTTTAATCAACTATGCAGTGTAAACACCTATTTCAATAATATGTGTAATGAAAATGATTGGGAAACAGTATTCTAATGACTACTGATGGGGTGGGGTGAGGGGGCCTTCAACAAGGAGTCCATATATGCTCTTCCAAAGTGGAGAGCCCTAGTCAGTGTTGGAAGGATGAAAATTATGTGTTGACCTCTCCTTCTTATCTGTGATGTCAATCTCTCTCATCTCTCCCTGATGGCTTCTCTTTTTGGTTCCAACCAAAGTCCTTCTTCCACCTTCCTCTTTTTCTAGATATAGGATTGCTTTCCTGTGTTGGATATGTCATATATCTGTGTATATTTGTGTGTATGTGGAGACAAAAAGTTGTCTTTAACTTTTAACATGCATATTGTTTAAAGGGTCAGGTAATTCCATAAGGCTTATCATGAATTCTAGCATTCTCCTGCCTCCAGTGTCCCCATTATGTGCTCTTCAAGGTAGTCAATTTCAATTCTTGTAGCTTCTTATTTTGGTTTTTGCTTTCATATCTCGAAATAATATGCTATTCTCTTACTGCTTTATTTTGGAGGATTTAAGTATTCTCTATTTCCTCTTTTCACTACTTTTCTGTATACAGAACATTTCTTATCCTCCCCTCCACCCCATCCTTCTCAAATAGCTCTATCATTTTGGTTAGATAAATGTTCAGCATTTACATTTTTATATATATATATATATATATATATATATATATATATATATATATATATATATACACACACACACACACACACATGCACACATATAGGCTATTCATAGCAGAGCCATATATCCTATGATAAATTTTCCTTTCTGGCATATTTTCTTTCTCTGAGTTAATAATTACTTCCTGTGATGTTTAGTTTTCTGTGTAGTTAAATCATTCTCAACCTCTCCCTGTTGCTTGATTCTCTTCCAGTTACTTTAAAGCACACCAAGTATTCCATAAATTTTATATGCTTGGAGTCATCTCTCCTAGAGCTTTTTCCTTGTTCCAGTATGGAATGGTTGCTTTCTAGTTACCGGTACTGCTGTCAACCTGGAGTCTCCCTTTACCATCAACATGGAAATTGCTTTGCCTTTTTTATTGGGTTGGACCCCTGTTTCTTAGATCCCATATATTTCTTTGTTCTTTTTTTTACTCCCTCGTTTTGGTGGAACACGTCTTCCAATAGCTTCCTGATAAGGGATACATTGAAGCAAATTTCTTCTGAAAAATGACTTTATTCTTTTCTACACTTTAGTGATTAGTTCAGTATTTCCCCTTCAAATTTGGAATATATTCCTCCATTATTTTTAAATTTTTTTTAACATCTTTATTGGAGTATAATTGCTTTACAATCGTGTGTTAGTTTCTGCTTTATAACAAAGTGAATCAGTTATATGTATACATATATTCCCATATCTCTTCCCTCTTGCATCTCCCTCCCTCCCACCCTCCCTATCCCACCCCTCTAGGTGGTCACAAAGCACCGAGCTGATCTCCCTGTGCTATGTGGTTGCTTCCCACTAGCTATCTATTTTACATTTGGTAGTGTATATATGTCCATGCCACTCTCTCACTTTGTCACAGCTTACCATTCCCCCTCCCCATATCCTCAAGTCCATTCTCTAGTAGGTCTTTTTTTACCTTCTGGCATTGCTATTAAGAAACTTGAAACCGTTGTGATTCTTGATCCTTTGTAAATAATATGTTTTTGTTTTTGTTTTTTTCTTTCTGGAAACTGACGGGATCTTCTCTTTGCTCTATCTTCCAATGTTTTGAGATGGTGTACCTTGGTGTGGGTTTTTCCACGTGTTTCAATCTGGGAAATGATGTCTTTTGACGTCAGAAAATTTTCTTTATGTTTTTGGGTGTCTTGTTCTTTTTCTCTCTGTTTTATGTCTCTGTCTCTTTTTCTCTCTCTCACTGGAATTCTGATCATATGGATGTTGAATCCCTTCTAATTTTATTGCTTTTTTTCTCCTATTTTCAACTTTTTCCTTTAGCTTTATTTCTGGGGAAAATAAAAAGCTTTTACTCAATTTTGTCTCCCTATTCTGATGTGAATTTTAAAATACTCTGCTTTCATATTCTTAATTTTAAAGAACTTCCTCATTCTGTGGATTGAGTTCTTGTTTCGTGAAAATAAGAATTTCTTTTATCTCTTTGAGAATATTCGTGATGGGGTTTTGAAGATTTTACCTCCTTACACAGTCCTTTTTCATCCAAGTGGTTTTTATTTGTCTTTTTGCCGTGGTTTCTGCCTTTTATGTTAGAAACTTTCCTCAGATATCTGGTGACCCTTAGCTGTCTGTTTCTGTTAAAAAACGGAGCTCCTAAAAGCTGTTAGAACTCTGTGTTTGTGGGTTTCCTTGGAAAGTGGTCAGGCTGGGCCAGTTTTTGGGAAATGTACCCCAATACCAGCACCTTTAGATATCTTTAGCTGGGCAGGTAAGATTCTCTCCAGAGAAGAATCTTCTTATTTCCTGCCTGAGTGTCTGCTATCCTCTTTGCAACCAGGTAGGAGGAAAAGCTGGAGGATATCAGTATTCACTATATAAATGATCACTTATTTCTATTGTTTTCAGCACTTGGTGTATGGAGAGCTCCTGCTGAGAGACCCTGTAGAAAAGAAACTTCCGGGTGGTACCACCTAAAGGGAGGGGCAGAGCTGGTAGAAGTTCTGGGCTCTACTGCTACTTAAATAGAATTCAACCCTATTTTCTTCCTTACTTTCACCTCTTGAGCTTTTAGGGGATTCTGGTTGCTTTCCCATTGCTGGCTTAGGGTTCAGCATTCCTGGGTCTGCTATGTCAAGTACCACTTACACTTTCTGCTTCCCAATTTCCTAAGTGCTATAGGTATTGTCTTTTCTCTTCTTCTTATCCTTGAGGGGTTATTTTTTTAAGATCCTCTCACTGTGACTTTAATGTAATGTAAAGAAGGAATGGAGGCATGTGTCTTTATTCAATTGCCTCTCTTAGCCAAAGTCTATATATTTCTCTTAGAGTAAAAGTCTTAATCATTCCATGTTTCAATTAATTAGTATTTTACATATGCATTCTGCTTTGATGAAGGAGAAAGAGAGTGAGAGAAAGAGACAGAGAGAGACAGAGCAGAAGGAAGGAAAACATGATATTGTAATAAAAAAAAACCCGCTGGTCTCTTTTTGGAATCTGTTTCCTGTTTAAAAAGAACTGACATTCAGAAAATGATCCCGAATCAGTCCTGGGGCAATGCGGAAGATACATCTGTGTTCAGTTTATAATCCTTAGGCTGAAAGAAAAAATATTGTAAAACACATTTTCAAAAAGAGCTTCTGATTAACTCACAAAAAATGGGCATGTAGGGTAGCCCATGCATCTCTGGCTAAGTCAGGGTTTGTAGTGATTTTTTCTGCATCAATGAGTTGTCCTTTATATTACTGTACTTTTTCTTCAACTTAACTTTAAAAAGAGAAAATGGAGATGGAGAACAGTTGAAATCAAAGGAACAGATCATCCATAACCTGTCTCCTTTTCCTCCCACTCCAAAACAACCATTGTTAACATCTTGCTATGTTCTCTTCCTATACGTTTTTTCCTAGGCCCCTTTTTTTTTAACGTCTTTATTGGAGTATAATTGCTTTACAATGGTGTGTTAGTTTCTGCTGTATCACAAAGTAAATCAGCTATACGTATACATATATCCCCATATCCCCTCCCTCTGGCGCTTCCCTCCCACCTCCTTATCCCACACCTCTAGGTGGTCACAAAGCACAGAGCTGATCTCCCGGTGCTATGTGGCTGCTCCCCATTAGATATCCACTTTACATTTGGTAGTGTATATATGTCCATGCCATTCTCTCGCTTCATCCCAGCTTACCCTTCCCCATCCCTGTGTCCTCAAGTCCATTCTCTACATCTGTGTCTTTATTCCTGTCCTGCCCCTAGGTTCTTCAGAAACTTTTTTTTTTTTTAGATTCCATATACGTGTGTTAGCATACAGTATTTGTTTTTTTCTTTCTGACTTACTTCACTCTGTATGACAGACTCTAGGTCCATCCACCTCACTACAAAAAACTCAATTTTGTTTCTTTTTATGGCTGAGTAATATCCATTGCATATATGTGCCACATTCTCTTTATACATTCATCTGTGTTGGACACTTAAGTTGCTTCCATGTCCTGGCTATTGTAAATAGAGCTCGATGAACATTGTGGTACATGACTCTTTTTTTTTTTTTTAACATCTTTATTGGGGTATAATTGCTTTACAATGGTGTGTTAGTTTCTGCTTTATAACAGAGTGAATCAGTTATACATATACATATGTTCCCATATCTCTTCCCTCTTTGTCTCCCTCCCTCCCACCCTCCCTATCCCACCCCTCCAGACAGCCACAAAGAACCGAGCCGGTTTCCCTGTGCCATGCGGCTGCTTCCCACTGGCTATCTACCTTACGTTTGTTAGTATATATATGTCCATGTCTCTCTCTCGCCCTATCACACCTCACCCTTCCCCCTCCCCATATCCTCAAGTCTGTTCTCCAGTAGGTCTGTGTCTTTATTCCTGTTTTACCCCTAGGTTCTTCATAACATTTTTTTTTCTTAAATTCCATATATATGTGTTAGCATACGGCATTTGTCCTTCTCTTTCTGACTGACTTCACTCTGTATGACAGACTCTAGGTCTATCCACCTCATTACAAATAGCTCAATTTCGTTTCTTTTTATGGCTGAGTAATATTCCATTGTATATATGTGCCACATCTTCTTTATCCATTCATCTGACGATGGGCACTTAGGTTGCTTCCATCTCCGGGCTATTGTAAATAGAGCTGCAATGAACATTTTGGTACATGACTCTTTCTGAATTCTGGTTTCCTCAGGGTATATACCTAGTAGTGGTATTGCTGGGTCATATGGTAGTTCTATTTGTAGTTTTTTAAGGAACCTCCATACTGTTCTCCATAGTGGCTGAACCAATTCACATTCCCACCAGCAGTGCAAGAGTGTTCCCTTTTCTCCATGACTCTTTTTGAATAATGGTTTTCTTAGGGTATATGCCCAGTAGTGGGATTGCTGGGTCATGTAGTCATTCTATTTTTGTTTTTGAAGGAACTTCCATACTGTTCTCCATAGTGGTTGTATCAATTTACGTTGCCACCAACAGTGCAGGAGGGTTCCCTTTTCTCCACACCCCTTGCAGCATTTATTGTTTGTAGACTTTTTGATGATGGCCATTCTGACCAGTGTGAGGTGATACCTCATTGTAGTTTTGATTTGCATTTCTCTAATGATTAGTGTTGTTGAGCATCCTATCACGTGTTTGTTGGCAATCTATATATCTTCTTTGGAGAAATGTCTATGTAGGTCTTCTGCCCATTTTCGGATTGGGTTGTTTGTTTTTCTTGAGCTGCTTGTATATTTTATATTTTTTTCATGAGCTGCTTGTATATTTTGGAGAATAAATTCTTTGTCAGTTGCTTCATTTGCAAATATTTTTTCCCATCCTGAGGGTTGTCTTTTCATCTTGTTTATGGTTTCCTTTGCTGTGCAAAGCAGTTAGGTTTCATTAGGTCCAATTTGTTTATTTTTGTTTTTATTTCCATTACTCTAGGAGGTGGATCGAAAAAGGTCTTGCTGTGATTTATGTCATTGAATGTTCTGCCTACGTTTTCCTCTAAGAGTTTGATAGTGTCTTGCCTTACATTTAGGTCTTTAATCCATTTTGAGTTTATTTTTGTGTATGGTGTTAGGGAGTGTTCTAATTCCATTCTTTTACATATAGCCACCCAGTTTTCGCAGCACCACATATTGAAGATGCTGTCTTTTCTCCACTGTATATTCTTGCCTGCTTTATCAAAGATAAGATGACCATAAATGTGTGGGTTTATCTCTAGGCTTTCTATCCTGTTCCTCTGATCTATATTTCTGTTTTTGTGCCAGTACCACACAGTCTTGATTACTGTAGCTTTGTAGTATAGTCTGAATTCAGGGAACCTGATTCCTACAGCTCTGTTTTTCTTTCTGAAGATTGCTCTGGCTATTCAGGGTCTTTTGTGTTTCTATACAAATTGTGAATTTTTTTGTTCTAGTTCTGTGAAAAATGCCAGTGGTAGTTTGATAGGGATTGCACTGAATATGTAGATTGCTTTGGGTAGTATAGTCATTTTCAAAATGTTGATTCTTCTGATCCAAGAACATGGTATATCTCTCCATCTGTTTGTATGATTTTTAATTTCTTTCATCAGTGTCTTATAATTTTCTGCATACAGGTCTTTTGACTCCTTAGGTAGGTTTATTTCTAGATATTTTATTCTTTTTGTTGCAATGGTAAATGGCAGTGTTTTCTTAATTACACTTTCAGGATTTTCATTATTAGTGTATAGGAATGCAAGAGGTTTCTGTGCATTAATTTTGTATCCTGCTACTTTACCAAATTCATTGATTAGCTCTAGTAGTTTTCTGGTAGCATCTTTAGGATTCTCTATGTATAGTATCATGTCATCTGCAAACAGTGACAGCTTTACTTCTTCTTTTCTGTTTTGGATTCCTTTTATTTCTTTTGCTTCTCTGATTGCTGTCATTAAAACTTCCAAAATTATGTTGAATAATAGTGGTGAGAGTGGGCAACCTTGTCTTCTTCCTGATATTAGTGGAAATGGTTTCAGTTTTTCATCATTGAGGACGATGTTGGCTGTGGGTTTGTCATATGTAGCCTTTATTATGTTGAGGAAAGTTCCCTCTATGCCTACTTTCTGGAGGGTTTTTTATCATAAATGGGTGTTGAATTTTGTCAAAAGCTTTCTCTGCATCTATTGAGATGATCATATGATTTTTCTCCTTCAATTTGTTAATATAGTGTATCACATTGATTGATTTGTGTATATTGAAGAATCCTTGCATTCCTGGGATAAACCCCACTTGATCATGGTGTACAAATATTTTAATGTGTTGCTGGGTTCTGTTTGCTAATATTTTGTTGAGGATTTTTGCATATATGTGCATCAGTGATTTTGGCCTGTAGTTTCCTTTCTTTGTGACATCTTTGTCTGGTTTTGGTATCAGGGTGATGGTGGCCTCGTAGAATGAGTTTGGGAGTGTTCCTCCCTCTGCTATATTTTGGAAGAGTTTGAGAAGGATAGGTGTTAACTCTCCTCTAAATGTTTGATAGAATTCGCCTGTGAAGCCATCTGGTCCTGGGCTTTCGTTTGTTGGAAGATTTTTAATCAAAGCTTCAACTGCAGTGCTTGCAATTGGTCTGTTCATATTTTCTATTTCTTCCTGGTTCAGTCTTGGCAGGCTGTGCATTTCTAAGAATTTGTCCATTTCTTCCAGGTTTTCCATTTTATTGGCATAGAGTAGCTTGTAGCAATCTCGCATGATCCTTTGTATTTCTGCAGCGTCAGTTGTTACTTCTCCTTTTTCATTTCTGATTCTATTGATTTGAGTCTTCTCCCTTTTTTTCTTGATGAGTCTGGCTAACGAACTTTCAATATTGTTTATCTTCTCAAAGAACCAGCTTTTAATTTTATTGATCTTTGTTATTGTTTCCTGCATTTCTTTTTCATTTATTTCTGATCTGATCTTTATGATTTCTTTCCTTATATTAACTTTGGGTTTTTTTTTCTTCTTTTTCTAATTGCTTTAGGTGTAAGGTTACTTGCTTATTTGAGATGTTTCTTGTTTCTTGAGGTAGGATTTTACTGCTATAAACTTCCCTCTTAGAACTGCTTTTGCTGCATCCCATATGTTTTGGGTCGTTGTGTCTCCATCGTCATTTGTTTCTAGGTATTTTTAGATTTCATCTTTGATATGTTCAGTGATCTCCTGGTTATTACATAGTGTATTGTTTAGCCTGCATGTGTTTCTATTTTCTACAGATTTTTTCCTGAATTCATATCTAGTCTCATAGCATTGTCATAGGAAAAGATACTTGATAAAATTTGAATTTTCTTAAATTTACCAAGGCTTGATTTGTGACCCATGATATGATCTATCCTGGAGAATGTTCCATGAACATTTGAGAAGAAAGTGTATTGTGTTGTTTTTGGATGGAATGTCCTATAAATATCAATTAAGTCCATCTTGTTTAATGTATCATTTAAAGCTTGTGTTTCCTTATTTATTTTCATTTTGGATCATCTGTCCATTGGTGAAAGTGGGGTGTTAAAGTCCCCTACTATGATTGTGTTACTGTCAATTTCCCCTTTTATGCCTCTTAGTATTTACCTTATGTATTGAGGTGCTACTATGTTGGGTGCACAAATATTTACAATTATTATATCTTCTTGGTTTGATCCCTTTATCATTATGTAGTGTCCTTCTTTGTCTCTTGTTATAGTCTTTGTTTTAAAGTCTATTTTGTCTGATATGAGAATTGCTACTCCAGCTTTCTTTTGATTTCCATTTGCATGGAATATCTTTTTCAATCCCCTCACTTTCAGTCTGTATGTGTCCTTAGGTCTGAAGTGGGTCTCTTGTAGACAGCATATATATGGGTATGATTTTGTATCCATTCAGTCAGTATATATCTTTTGGTTGTAGCATATAATCCATTTACATTTAAGGTAATTATTGATATGTATGTTCCTATTACCATTTTCTTAATTGTTTTGGGTTTGTTATTGTAGGTCTTTTCCTTCTCTTGTGTTTCCTGCCTAGAGAAGTTCCTTTAGCATTTGTTGTAAAGCTTGTTTAGTGGTGCTGAATTGTCTTAGCTTTTGCTAGTCTATAATAGTTTTAATTTCTCCGTCAAACCTGAATGAGATCCTTGTTGGGTAGAGGAATCTTGGTTGTAGGTTTTTCTCCTTCATCACTTTAAATATGTCCTGCCACTCTCTTCTGGCTCACAGAGTTTCTGCTTAAAGATCACCTGTTAACCTTATGGGGATTCCCTTGTGTGCTATTTGTTGCTTTTCCCTTGCTGCTTTTAATATTCTTCCTTTGTATTTAATTTTTGATAGTTTGATTAATATGTGTCTTGGCATGTTTCTCCATGAATTTATCCTTTATGGGATTCTCTGTGCTTCCTGCACTAGATTGACTATTTCCTTTTCCATATTAGGGAAGTTTTCAACTCTAATCTCTTCTAATATTTTCTCAGTCCCTTTCTTTTTCTCTTCTTCTTCTGGTACCCCTATAATTTGAATGTTGGTGTTTTTAATGTTGTCCCAGAGGTCTCTGAGGCTGTCCTCAATTCTTTTCATTCTTTCTTCTTTATTCTGCTCTGTGGCAGTTATTTCCAGTATTTTATCTTCCAGGTCATTTATCCTTTCTTCTGCCTCAGTTATTCTGCTATTGATTCCTTCTAGTGAATTTTTTTTTTTTGTGATATGTGTGCCTCTCACTGCTATGGCCTCTCCCATTGCAGAACACAGGCTCTGGATGCGCAGGCCCAGCGGCCATGGCTCATGGGCCTAGCCACTCCATGGCATGCAGGATCTTCCCAGACCAGGGCATGAACCCACGTCCCCTGCATCGGCAGGTGGACTCCCAACCACTGTGCCACCAGGGAAGCCCCTTCTAGTGAATTTTTAATTTTATTTATTTTGTTGTTCATCATTGTTTGTTTTCTCTTTAGTTCTTCTAAGTCCTTGTTAAATGTTTCTTGTATTTTCTCCATTCTCTTTCCAAGATTTTGGATCATCTTTACTATCATTTCTCTGAATCTTTTTTCACGTAGACTGCCTATTTCCTCTTCATTTGAATGTTCTATAGGGTTTTTACCTTGCTCCTTCATCTGCTTTGTGTTTCTCTGTCTTCTCTTTTTGCTTAACTTAGTGTGTTTGGGGTCTCCTTTTCCCATGCTGCTGGTTCTTAGCTCCCATTGTTTTGGGGGTCTGCCCCCAGTGGCTAAGGTTGGTTCAGTGGATTTTGTAGGCTTCCTGGTGGAGGGGACTATTTCCTATGTTCTCATATATGAGGCTGGATCTTTTCTTTCTGGTGGCAGGTCCACATCTGGTGGTGTGTTTTGGGGTGTCTGTGGCCTTATTATGATTTTAGGCAGCCCCTCTGCTAATGGATGGGGTTGTGTTCCTGTCTTGCTAGTTGTTTGGCATAGGGTGCCCAGCACTGCAGCTTGCTGGTCGTTGAGTGGAGCTGGGTCTTGGCGTTTAGATGGAGATCTCTGGGAGATTTTTGCTATTTGATATTATGTGGAGCTGGGAGGTCTCTTGTGGACCAGTGTCCTGAACTTGTCTCTCCCACCTCAGAGGCACAGCCCTGACCCCTGGCTGGAGCACCAAAAGCTTGTCATCCACATGGCTCAGAATAAAAGGGAGAGCTTAAAGAAAGAAAGAAAGAAGATGATAAAATAAAGTAAAAAATATATAATAAAGTTATTAAAATAATAAAAGATTATGAAATAAATTTTAAAAAGTAATGAAAAAGAAAGAAAAAAAGAAAGAAGAGTGCAATGAAACTAAAAAACAAATCCACCAATGATAACAACTGCTAAAAACTCTAATAAAAAAAATAAATAAATTAAAAACCAAAATGGACAGACAGAACCCCAGGACAAATGGTAAAAGCAAAGCTATACAGACAAAAATCACACACAGAAACATACACATACATATTCACAAAAAGAGAAAAAAGGAAAAAAATATATGTCGTTGTTTGCAAAGTCCACCTCACCCACGTCCCCTGCATCGGCAGGTGGACTCCCAACCACTGTGCCACCAGGGAAGCCCCTTCTAGTGAATTTTTAATTTTATTTATTTTGTTGTTCATCATTGTTTGTTTTCTCTTTAGTTCTTCTAAGTCCTTGTTAAATGTTTCTTGTATTTTCTCCATTCTCTTTCCAAGATTTTGGATCATCTTTACTATCATTTCTCTGAATCTTTTTTCACGTAGACTGCCTATTTCCTCTTCATTTGAATGTTCTATAGGGTTTTTACCTTGCTCCTTCATCTGCTTTGTGTTTCTCTGTCTTCTCTTTTTGCTTAACTTAGTGTGTTTGGGGTCTCCTTTTCCCATGCTGCTGGTTCTTAGCTCCCATTGTTTTGGGGGTCTGCCCCCAGTGGCTAAGGTTGGTTCAGTGGATTTTGTAGGCTTCCTGGTGGAGGGGACTATTTCCTATGTTCTCATATATGAGGCTGGATCTTTTCTTTCTGGTGGCAGGTCCACATCTGGTGGTGTGTTTTGGGGTGTCTGTGGCCTTATTATGATTTTAGGCAGCCCCTCTGCTAATGGATGGGGTTGTGTTCCTGTCTTGCTAGTTGTTTGGCATAGGGTGCCCAGCACTGCAGCTTGCTGGTCGTTGAGTGGAGCTGGGTCTTGGCGTTTAGATGGAGATCTCTGGGAGATTTTTGCTATTTGATATTATGTGGAGCTGGGAGGTCTCTTGTGGACCAGTGTCCTGAACTTGTCTCTCCCACCTCAGAGGCACAGCCCTGACCCCTGGCTGGAGCACCAAAAGCTTGTCATCCACATGGCTCAGAATAAAAGGGAGAGCTTAAAGAAAGAAAGAAAGAAGATGATAAAATAAAGTAAAAAATATATAATAAAGTTATTAAAATAATAAAAGATTATGAAATAAATTTTAAAAAGTAATGAAAAAGAAAGAAAAAAAGAAAGAAGAGTGCAATGAAACTAAAAAACAAATCCACCAATGATAACAACTGCTAAAAACTCTAATAAAAAAAATAAATAAATTAAAAACCAAAATGGACAGACAGAACCCCAGGACAAATGGTAAAAGCAAAGCTATACAGACAAAAATCACACACAGAAACATACACATACATATTCACAAAAAGAGAAAAAAGGAAAAAAATATATGTCGTTGTTTGCAAAGTCCACCTCATTAATTTGGGATGACTTGCTGTCTATTCAGGTATTCCACAGTTGCAGGGAACATCAAGTTGTTTGTGGAGATTTAATCTGCTGCTCCTGAGGCTGCTGGGAGAAATCTCCTTTCTCTTCTTTGTTCGCACGGCTCCCGGGGTTCAGCTTTGGATTTGGCTCTGCCTCTGCATGTAGGTCGCCTGAGAGCATCTGTTCTTCCCTCAGACAGGACGGGGTTAATGGAGCAGCTGATTCGGGGGGTCTGTCTCACTCAGGCCGAGGGGAGGGAGGGGTATGGAATGCAAGGCGAGCCTGTGGCAGCAGAGCCCGGTGTGACGTTGCACCAGCCTGAGGCATACCATGTGTTTTCCTGGGGAAGTTGTCCCTGGATCACAGGATCCTGGCAGTGGTGGGCTGCACAGGGTCCCAGGAGGGGTGGTGTGGATAGTGACCTGTGTTTGCTCACAGGCTTCTTGGTGGCTGCAGCAGCAGCCGTAGCATGTCATGCCCGTCTGTGTTGTCCGTGCTGTTAGCCGCAGCTCGCGCCTGTCTCTGGAGCTCCTTTAAACACCACTCTTAATCCCCTCTCCTCACGCACCACAAAACTAAAAGGCAAGAAAAAGTCTCTTGCCTCTTCGGCAGCTCCAAACTTTTTCCCAGACTCCCTGCCAGCTAGCTGTGGTGCACTAACCCCCTTCAGTCTGTGTTCACGCAGCCAACCCCAGTCCTTTCTCTGGGATCCGACCTTCGAAGCCCGAGCCTCAGCTCCTAGCCCCCACCTGTCCCAGCGGGTGAGCAGACAAGCCTCTTGGGCTGGTGAGTACTGGTTGGCACCACTCCTCTGTGGGGGAATCTCTCCACTTTGCCCTCTGCAGCCCTGTTGCTGAATTCTTCTCTGTGGCTCCAAAGCTTTCCCCCTCCACCACCCACAGTCTCTGCCAGCAAAGGGGCTACCTAATGTGTGGAAAGCTTTCCTCCTTCACAGCTCCAGTGGTGCAGGTCCCATCCCTATTCTTTAGTCTCTGTTTTTTCTTTTTTCCTTTTCCCTACTCAGGTACGTGGGGAGTTTCTTGCCTTTTAGGAGGTTTGAGGTCTTCTGCCAGCATTCAGTAGGTGTTCTGTAGGAGTTTTTACACATGTAGATGTATTTCTGATGTATTTGTGGGGAGGAAGGTGATCTCCACATCTTTCTCTTCTGCCATCTTGAAGATCCTCTCCAGGAAGTGTTCTAATTTCATTCTTTTACATGTAACCGTCCAGTTTTCCCAGCACTACTTATTGAAGGGGCTGTCTTTTCTCCATTGTATATTCTTGACTCCTTTATCAAAGATAAGTTTGCCATATGTGTGTGGGTATATCTGTGAGATTTCTATCCTGTTCCATTAATCTATATTTCTGTTTTTGTGCCAGTACCATACTGTGTTGATTATTGTAGCTTTGTAGTGTAGTCTGAAGTCAGGTAGCCTGATTCCTCCAGCTCTGTTTTTCTTTCTCAAGATTGCTTTGGCTATTTGGGGTCTTTTGTGTTTCCATACAAATTGTGAAATTTTTGTTCTAGTTCTGTGAAAAATGACATTGGTAGTTTGATGGGGATTGCATTGAATCTGTAGATTGCTTTGGGTAGTATAGTCATTTTCACAATGTTGAATATTCCAATTGAAGAGCATGGTATATCTCTCTATCTCTTCATATCTTTTTAAATTTCTTTCATTATTGTCTTATAGTTTTCAGCATACAGGTCTTTTGTCTCCTTAGGTAGGTTTATTCCTAGGTATTATTCTTTTTTCTGCAGTGGTAAATGGGAGTGTTTCCTTAATTTCTCTTTCAGATTTTTCATTGTTATTGTATAGGAATGCAAGAGGTTTCTGTGCATTAATTTTGTATCCTGCTACTTTACCAAAATCATTGATTAACTCTAGCAGTTTTCTGGTAGCCTCTTTAGGATTCTCTATTCATAGTATCATGTCACCTGAAAACCATGACAGTTTTACTTCTTCATTTCCGATTTGGATTCCTTTTATTTCTTTTTCATCTCTGATTGCTGTGACTAAAACTTTCAAAACTAACTGGGCAACCTTGTCTTGTTCCTGATCTTAGTGGAAATGTTTTCAGTTTTTCTCCATTGAGAATCATGTTTGCTGTGGGTTTGTCATATATGGCCTTTATTATGTTGAGGTAGGTTCCCTCTATGCCCACTTTCTGGAGAGTTTTTATCATAAACAGGTGTTGAATTTTGTCAAAAGCTTTTTCTGCATGTATTGAGATGCTCATATGGTTTTTATTCTTCATTTTGTTAATATGGTGTATCACATTGATTGATTTGCGTATATTGAAGAATCCTTGCATTCCTGGGATAAACCCCACTTGATCATGGTGTATGATCCTTTTAATGTGCTGTTGGATTCTGTTTGCTGGTATTTTGTTGAGGATTTTTGCATCTATGTTCATCAGTGTTATTAGCCTGTAGTATTCTTTTTTTGTGACATCTTTGTCTGGCTTTGGTATCAGTGTGATGGTGGCCTCGTAGAATGACTGTTATTCCCTCTGCTATGTTTTGGAGGAGTTTGAGAATGATAGGTGTTAGCTCTTGTCTAAATGTTTGATAGAATTTGCGTATTAAGCCACCTGGTCCTGGGCTGTTGTTTGTTGGAAGGTTTTTAATCAGAGTTTCAATTTCAGTGCTTGTGATTTTTCTGTTTCTTCCTGGTTCAGTCTCAGAAGGTTGTGCTTTTCTAAGAATTTGTCCATTTCTTCCAGGTTGTCCAGTTTATTGTCACATAGTTTCTTGTAGTAATCTCTCATGATCCTTTGTATTTCTGCAGTGTTAATTGTTACTTCTTCTTTTTCATTTCAAATTATATGGATTTGAATCTTCTCCCTTTTTTCCTTGATGATTTTTGGCTAATGGTTTATCAATTTTGTTTAACTTCTCAAAACCAGCTTTTAGTTTTATTTATCTTTTCTATCATTTCCTTCATTTATTTTTCATTTATTTCTGATCTGTATGATTTCTTATGTTAACTTTGGGTTTTTTTTGTTCTTCTTTCTCTAATTGTTTCAGGTGTAAGATTAGGTTGTTTATTTGAGATGTTTCTTGTTTCTTGGGGTAAGATGGTATTGCTATAAACATCCCTCTTAAAACTGCTTTTGCTCTATACTGTAGGTTTTGGGTCATTGTGTTTTCATTCTCATTTGTTTCTAGGTATGTTTTGATTTCCTTTTTGATTTCTTCAGTGATCTCTTAGTTATTTAGTAGTGTATTGTTTAGCCTCCATGTGTTTGTCCTTTTTACAGTTTTTTTTCTTGTAATTGATATCTAGTCTGACAGTGTTGTAGTTGGAAAAGATACTTGATATGATTTCAATTTTCTTCTATTTACTGAGGCTTGATTTGTGACCCCAAATATGATCTATCCTGGAGAATGTTCCATAAGCACTTGAGAAGAAAGTGTATTCTGTTTTTTTTTTTTGATGGCATGTCCTATAAATATCAATTAAGTCCATCTTTTTTAATGTGCCATTTAAAGCATGTGTTTCCTTATTTATTTTCATTTTGGATGATTTGTCCATTGGTGAGAGTGGGGTGTTAAAGTTCACTACAATTATTGTGTTACTGTCGATTTCCCATTTTATGGCTGTTAGCATTTGCCTTCTGCATTGAGGTGCTCCTTTGTTGGGTGCATAAATATTTACAATTGTTGTATCTTCTTCTTGGATCAATCCCTTGATCATTATGTAGTGTCCTTCTTTGTCTCTTGTTATAGTCTTTGGTTTAAAGTCTATTTTGTTTGATATGAGAATTGCTACTCCAGCTTTCTTTTGATTTCCATATGTATGGAATATCTTTTTCCATCCCCTCACTTTCAGTCTGTATGCGTCCCTCGGTTTGAAGTGCATCTCTTGTAGATGATATATATATACGGGTCTTGTTTTTGTATCCATTCAGCCAGTCTGTGTCTTTTGGTGGGAGCATTTAATCCACTTATATTTAAAGTAATTATCAATATGTGTGTTCCTATTACCATTTTCTTAATTGTTTTAGGTTTGTTATTGTAGATCTTTTCCTTCTCTTGTGTTTCCCACCTAGAGAAGTTCCTTTAGCATTTGTCGTAAAGCTGGTTTGGTGGTGTTGAATTCTCTTAGCTTTTGCTTGTCTGTAAAAGTTTTAATTTCTCTATCGAATCTGAATGAGATCCTTGTTGGGTAGAGTAATCTTAGTTGTAGGTTTTTCCTTTTCATCATTTTAAATATATCCTGCCACTCCCTCTGGCTTGCAGAGTTCCTGCTCAAAGACCAGATGTTAACTTTTTTGGGATTCCCTTGTTTATTATTTGTTGTTTTTCCCTTGCTGATTTTAATATTTTTCTTTGTATTTAATTTTTGATAGTTTGATTAATATGTGTCTTGGCACATATTAAACACACAAATATGTGTGTTTCTCCTTGGATTTTTCCTGTATGGGCCTCTCTCTGCTTCCTGGACTTTATTGACTTTTTCCTTTCCCATATTAAGGAAGTTTTCAACTCTAATCTCTTCAAATATATTCTCAGTCCCTTTGTTTTTCTCTTCTTCTTTTGGGATCCCTATAATTCGAATGTTGATGTATTTAATGTTGTCCCAGAAGTCTCTGAAACTATCCTCAATTCTTTTCATTATTTTTTCTTTATTCTGCTCTATTGTATTTATTTCCACTATTTTATCTTCCAGGTCACTTATCTGTTCTTCTGCCTTAGTTACTCTGCTACTGATTCCTTCTAGAGAATTTTTAATTTCCTTTATTGTGTTGTTCCTCATTGTTTGTTTGCTCTCAAGTTCTTCTAGGTCCTTGTTGAATGTTTCTTGTTTTTGCTCCATTCTATTTGCAAGATTTTGGATCATTTTTACTCTTATTACTCTCAATTCTTTTCAGGTAGACTGCCTATTTCCTCTTCATTTGTTTGGTCTATTGGGTTTTTACCTTTCTCCTTCATCTGCTGTTTATTTTTCTGTCTTCTCAATTTGTTTAACTTACTGTGTTTTGGGTCCTCTTTTTGCAGGCTGCAGGTTCATAATTCCTGTTGTTTTCAGTTTCTTCCCCCAGTGGGTAAAGTTCATTCATTGGCTTGTGTAGGCTTCCTGGTGGAAGGGAGTGGTGTCTGTGTTCTGATGGATGAGGCTGGATCTTGTCTTTTGGTGGGCAGGACCGCATCTGGTGGTGTGTTTTGGGGTGTCTGTGAACTTGTTAAGATTTTAGGCATCCTGTCTGCTAATGGGTGTGTTTGTGTTCCTGTCTTGCTAGTTCTTTGTCATGGGGTGTCCAGCACTGTAGCTTGCTGGTCATTGAGTGTCACTGGGCCTTAGCATTGAGAAGGAGATCTCTGGGAGATCTCTCACTGATTAATATTACGAGGGGCCAGGAGGTCTCTGGTGGCCAATTTCCTGAACTCGGCTCTCCCACCTCAGAAACTCAGGCCTGACACCCAGCTGGACCACCAAAACCCTGTCAGCCACACAGCCAGGTACGTGGGGAGTTTTTTGTCTTTTGGGGAGTCTGAGGTCTTCTGCCAGCTTTCAGTAGGTGTTTTTTAGGAGTTGTTCCTCATATAGATGTATTTTTGATGTATTTGTGGAGAGGAAGGTGATCTCCACCTTTTATTCCTCAGCCATCTTGAAGGTCCTCCCCTAGACCGTTTTTTAGAAGATATTTTTTAATATGAAATTGTCTTAGATGATGACTAAGTTGTCAGAAAGGACTGCCTCCTCTCTCCTATGCTCTCCTCTTCTCCAGCTGGAAAGTTGGGAACCTCATAAATTAATTTTACAGTGCCAACATTATATGTTCTGTCTGGTTACTCTGTGGTGTTGTCTTCACCCTCTCCTTCATTCCTTCCCTCCCTGCTTCACACACACACACACACACACACACACACACACACACACACACACACACACACACATTGGGCCACAGGAGGCCAGGCAGAAAAATAATACCATCACTCTCCAGAAGAAGGGACAGCTACACTTTTACAAATGACAAAGGCAGCTCTGTTTATAAAAGGGATTTTCTATTCATCTTAGAGGTTTTTCCAAGAAGCTGAGAGGTTTTTCTCTCCAATTGGAGTGTGTTTGTGTGTGTGTGTGTGTCTGTGTGTGTGTGTCTGTATTTGTGTATGTGTATGAGAGAGAGAGAAAGAAAGGAGAGAGAGAGAGAGAAAAGAGAGAGAGAGAGAGAGAGAGAGAGAGAGAGAAATGAACAAATGCATTGTGGGAAGTGAATCCTGACTGAATGGGGTGCAGGCAGCTGCAGAGCTGAGATAGGAACTTGAAATGCTTCACGGTGCCAAGACTGTCAGAAACTGCTCCTGGGGTCTGTAAAACAACAGCAGGATCCAGCATTCCTCTGACAACCACTCAGAAAATAGAATGTGAAGAAGTGGGAGGAAAGGAAGATGTAAGGCAAGGCATCAAAATGCTTCCTCCTTCTCCATGGATGCCTGTGAAATGTTGGCCACTTAAGGGGCACAGGTGAGGGGATATTCGGACAAAGAGTAAAAATTGTGCTGTCAGGCCACATAAGCTGCTCTTCTAATAGTGAATTTTCTTAGTTTAAGTACTTGGGAGGACTGTCTCTTAATTTATACAGCCCCTACTTACCCTAGACTAATATTTCAGTTTTCTGATGATTTCTTGGTTGATTATGTCAGGAGTTGGCAAACATTTTTCTGTAAAGAGCCAGATAGTTAATATTTAAGGCTTGGTGGTCCATATGGTCTCTGTTGCAACTATTTAACTCCGCTGTTGCAGTGTGAAAGCAGCCATTGAAGTACATAGATGAGTGAGTGTGGCTGAGTTCCAATATAATTTTATTTATGGACACTGAAAATACAATTGTATTTAATTTTTACATGCCACGAAATATTATTATTCTTTTGAATTTTTCCAACCTTTTGAAAATGCAAAAAGCATTCTTAGACCTTAGGCTGGATATGGCCCATTGGCTGTGGTTGGCCAAACCCTGGTGTTTGTCAAGATCATGGTATTGTAGAGACAGACAGGAGAGCTCTCTAACTCCTCCCTCCCCTCCCACTTAGACCTTAGGCTGGATATGGCCCATTGGCTGTGGTTGGCCAAACCCTGGTGTTTGTCAAGATCATGGTATTGTAGAGACAGACAGGAGAGCTCTCTAACTCCTCCCCTCCCCTCCCATCTCTTCCCTACACCTCCCCTCCCCTTCCCTTACCTGCCCTTTCCTTCTCTTCTCTTCTCCTCAGCTTCCCATTGTGCTTATTTGAAAAATCATGAATGGAAGCTGAGGGAAGTGAAGGATTTCTTATTTAACCCATTAGTGGCAGTGTTGGAATAAAAACCCAGGATTCAAGGAGTAGTCTTTACAGCCCAGAACAAGACTATGGGATGCTTTTTGTGATTCCAAAGGGCAAGCTATCAAAAGGCATACAAGCTTCTTAAGGTAGCGCTGTGTCCAAAAGCTACTGCTTTTTAAACTTCCTGTTCTATGATTCTTGAATGCATAATTAATTAATTTGTAGTACATAGTTAATGTGCTTCACACAACTGGGCTGTAGAGATAAGCAAGGTTCAACCTGCCTTCTAGGAGCTCACTTCTTCAGGGTATTATTTTGAATAATCCATATAAACCTACCTATGTGTTGTTTTACCCTTAAAGAATTAAACCCACTTATACTTTTATAAGTTGCAATTACAATTAAAATTTGGAAGGGAATCCATCCTTGGAGCAAGTAGGCAAAGGGAATAAAAAACAAATATATAATTCATACTTCTTATTTGTGTATTAGGGCTTAAAATAACAAGACTATTATTTTAAATGAGCACAAAAAGAATTTTACTTCCAAATAAATATAGTTCTTAACAAGTGATACATTGATTCTTCTGGTTCCAGACATTTCTGAAAGTGTCCTTAGTGCCTAGGTTACTTCCTTCTTTGTGGCTGCATTTTTGCTTTGGTAATGACAATCTTTTCTTTCTGCAGTCACATTTTGCAAATTACCTGAGGTGTCTTGCTATGTGGTAATGTTTGAGTCAAAAAATTCATGTAAAGCACATTGTGAACGAATGGGTTGTTATGGTGAAGACTCCAAGTGTTGGGTTGGGGCAGAGGAGTGGGAAGAATGCAGACTTTAGAGTCAAACAGACAGTTGGAGCCCACCTCTACCGTGAATTAGCTGTGTGATGTCAGAGAAGATACTTTACTTCTTTGAGACTCAGTTTTCCTATCTATCAAGTGGGACTAAGAATACTTTCCTTGCACTGTTGTTGTAAGGATTAGAGATGATGTATGCAACATGCTCCAAGCATGCTAGGCATTCAACTTCTATTAGGTACTCTTACTCGGCCAGTTCACTGCAAAGCATTAGGTGACATGAGACAGAATCTTTCCAAAACAGGCTTTTTGGGATAAAGTCTGAAGCAGTGTTAAACAAACGAATCAAGATATTTTTCACTCCTGTTTTTGAAGTATGTGCTTTCTTGGGATTTGGTAGTGTTGAAAATTTCCACAGAAGAATGTGACACCTCACTTCTGAATCATACGAGAAACACCATGTTTCATCGCTAGTTACTATTTTCTTTTTTTAAAAAAAAGTGTTATTTGTCCAGCTTCTCTTGAAAGATCCATTAAATGTCACATTATCCCTGCTTCTGTTAATCTTTCAAAACACTCACTACAACAGTCATAACAATTTCTTCATGCTCAAGTTTATTTAAGAAGTGTTTCTCTAAATATAGTGTTACTGAATTTTTATTTAAAACATCCAAGTTTATTTTTCCACATAAAAATAGAGATTCATTATAAAACATCTGGAAAACACAGAAAAGTAGATTTTAAAATATTCTTTTAGTCTTATAACACAAAGCTACCCACATTTAAATCACTGCTCTCATTTTGGTATATTTCACTCTGATGCAATTACTATTTTTACTCTCCTTCCTCCAATCCATAAGAGTGATGACATGATGTGTATATATGCTTATAGGCAATCCATAATTATGTATCTTTAAAATAGTATCTGTTTATTATTGATTATAATAATATACCTATTCATCACAGAGAAGTTGAAAAATACTGCAAACTGTAAAGGAGTTGTGAAAAACATCTCATAATCCCACCATGCAGAAATAATTCCCTTAACATTTTTTCTATTGTATTTTTAGAGTATTGAGATACTACTATTCTGATTTTTAAGTATAGTAAATGAACGTCTACTAGAAAAGTGAATTAGAGAAGAATTTGATGAAGTTATTTTTTGGCCAGAGAGTAGTATATTAGCCTTTTTCAATTAAAGAGATGGCTGCCAAATACATGGGTTATTCAATATGGGTTTTGAAGACAAATTCCTAGGCATGAAAATAGACATTGTGCTTCTATCAACAGAGCAGTTTGAAAAAATAGACTTTATATTTTATAGAAGTTTTAGGTTCACAGCAAAACTAAAAGGAAGGTACAGAGATTTCCCATATGCCCCCTGTACCCACACATGTAAAATCTCCCCATTACCAATGTCCCTCACTAGAGTGGTACATTTATTACAATTGACGAACCTACATTGATATATCATAATAAGCCATAGTTTACCTTAAAGTTCACTGGTGGGGTTATACATTTTATGAATTTGGACAGAAGTATAATGACATATATCCACCATCATAAAATCATATAGAGTAGTTTCACTGCCCTAAGCATTCTCTGTGCTCTGCCTATTTATCTTGACCCCCTCCCCCAACCCTTGGCAACCACAGGTCTTTTACTGTCTCCATAAGGTTTTGCCTTATCCAGAATGTCATATAGTTGTAATCATATAGTATGTAGCCTTTTCAGATTGGCTTTTTAAACTAATAAGGTGGATTTAAGTTTCCTCCATGTCTTTTCAATGGCTTGATAGCTTATTTCTTTTTAGTGTTGAATAATATTCCATTGTCTGGATGTACCACAATTATTTAACTACTTAGCTACTGAAGGACATCTTAGTTGCTTTCAAGTTTTGTCAATTATGAATAAAACTTCTACATCCATGTACAGATTTTTGTGTGAACATATAAGTTTCCAACTCTCTTAGATGAATACCAAGGAGGGTGACTTCTGGATGGTAAAGACTATGTTTAGATTTCTAAGAAACTACCATTTTTTTTCTCCAAAGTAGCTGTATTATTTTGCATCCTCACCAGCAATGAATGAGAGTTCCTGTTCCACGTCCTCACCAGCATTTGGTGTTGTCAGTGTTTTGGATTTTAGCCATTCTGCTAGGTGGGTAGTGGTAACTCATTGTCATTTTAATTTGTAATTCCCTAATGACACAAGACGTTGAGCACCTTTTCATGTTTTTTATTTGACGTCTATATATCTTCTTTAGTTGGGTGTCTGTTCAAATTTTTTGCCAACTTTTAAGTCAGACTGTTCATTTTCTTATTGCTGATTTTTAAGAGTCCTTTGTATATTTTGGATGACACTTCTTTGCAAATGATTTTTTTTCTAATCTGTAGCTTGTTTTCTCATTCTCTTGATAGTGTATTTCACAGGGCAGAAGTTTATAATGAAGTCCAGCTTATCAATTATTTCTTTCAGGGATTCTGCCTTTAGTGTTGTATTTAAAAATTCATAACCATATCCATGGTCATCTAAATTTTGTCCTGTCATCTTCTAGGAGTTCTATAGTTTGAAATTTTATATATAGGTCTGTGATCCATTCTGAGTTAATTTTTATAAAGAATGTAAGTTCGGTGCCTACATTCTTTTTCTTTTTCTTTTTTGCATGTGGATATTCAGTTGTTCCAGCACCATTTGTTGAAGAGGCTGTCTTTTCTCCACTGTATTGTCTTTGATCCTTTGTCAAAGTTTAGTTGACTGTATTTGTGTAGGATATTTTTCTGGGATCTCTATTCTGTTCCACTGATCTATTTGTCTATTCTATCACCAATATCACATTATTTTGATCACTGTAGCTTTACAGTAAGTCTTGAAGTCGAGTAGCATCACTCGTCAAACTTTGCTCTTTTCCTTCAATATTGTTTTGGATATTCTGGGTCTTTTGCCTCTCCATGTAAAGTTGAGAATCAGTTTGCCCATATCCACAAAATAAATTGCTGAGATTTTAATTTGGATTGCATTGAATCTATAGATCAATTTAGGAAGAACTGACATCTTAACAATATTGAGTCTTCCTATCCATGAACAATGAATATCTCTCCATTGATTTAGTTCTCCTTTGATTTCTTGCACAGAGTTTTGTAGTTTTCCTAATGAAGATCTTGTGCATATTTTGTTAGAGTTATACTTAAATATTTCATTTTAGTTTTGGTTCAAATGTAAATTGCACTGTTTTTAATTTCGAATTATACATGTTCATTGCTGGTATCTAGGAAGGTTGTATCCTGCAACCTTAATATAATAACTTATTAGTTCCAGGAGAGTTTTGTTGTTGTTTTTGTTGATTCTTTTGCATTTTCTACATAGACAATCATGTCATCTGTGAACCACGTCAGTTTTATTTCTCCTCCCCAATCTGTATACCTTTTATTTCTTTTCCTTGTCTTATTACATCATCTAGGACTTCCACAAAATATCCAATATCTACAAATAGCTTGCTGAGATTTTAATTTGGATTGCAAATTAAATGATGTGAAAAAGGAGTGGTGAGAGAGCACATCCTTGCCTGGTTCCTGATATTATCAGGAAAGCTTCTAGTTTCTCACCATTAAGAATAATGTTAGCTTTACTTTTTTTGTGGATGTTCTTTATCAAGTTGAGGAAGTTACTCTCTATTCCTAGTTTGCTGAGAGTTTTTAGCATGAATGGGTGTTGGATTTTATCAAGTTCTTTTCTGCATCTATTGATATGATCATGTGTTTTTCTTTTTTAGCTTGTTGATGTAGAACCCCTCATCACCCAACCCACCTGAAGTTTTTTCTATGAATACTCCATTTTATGGTTATAACTTATGATTATTTATTAGCCAGTATGTGTTTTTAATTTTCTTTACAGAAGGTGTACATACATAGATCTTGCTGATTAACAGTATATCCATTTACTCCAGTTTGGAGAGGTTATTATGGACAACTCATCCTCTTCTGCGGCAATGCTTAGTCTTTTAGATTCTTCCCCTTCCACACTTTGCAGATCTTTGACACTGGGGGACAATAGACTTTGGATTTGTATGGTGTATTCTGGTCTGCACTGGTCTCTGCTTTAGAAGGGTGGGCAGGTCAGGTTTTGTTCAACCTGGACTAGTGTCCACTGGGGATTGATAAGCCTCATCTGGTACTTTTGGGCATGGTGTGCCATTGTTCACTACTGAAGCTCTGGTCATTTGTCTCTGGTTTTGACGTCCTTACAGAGTGATCTCTTTGTCCTGGCTGAAGACTCCGCTGATCACTACCCCTGTTGGCACCTCTCCTTTTCCTCCTATGGCATGTGGAGACTTTTGCATCCCTGTGTTACTCTTCTGGAACATAGTTTTGGGCTCACCTCTAGTCATCTCCCTTGCTAGGTCTAACTTGTTCTTGAGGTGCCATATTGCTCAGGTGACCAGCTGAATACCAGTCTTCCAAGTGAAGACAAAATCTTTCAGTCTGTGTCTCACTCTATACTCTGAAAGCTACCAACTTACTTGGTTCTTATCAACACAGCTTCCTCTGGGATTTTGTTCCAGCCAGTGAACTAGATCAATAAATCTGCTCATGTGCTTACCCTTCTCTTCTCTCCTCAAAACTCTACATCTCCCGGTCCCAGAACTTCTCCATTTTCTCTCTAGGCAACTTAAAATTCTCTTTATTATGTGCAGAGCTTCCTATCTTCATATTATAGTAAAACCCTATGAGTTCAATCTCAAAAGTTGAATGTACCTTGCATTTGACTTGATTAGAGAGGAGTTTTTTTTTTTCTTTTCTTTGTTCATTTTTTAATTTAGAAGTTTCTTTCACTCTTGACAAAGGCTGACTTTCAGTAAAAGCCCAGTTTTTTCTAAGTTATTTTTGGCTTTTTTTCCCTACCAGAATATGCTATGGGTGAGGAACCATGTGGTAATAAGTCTTCTGGCATTTAAAAATATTTCTGACAATACTGATAATAATTTGTCCTTTTTCTCCATTCCTAATATATTTGGTCATTGGACATTTGTTGACACCCTTAGGGATGCTGAAATTCTGTGGAAAACAGAAAATGCTGGCTCTCCTAAAGTTTGAGAGCTTTGGTTGTGACATAAGTGGTGAGAGGAGATGGGTGGGGGTCCCTATGGCTGGTGTGCTTCTTACATTGTAAAGTTACAAAGTCAATTCAGAATCTTAAAATATTTTTTAATTATATTTTTATTATTTTTATTTGAAGTATAATTAACTTACAGTATTAGACCTTAAATGAGATAATTTACAAGATTTTTTCTTTTCCTCAATATATTTACATAGTACTTATCACCTCAGTGACTCAACTGTCTTGGGAGCAAACAGCTAGGACAGAGAAGGATCTGGAAAGGAGGGAAGAATATACTTCCCTAATTTCTTGATTTCTCCCAAAGAAGGCAGTTTGTTAGCAAGACTTTGGCTTGATTTCTCAGACTTAACAATCATAAAATAAGTAATTATTTTTACACTAGGTTGTTTTATCTTAGTCATTAGGCTGGTAATAGTAAAAGCTATTGTTCAGCTGTTTGGGACATAATGTGCAATTTCTATGAAAGGGACATGGTCTTGATTTCATTCAAGGACCAAATTTATTGCCCTTTCTCTAATTGTCTTTTGTTTCTTAACGGTAGGATATATTCCTGTCCACATCCCAGCCTCTCTTCCACCCCTAATGGCCCAGTTTCTCCTAGAAATGATTTCACCATCTACTTGACAGAGACAGTTGAGTTGATCAAACATGAACTCATCTTTTTTTTTTTTTTTAACATCTTTATTGGGGTATAATTGCTTTACAATGGTGTGTTAGTTTCTGCTTTATAACAAAGTGAATCAGTTATACATATACATATGTATAACTCTCTTCCCTCTTCGTATCCCTCCCTCCCACCCTCCCTATCTCACCTCTCCAGGCAGTCACAAAGCACCAAGCTGGTATCCCTGTGCCATGTGGCTGCTTCCCACTGGCTATCTACCTTACGTTTGTTAGTATATATATGTCCATGTCTCTCTCTCACCCTATCACAGCTCACCCTTCCCCCTCCCCATATCCTCAAGTCCGTTCTCCAGTAGGTCTGTGTCCTTATTCGTGTTTTACCCCTAGGTTCTTCATAACATTTTTTTTTCTTAAACATGAACTCATCTTAAACCCCTACCCTGACAAGTCTATTCTCCAAATCCACTCCTTTAGTCTGTTCCAGAACCCCAAGGAGGGTCTACCAATTCCAGGATGCTGTTCTTTCTACCTCATTTCTATGGAATAACTGACTTGGCTGAAAGTAACATACAAATGTGACATGAGTTGATTGACACCACATAGAACTGTATTTTCTTCCAGGTGTAGACAAAGCCTGGTAATAAGCAGCCCACTGTTTGACAGATTTGTGCCCAAGTCCTCAGAGACCCAGACTTGTGTAGCTCACCACTCTACTCTTTCTAAATGTAAACTGCATTTTTCAGCAGTTTATTCATTTGTAACAAGAAGGAAGAGATGAATAAGGTGAGTGTCCAGGGCATGTCCCAAATGTACCTCAAGGAAAGGTCCCAGAAACTGCCACATGACTTTCCCCTTACCATTCCATTGGCCAGAATTTAGTCACATGGCCACACCAAGCCAGGAGGAGGTGATATGTCCAGGTAAAAACTCTGTTTTTATGGAAGAGGGGAGAATTGATTTTGGGGGGCATTCAGGGGTTTCTGCTGTAACCAAGGAACTCATTTTCCCTTGTGTTTTATAATCTACTCTAAAACCATCTCTAAGAATATTTTTGATAAAAACAGCCTCTCTGGGACACTTTTCTGGTCTACCTGACTTGAAAAGGAATTACTTATTTGAGTAAGAGGTTTATTTATTTGTTCTTAAAAGCTATATTATTATTAAAGTTACATTAATATTACTCTCTTAATTACCTTCCCTCCTAAACTGTTTTATCATTAGACATGTGACATTATTCTGTATTTTGAAGAAAGAAAAAATTCTAAAACTAAACATGCAAGCTTTTCACATAATCTCAGAAACAGCTCTCTAATAGAAAATGGACTCTTGAAATACCTAGGTCTGAAATAATACCCTTGGAGTATGTCCAACTGCAGAGCAAGGAATGATTGAGCTGAGGGAAGGTTAGGACATGGGTGCTCTGGTTGGTGGCTGACACTGCTCTCCCTCCAAGCCCTGCAGGGAAGCTCTCTCACAAGCAGCACCCTCAGCTTGTCCATGCAGTGGGCAACAGAGCTCAAAAGCATAAAATGGTACTCATCTCTAAACTCCTTTATTGCTTTGAAACTGCTAACAGTAAGACAAAATTTGCTCAAGGCAAAAACTCCACTATTTATCTGCTGCTGCCATTTGGGTCTATAGTAGAACCTAATGAGAATGAGTGGATCATCAGTCACTCAGTAAAATTTTACTGAGGGTCCATGATATCCCAGACACTGTCCTGGAATTTGGAAAACAACAGTGAAGAAGTGTGCAGCCCTGATCCATTCTCTGACCTTCCCCTGCTCTGCTGCAAACAGCATTTCTCAGGCTCCTTTGCCACCTGGTTCCTGGTTAGGTTTCAACAATGGGAGGAAATCAATAGTGGGAGGAGTGGAGAAGCCTGTTTCTCATCCATCCCTCCTACCCTCATCCCTGGCCTTTAGGTGGTATCTCCAACAGTGGCTGTGTTTCCTCACTGATTTCAGATCTACTAGAAACCATGACCCCATGATCCCAGCTCCCACAGGCAGCCCCACTGTGGTTTCACTTCCCACGAAGTGGCTCAGTCTTCTGGCCTCTGGTGACACCACTTTTTCTCTCCATACCTAGGGATAGAATTTTCTTGCTCATTGTCTTTTGTTTTCTTTTTGTTGTTATCTTTTAACACCTTTGTTACCAGTTCCCATTATTAAATGTTGCATGGAGTCTCTGGCAAGACTCAATAGGAGAATTACACTTAGAACCTTAGGGTTTTACAGCTCTCTTACATAATTATTCTTACTCTGAGATATAGTAACAGGTAAACACAAGTTGTTTAATCCTTGAAAATCAAATGACCATGTGGCTTGACTGATCAATTGTGAACTGGATGCTATCTGACCTACCAAGCTAGAAGCTTGCCCTTGTGCAACAACACTACATCATCAAGTGTAAATGGTAAATGTGAGATCAGGCTCTAGAACTTCAAGAAGACAAAAGTATAGTATATGAGCAAGTAACTCAGATCCACAGGCATCTGCTTCTGCAGTTTTGCCATCCTTACTCCAAGCTACTCCTAATGGAGTGTGTCCTATGGCTAGTTGATGGAGGAAGAAAAACTTGGACTTTGTGAATTGATGGGTCTGCGTGATAGGCTGACAACAGTTGAAAGTGGACTGCTTCAGCTTTACAGCTCCATTTAGGAGTGATGAAGGAAATCCTCTGAGTGTGTAGAACCTCTGACAATATATCTGGTTACCTACTTTGCAAGGAAGGAGATATGGCCATAAGTATGTTTCTACATTGATTCATGATAGTGGCATAGACTGGTTAGTCAGGGAGTGGGGATGAATCAGACTGGAAGCTTGGTGACAAAGAAGTCTGGAGAAGAGGAATGTGGTTGGACTTCATGGAAAGGGCACAGAGTGTGAATATACTCATCTCACGAATATGGTCCCCAAGGGCACCCATGGAAGTGGAGGCCCTCAATAACTAGGAGAACAAAGTAACACATTCTGTGGACATAATTTGGCCTCTTCCCAAACTACCTCTAAGCTTGTTCAATGGTCTTGTGTACAAAGTGACCATAGCAGCAGTAATAAAGGTTATTCATAAGCTCAACTAAATGGACTTCCCTTCACCAAGGCGAATATTGCTCTGTCACTGCTGAGTGCCCAAGCTGCAGCTGTAGGGTCAGGGCTGTGCAATATGATACCGAGTTGATTAAGCCGAACTCCTTCCAAATGAAGGGGGTCTCTCCTGGAAATTGCTTTGTCTTCCCTGCCTCCAGAGTTTCTATAAAATGCCATAATCATCATCATTTTATCCCATTTAATCGTTTCCTGACCAAGGAATTCATTTTGTAGTGAGAGAAGTTGACCTCAGGCTCAGCATAGATTTCAGTGTCTTACTATATCACCCCACTGCCTCCAGGATAAGGGATGTGCTTTGAACAGTAATAGAACTACAGTGTTCTTTTGCCTTGAGGCAAAAATACATGGATCTGGGAATTAAGTGTGAAAATGGGAGTACTTCTCAGTATTACATTTAATAGCCCATTTAGAACATTTTTTCTTCCTGTATCAGCAACTGTGGTTCAGAGATCCTAATTCCCAAAGGAGAGATGCTTCTATCAGAAAGGACTATAATGGTTCCATTACACTGGAAGTTGAAAATATCACCTACATACAGTATTTTTGGCTTCTCATGTCACTGAACCAGCAGGCAGAGAAGAGACTCCAGATTTTTTATCTATACCCCCCAACTCACCTGTCTCATTGTGGTTCCTTCTTTAAATCTTTAGTTGTGGAAAATCTTTTCTGCTAGTCTTCAGGTCATTCTCATAGATAGCTGTAATTTTGGTGTGCCCATAGGAGGAGATGAGCTGAGGGTCTTTCTACTCTGCCATCCTGGCCACCTCTCCATCCCACACATTGCTTAGTGGGGAGTACTGATGAGAAAATTCTATTGCCTTAAAGAAGGGAAAAGGATCAAGGTTATTTAGAAGAAATAGAGTTGAGAAGATTTAAGGAAAAACGTATAGTTCAATGAGACCTTGTGGAGAAAGGCAAAATAAGGAGGAGGAAATGGCAGAATGTTTACATTCTTGGAAAGACAAGAATGAGGAAAGCCAAAAGCACAGCTGGAGTTTGACCAGATTGAGTAGAAGTTCCAGCTGAAACTGAACTAAGAGAGCACCAGTCCTGTTTACCTTGATAACAGTCCCACCTTTTGCTAACGATCCTCACATGAGAAAAATCTGGCAAAAATAGCCAGAGGAGGCAGAGTCATTTATGATCCAATGTACCTTACCTTGGGAGAAGTCTGAGGGGGAATTTGGGAATTTGCAGACAACAGATGAGATAATAATGGGAAAATTTTGGGCTGGGTATAAAGTAACTGGGATGTCTGTTTGTGAATTTCTATTTGTATACTTCTCCATGTTGTATTTCCTGCTAAATTTCATCCCAGCCAGTGTGAAGAATAAGGTCTGATTATTATGGTTATCACTGATGGGATGTCTATTATTTTCCAGAAACTGTGCTGGAAACTTTATATAAGTCATTTAATTACATTTTTCAATCTGCATATGAACTCGATATTATGGTGATCATTTTATAGATGAAGAAAATGAGACTGAAAGCAATTAATAAATTTCCCAAGGTCAGATTGCAAGTAAGTACCAGACATGAAACCCACATCAACTAAGTCCGAAACTTCTGCTCTTTCAGTTTTGTTACAAAGTTGATCACAGAAAACATTACCCTATTTGTTTGGGCTCTTTCACCACCTATTAGATTTATCTGTCAGACAATCTAATCAAATGAGTAGGAATATGTCATTTAGACATACTTTGAGGAAAAAACATTAAGTTAAAATAGCTGACACATGACCAACAATCAGAATATTCTGTAAGTGTTTTTAAAAATGTATGTGAGAATAATATTAATGCTGACAAAATTTCATTGTATAACAAAATGCTCACATTCTTCATGTACAATCTTGGAAATAGCTACTGATAATGAAAGAATTTATTTGCTTATGAAAATCTGGGGTGGTGACCCGTTTCACAACCATTCCTGAGGTGAATGTCCACTTTATCCTAGGCCTCTGGCCATAGGCAATTGATACAATGGATAAAGATATCTAACCTCAAAATATTATTTTTCACAAGCATTCAAAACGTGTGAGGGAAGATACAGAGATCAAGGCTAGTAGAGCTGAGTTATACAAATGACAATCCTCTAGAGAGAAAAAACCTCTTAGCTGCCATGCTCCATAGCAAAGGTTAATAGAAATTCTTGCCACACCATGAAAGGTGAAACACTAAGGGCCTAGACCATTCAAGAACAAAATACTGGACAACTTCCTGGGCGAAGAATCCTGATTAGCTGAACTCCTGGCTAAAGGCAAGAATCAAGAGGAGTCAAGAGTCTGCAAGAAAGTCAGAAATGCCAGCTAGAATGTCAGCTTCAGCAACAAAGGAAAAAGCGTCAACTTGCATTTCTTTGTTTACAATATGTCTATTTCTATGTTAACCTTTAATATATAATAACTATGAGCTTTCTTTCCTTTCATATGCTGTGTATTTGTGGAATATAAAGATAGAATTACTATAAATTATAACAAATGGATATCACCTGGAGAACCTGGAATCAGTAAAATGTGGTCTCATGACATTGTCCCTTGCTTAGTAGCTGGATATAAATTTGGAATGTTTCCCATTGGAAAAAAGAGTGAGTGTTAGTTATTACATATGGAATAATTACTTCTAGTTGTATGGAGGATATAGATATGTGGGAAAAAAGGATTTGTGTGTGGGTGTAGGGATGTGTGTGTATGTAGGTGCATACACACACACACACACACACACACACACACACACACACACACACATCCCAGGCAGCCAGAGATGCCAGAATGTTGGAGACACAAACTGGGATGGTTGCCCAGCTCCTAATGATTTCCCCAATGCCATGCCTGCAAGATATATTCTGTCCCCTGGACATGGCTATTTGTTCCAAGAATAGAGATACCTGACTCAAGTTAGGTCAATTAGATTTGCTCTCCTAACAATTTGAAAACCTGAATTGAGACACATGAAAAAAGAAGGAGGTTAGAGTTGCATAACCCTTAACAATGCTGTAGAAAGCATGTCTTCAATCCCTAGCTGCTGGAGGTCCTGGAACTTCTTTGTTTTATTCTTCACAAAACAATCATTCAGTTCTTCCTTTATTCTATGATCACTCCCAATTCTTTGCAATACATACTTTGCTTGAATTTTTTAAAAAATAGGAAAAAGTAGGGCAGGGAGTCTAATCTTAAAATTCAGCTGAACTGAGAGGGCTGCTGAAAATGCATATATTTGTTTAGAGGGCTGTGTTCATATGTCACAGAAATAGGAGGGAAATATACTATGGATATATATCTTATTTTACCTTATCTTCCACATTGCTCATGGAACACTTTATTCTCTGAAACACCAGTTCTTTGAACTTCGCTCTTCTTTATATTATTAAGAATCGATTTTAGCTGTAACTAATACAAAATAGCACAAACAAGTAGGGAATTAGTTTTCTTATGGAAGAAGTATTCATACAAAGGTACTGCTCAGGTGGCAGCTCACCAATACTGTTGAAGCCCAGGCCCTTCCTGTCTTTCTGCTGCATTATCCTTAGCATGTGGCTCTCATCCCTGTGGTTATAAAATGACTGCAGGATCTCTAGGCATCAAGCCAGCATAACAGACAGAAGAAGGCTGAAAAGGAAGAGGCAGCATCAACGGCTTTCTGCTTATGTCTCATTGGCCAGAACTCTGTTGTATGGCCTCCTCTAGCTATAAGAAAGGCTGGAAAATTAATTCTTTTAAGCAAAAAAAGTAAGGAAGAATAGGGTTGGAATGAGTGATGAGTGAACCAATGAACTGCATCTTCCATAGCCTTACAGAAAAATCTTAATGAATTTTCTTTGTTATAATAATGCTTAGAAATAAAAGGTAAAGTAGGCTCGCCAGTACAGTTTTCTGGTTTCCTGGACAGAAATTCAATCACACACTGAAGACTGTCCTCACTCATACCTGTTGCCAAAAGACTTCATTCACAACTATGTATCACTGTTCCACTCAGCATACACACACACACACACACACACACACACACACACACACACACACACACATCCCAGGCAGCCAGAGATGCCAGAATGTTGGAGACACAAACTGGGATGGTTGCCCAGCTCCTAATGATTTCCCCAATGCCATGCCTGCAAGATATATTCTGTCCCCTGGACATGGCTATTTGTTCCAAGAATAGAGGTGCATACACACACACACACACACACACACACACACACACACATCCCAGGCAGCCAGAGATGCCAGAAATCAGTGTATGTGTGTATGTGTGTGTGTGTGTGTGTGTGTGAGAGAGAGAGAGAGAGGAGAGAGATTCCATTTTATTTATTTATTTATTTGACTTTAAAAAAATTAAAACTTTTATCTTTTTAGAGCGTTTTTAGGTTCACAGTAAAAGTGAGCAGAATGTACAGAGTCCCCATACACCCCTGTGCTCCCTGCCCCTAACCTTCCCACCATCACCATTGCATACCACAGCAGTACATTTGTTACAATCAATTAACTGGCATTGACATGTTATTATCACTCCAAGTCTATAACTGACATCACTGTGTGTATGGGTTTTGACAAATGTATAATGACATGTATCTACCATTAAAGTACCATACAGAATATTATTACCCTAAAAGTTCCCTGTGCTTCACCTATTAAGAGAGATTCCATTTTTAAATGAGAAATACACTTACACGGGACAGAGTCCAGATGTACAAAAATTTACCTCTCATCCTTGTCCCTCACCCTTGTCCCCATCCCAGATGCCATCAGTTGTCAACTTACTGGAGATCCTTCTAGAGAGAGTTTATGTATTCATAAACAAAAATGTGCATGAGTTACAATCCTCTCTTAAAATCTCTGGTTCCATCTTTGCACATTTCACAAACAGGTGAGCATGCCAACATCTTTACCAGGGGAAGAAAAGGGCAGTTAATCCTCACTCAACGGCTTTGTGCCAAGTGCCTCCATATACACTGTTTCATTTAATCCTCACAATACTGCATGTTCAGGTCGAAAATCTGAGGCTCAGAGTAGTTAGATGGCACATATTAGACCACGGAGCTAGTAACGGATTGAGCTGGAGTTTAAAGCCCTGTGTCGGTTAGCTTGCCTCTGAAACATCTACTTTTGAGCTTCTCTGGCCTTGTTTATTCCAACTTTTGATCTACCACACTTCTGCCAGACTGTTGACTCTTTCTGCCACAACTGACTACACAGTTCTTCTTCTTCTTCTTTTTTTTTTTTTTTGGAGTATAATTGCTTTACAATGGTGTGTTAGTTTCTCTTTTTATAACAAAGTGAGTCAGCTATACATATACATAGATCCCCATATCTCTTCCCTTTTGCATCTCCCTCCATCCCACCCTCCCTATCCCACCCTTCTAGGTGGTCACAAAGCACCGAGCTGATCTCCCTGTGCTATGTGGCTGCTTCCCACTAGCTATCAGTTTTACGTTTGGTAGTGTATATATGTCCATGCCACTCTCTCACTTTGTCCCAGTTTACCCTTCCCCCTCCCCGTGTCCTCAAGTCCATTCTCTAGTAGGTCTGCATCTTTATTACTGTCCTGCTCCCAGGTTGTTCATGACCATTTCTTTAAAAATTCCATATATATGTGTTAGCATACGGTATTTGTTTTTCTCTTTCTGCCTTACTTCACTCTGTATGACAGACTCTAGGTCCATTCACCTCACTACAGATAACTCAATTTCATTTTTTTATGGCTGAATAATATTCCATTGTATATATGTGCCACATCTTCTTTATCCATTCATCTGTCGATGGACATTTAGGTTGCTTCCATGTCCTGGCTATTGTAAATAGAGCTGCAATGAATATTGAGGTACGTGACTCTTTTTGAATTATGGTTTTCTCAGGGTATATGCCCAGTAGTGGGATCGGTGGGTCATAGAGTAGTTCTATTTTTAGTTTTTTAAGGAACCTCCATACTGTTCTCCATAGTGGCTGTATCAATTTATATTCCCACCAACAGTTCAAGAGGGTTCCCTTTTCTCCACACCCTCTCCAGCATTTATTGGTTGTAGATTTTTTGATGATGGCCATTCTGACTGGTGTGAGATGATATCTCATGGTAGTTTTGACTTGCATTTCTCTACTGATTAATGATGTTGAGCATTCTTTCATGTGTTTGTTGGCAATCTGTATATCGTATTTGGAGAAATGTCTATTTAGGTCTTCTGGCCATTTTTGGATTGGGTTGTTTTTTTTTTTTCATATTGAGCTGCATGAGCTGTTTGTAAATTTTGGAGATTAATCCTTTGTCAGTTGCATCATTTGCAAATATTTTCTCCCATTCTAAGGGGTTGTCTTTTTGTCTTGTTTATGGTTTCCTTTGCTGTGCAAAGCTTTGAAGTTTCATTAAGTCCCATTTTTTAATTTTTGTTTTTCTTTCCATTTCTCTAGGAGGTGGGTCAAAAAGGATCTTGCTGTGATTTATGTCATAGAGTGTTCTGCCTATATTTTCCTTTAAGAGTTTTACACAGGTCTTCTTTCTCTGCTGCATTATCTTTCAGCTGATTCTTTGGCAATGTATGGTGATGATTGCAAAAGCCTGACCTCTTCTCTCACAGTGCTTAGAGCAGTGATTTGCAATGAGTTGATGATAAATATCTGTTAATTAAATTAGCTGTACTCCCTCTGACCTGAGCCTGGACCTCCCTACATTTCTTCCTCTGTACCTAACTGCTACAGAGTTAAACAGTATTTTTCCTTTTACCATCCTTGTCTCTCTAGAATATTGTTAATCAAAGTGATCTGTGGACCAGTGACATCAGCATCACCTAGAAGCAGCTTAGAAATGAAGATTTTCAGGCACCACCCCTAGACCTACTGGATTAGAATCTGTGTTCTCACAAGAGCCTCTGGTAGTTACCATGCACATTAATGTTTGAAAAGTTCTGTTCTAGACATGCCTTCGGACCAAATCTAGTCAGCTGCCCATGATCACATTTTACATGGTTATATAAGTATCTATATAATATACACAACTTCTCCTCTTGGTTCAAAAAGCTTACAATATTTCCTAACTGGTTCTTTAAGAAAAAGTTTGTTGATCTTGCTCTAGAGCATATGCCTTACTGTACTTGAATTCTGGGTGGATTTTATCTTGCTTTCACCCAAATACAATCTGAATGAAGATAAGCATGGGTTCTGCCATGCTTATTTATCTTTGTGCACCCACAGTCTTTGGTACATTTGCATTCATGATTGTATGTTATGATTTAGTTTTGGCTTGCATGTTTACAGGTATATTTCTCTACTAGGCAAAAAGCTCCCGAGGACAAGATGAGAGAAGGCTCCCTGGAAACAAAGCCTGGGATGGGGATTCTATTCAAGGGAGTTATTGAAGGAATGCTCCCGGAAAAACCCTGAGAGACTGGGAAGGATGCAGGACAGGTAGAAGCTAAGCCAAGATGATGTGGCTGCACTGGATTCTAGCCTCACGCTTATCTGTAGGGAGCTCTGGAGTGTGACTAGCATCACAGAGTTGTTCTACCACAAGGCATGGGGCTGGGCTTCTTGTACCTGCATATCAATCATTGGCAGAGGCTGCCCTGGGGAGAGGCAGATCCTTTCTGGATGAGGCTGCTCCTCTTTTCTTTTTCTTTTTCTTTTTTTGGCTGAGCCTTGTGGCTTGTGGGATTTTATTTCCCTGAACAGTGATTGAACCCAGGCCCTCGTCAGTGAGAGCATGGCATCCTAACCACTGGACCGCCAGGGAATTCCAGAGGCTGCTCCTTTTGACTGAGGCCACCTGTGTGCCCTTGGCAGCCACTACTCAAGTAGCTGGGGCTGAGGGTCAGTTCCAGTGTGTCTTTTTATTTTAATTTCTGTTTCCTTAGTTTCTAGTACAGTTCCTGGCACTCAGCAAGTGTGCAATAAATCTTGGTTACATGAATGAGTCTCTTCCTAACATACATAATATGTACTCACTTGTTAATTAAGATAGACAGTATCCATTGTCTTTGTTTATGTTCAACCAATTAATAAAGTAAATCATCTTCTAACTAGTTAAACCAGACTACATGAGAGAATCAAGATAAATGTACCTAACAAATTGCCTGATGTATAATAGGCAACAATAAATGTTAGTTTATTTCCCTTTAGGATTAAGCAGATTATGTAAATATATTTTCTAGGGAACAGTGTCAACTTTCCTGTTTATGGCTTGTAACACATTCAGAAGAATCAACAAAGATTTCAGTTTTTATTATCTGCACAGTCTCTACTTGAGGCTTCCTGAGATCATCAGTCTTAGCTGTGGGGAGGCATAATGAGGATATAATCTGAGATATCATAGTAGTAATGATATTAGAAAGTACAGGAAGTATGAAGAAAATATGGCTGCTATTTAAATGGTTGCAATGCGAAAAATCATAACTGCCATGTAGTACCTAGTACAGGCCAGGCACCATGTTAGGTGCTTCACATACCTTATTGCTGATCATCAAAACAACCCTAAAAGGAGGGAATTATAAGTGCTAGATACACCATAATGGAAAGGTTTGTAATTAGGATACCAGATATGCAGAGCCACCCATATTTTTATATTAAAAATATTATTAAAGTCCTATGCTAGAAATAAGAATTTGTGAATTTCTTTACAATTATTTTTTTATTATTATTTAAAAAGTTCGAATTACACAAACGGGGTCACTATTACCTTTTTAGAGCCTAGGATTTCTAAAAGTCTTAATTTCACACCCTCTGCTCCAGCAGATATTATTAGCTCAAGTTTAGAAGTGAGGAAATTAAAACTCAGAGAGGTTGGATAGCAACTGAATCAGTCAGGGGTCATCAGAAGAGCAAAAAGAGAAAAGAGGTGATACTCAAATGAGAACTTGCATTAGCCCCTTAACTGGAGCTGAGCTGCTGAAAACGCTACAGAAGTCAGTTCTGAATCCACTGAAGACGTGCCACTGCAACTAGTTCTGGAATCAGCTAGAGCTGCCAGATTCTGGAATAATCCAGCTGAAAACACTTAGCCGTCTCTAGCAACTGCAACTCTGTTGGAGTCAGAGCAGGAGACCTTTCTCATCTTCTTGCCTTCTGATCTCTTGCCAGTGTCTGCTGCAATAAGAACTGAACAGAAAATCAGCACGTGAGGGAGTCTGGGAAGTGGAGCCTGCAGACTCCCAGCCCTGCAGAGCAGAATGGAGAAGGGTGGGTATGGGTTGGATAGATGACAGGCAGACATCCAGGACACCCATATAGTGGGAAAGTGGTATGGCAAGGCTGCCCCATGCTGCCTGTCTGTAAAATGTGTATATTTAATGGCAAAGCTATCCTATTGAGTTCATCTTATTTATTTCACTTGAAAATTCATGTTTGAGTGAATCTAATTTACTTTCCTTGAAAATTTATATTTCTGAGGTCTGAAAGCTGGTTCATTTGTCCTCTAATTCAGCTCTTTATTAAACTTTGAATATGATCTTTCAAATGAGTGGAGAAATGTTCCATATTGGTGAGTTTTTGAATATTGGCATTGGTGCACACTGGTTGAAATCTTAGCATTCTGGATCCCTGCTGGGATCTTCTGTTGTTAATCATTATGTCATTTTCTCATGCTGCAGAGAACATGCTTGAAACTGAAATGGCAATTTATATTCCTACTTGCTATATCTCAGTTATTTGGTAACAATTCTTAACATGTGACTAGGGCCAAATGACATTGGAGTTTTCCATTGCTGTTGCCCTTTCAATAATGATCATTTAGCAAACACCCTGAATTAGGTGCTGGGGTTACTACAACAGACAAGATAAAATTCCTATTAATGAGGAGCTCCTACCCTAATATTTGACCCAAACAGAGAGATTTTCTCTTAGTCCCCAGCAAACACTTTCCTCTGAGAGAAACATTCAACTTAGGATGTATATCTTATTTTCTTTTTAAAGACACCAGTTTTCCACTGGAACCAAAGGAATCAAAGACAAAAGAGAAACATTAAGAGGGTAATTTTTAAATTATAATATATTCTTGGGATGATCCCAGGTTAACCAGATATTCTTCCTAACTTGTAACGTTGGTCATCTATTTCTTTGCTGGAGCAATAATGGCTGTGAAGTGACCTTCTCTTGAGAGTATTTGTTATCTGACAGTGGAAGGACAGGTGGAATACTCTGGCCTGACTTCATTCTTATGTTGCTGTCACACAAGTATCATGGCAGTGACAAGTGAAGATAGTAACAGAGTGATTCTATAACTCAGAACCATCAGAATACTCTCCAAGAGTAGAGTATGGGATATGGCCAACTGTGAGGAATTTTTCCCAACTTTACATTCTCATTAAAAAAAATACTACCAACCACCTACTAAATTAACCTAGAATTCATGGCACGGAATTAATCCATTGGACAATGGATCCTGTTCTTCTTTTCCAATCTTGTCTACCATTACACCCTACCCTTATCTGCCCCAGCTTCAAGTTGTTCATTTGTTAAACAAAGCAATTCTTTTAAGTAAAACAAAACATTATGTAGAGCTGAAAAATATGGCACAGATAAAGGCAGAACTGTCTGGTTAGAAATGGGGGGGAATATTAGATTAGGAATGAAGATGGTGGAGTAGAAGGACGTGCTCTCACTCCCTCTTGCAAGAACACCAGAATCACAACTAGCTGCAGGACATTCATTGAAAGGATGACACTGGAACTCACCAAAAAAGATACCCCACATCCAAAGACAAAGGAGAAGCCACAATGAGACTGTACGAGGGGCACAATCACAGTAAAATCAAATCCCAAAACTGGTAGGTGGGTGATTCACAGACTGATGAACACTTATACCACAGAAATCCACCCACTGGAGTGAAGGTTCTTAGCCCCACATCAGGCTTCCCAACTTGGGGGTCTGGCAGCGGGAAGAGGAATTCCTAGAGAATCAGCCTTTGAAGGCTAGTGGGATTTGATTGCAGGATTTTTACAGGACTGGGAGAAACAGAGACTCTACTCTTGGAGGGCACACACAAAGTAGTGTGTGCATCGGGACCCAGGGGAAGAAGCAGTGACACCAGGGGTGTCTGAACCACAACTACATGCTAGTGTTGGTGGGTATCCTGCAGACACAAGGGGTGGCTGTGGCTTACCGTGGGGACAAGGACACTGGCAGCAGAAATTCTGGGAAGTACTCCTTTGTGTCAGCCCTCCCAGAGTCTGTCATTAGCCTCACCAAAGAGCACAGGTAGGCTCCAGTGTTGGGTTGCCTCAAGCCAAACAACTAACAGGGAGGGAACCCAGTAGTCAAGTGGATTAAAGTTTTACTGAGCTCTGCCCACCAGAGTAACACTCAACTCTACCCACCACCAGTCCCTCCCATCAGGAAACTTGCACAAGCCACTTAGATAGCCTCATCCACCAGAGGGCAGACAGCAGAAGCAAGAAGAACTATAATCCTGCAGCATGTGGAACAAAACCCACATTCACAGAAAGATAGACAAGATGAAAAGGCAAAGGGCTAAGTAGCAGATGAAGGGACAAGATAAACCCCCAGAAAAACAACTAAATGAAGTGTAGATAGGCAACCTTCCAGAAAAAGAATTCAGAACAATGATAGTGGAGATGATCCAGGACCTCAGAAAAACAATGGAGGCAAAGATCGATAAGATGTAAGAAACATTTGACAAAAACTTAGAAGAATTAACAAACAAACAAACAGAGATGAAAAGAATTAATGAACAAACAAACAGAGATGAAAAATACAATAACTGAAAAGAAAAATACAATAGAAGGAATCAATAGCAGAATAACTGAGGCAGAATAACGGACACGTGACCTGGAAGACAGAATGGTGGAATTCACTGCTGCGGAACAGAATAAATAAAAAAGAATGGAAAGAAATGAAGGCAGCTTAAGAGACCTCTGAGACAACATTAAACGCAACAACATTTGTATTATAGGGGTCCCAGAAGGAGAAGAGAGAGAGAAATGACCTGAGAAAATATTTGAAGAGATTATAGGCGAAAACTTCCCTAACATGGGAAAGGAAATAGCCACCCAACACCAGGAATTGCAGAGAGTCCTATACAGGGTAAACCCAAGGAGAAACATGCTGAGACACATAGTAATCAAACTGGCAAAAATTAAAGACAAAGAAAAATTATTGAAAGCAGCAAGGGAAAAATGACAAATAACATACAAGGGAACTCCCATAAGGTTAACAGCTGATTTCTCAGCAGAAACTCTACAAGCCAGAAGGGAGTGGCATGACGTATTTAAAGTGATGAAAGGGAAGAACCTACAACCAAGATTACTCTACCCGGCAAGATCTCATTCAGATTCAATGGAGAAATCAAAAGCTTTACAGACAAGCAAAAGCTAAGAGAATTCAGCACCACCAAACCAGCTCTAGAACAAATGCTAAAGGAACTTCCCTAAGTGGGAAACACAAGAGAAGAAAAGGACGTACAAAAACAAACCCAAAACAATTAGGAAAATGGTGATAGGAACATATATATTGATAATTACCTTAAACGTGAACGGATTAAATGCTCCAACCAAAAGACACAGGCTTGCTGAATGGATACAAAAACAAGACCCATCTATATGCTGTCTATAAGAGACCCACTTCAGACCTAGGGACACATACAGGCTGAAAGTGATGGGATGGAAAAAGATATTCCATACAAATGGAAATCAAAAGAAAGCTGGAGGGCTTTCCTGGTGGCGCAGTGGTTGAGAGTCTGCCTGCCGGTGCAGGGGAAATGGGTCCGTGCCTTGGTCCGGGAAGATCCCACATGCCACAGAGAGGCTGGGCCCGTGAGCCATGGACTGTGAGCCCTGGCCGCTGAGCCTGCACATCTGGAGCCTGTGCTCCACAACGGGAGAGGCCACAACAGTGAGAGGCCCGTGAACTGCTTAAAAAAAAAAAAAGAAAGAAAAAGAAAGCTGGAGTAGCAATACTGGTATCAAATAAAGTAGACTTGAAAATAAAGAATGTTACAAAAGACAAGGAAGGGCACTAAATAATGATCAAAAGATCAATCCAAGAAGATATAACAACTATAAATATATATGCACCCAACATAGGAGCACCCCAATACATAAGGTAACTGCTAACAGCTATAAAAGAGGAAATCGACAGTAACAAAGTAATAGTGGGGGACTTTAACACCTCACTTACACCAATGGACAGATTATCCAAAATGAAAATAAATAAGGAAACAGAAGCTTTAAATGACACAATCGACCAGATAGATTTAATTGAGATCTATAGGACATTCCATCCAAAAACAGCAGATTACTCTTTCTTCTCAAGTGCACATGGAATATTCTCCAGGATAGATCACATCTTGGGTCAAAAATCAAGCCATAGTAAATTTAAGAAAATTGAAATCATATCAAGTATCTTTTTTGACCACAACGTTATGAGATTAGAAATGAATTACAGGAAAAAAAACATAATAAACACAAACACATGGATGCTAAAGAATACGTTGTTAAATAACCAAGAGATCACTGAAGAAATCAAAGAGGAAATCAGAAAATACTTAGAGACAAATGACAAGAAAACACGATGATCCAAAACCTATGGGATGCAGCAAAAGCAGTTCTAAGAGGGAAGTTTATAGCTATACAAGCCTACTTCAAGAAACAAGAAGAATCTCAAATAAACAATCTAACCTTACACCTAAAGGAACTAGAGAAAGAAGGAAAAACAAAACCCAAAGTTAGTAGAGGGAAAGAAATCATAAAGATCAAAGCAGAAATAAATGAAATAGAAACAAAGGAAACAATAGCAAATATCAATAAAACTAAAAGCCGGTTCTTTGAGAAGATAAACAAAATTGATAAACTATTAGCCAGACACCTCAAGAAAAAGAGGGAGAGGACTCAAATCAATAAAATTAGAAATGAAAAAGGAGAAGTTACAACAGACACCACAGAAATACAAAGCATCCAAAAAGACTACTACAAGCAATTCTATGCCAATAAAAAGGACAACGGGACAGAAATGGACAAATTCTTACAAAGGTATAACTTTCCAAGACTGAACCAGGAAGAAATAGAAAATATGAACAGACCAATCACAAGTAATGAAATTGAAACTGTGATGAAAAATCTTCCAACAAAAAGAAGTCCAGGACCAGATGGCTTCAGAGATGAATTCTATCAAACATTTAGAGAATAGCTAACACCCATCCTTCTCAAACTCTTCCAAAAACTTGTGGAGGAAGGAACATTCCCAAACTCATTCTATGAAGCCACCATCACCCTGATACCAAAACCAGACAAAGATAGTACAAAAAAAGAAAATTACAGAAAAATATCACTGATGAATATAGATGCAAAAATTCTCCACAAAATACTAGCAAACAGAATCCACAGCACATTAAAAGGATCATAAACCATGATCAAGTGGGATTTACCCCAGGGATGCAAGGATTCTTCAGTACACATAAATCAGTCAATGTGATAAACCATATTAACAAATTGAAAAATAAAAACCATATGATCATCTCAATAGATGCAGAAAAAGCTTTTGACAGTATTCAACACCCACTTATGATAAAAACTCTCCAGAAAGTGGGCATAGAGGGAACCTACCTTAACATAATAAAGGCCATATATGACAAACCCATGGCAAACGTCATTCCCAATGGTGAAAAACTGAAAGCATTTCCTCTAAGATCAGGAACAAGACAAGGATTTCCACTCTCACCACTGTTATTCAACATAATATTGGAAGTCCTAGCCACAGCAATCAGAGAAGAAAAAGAAATAAAAGGAATCCAAATAGGAAAAGAAGAAGTAAAACTGTCACTGTTTGCAGATGACATGATACTATACTTAGAGAATTCTAAAGATGCCACCAGAAAACTACTAGAGCTAACCAATGAATTTCGTAACGTTACAGGATACAAAATTAATGCACAGAAATCTCTTGCATTCCTATACACTAATGATGGAAAATCTGAAAGAGAAATTAAGGAAACACTCCCATTTACCACTGCAACAAAAAGAATAAAATACCTAGGAATAAACCTACCTACAGAGACAAAAGACATGTATGCAGAAAACTATAAGACACTGAAAGAAATTAAAGATGATACCAACAGATGGAGAGATATACCATGGTCTTAGATTGGAAGAATCAATATTGTGAAAGTGACTATACTATCCAAAGCAATCTACAGGTTCAATTCAATCCCTATCAAATTACCAATGGCATTTTTTACAAAAATAGAACAAAAAATCTTAAAATTTGTATGGAGACACAAAAGACCCTGAATAACCAGAGCAGTCTTCATGGAAAAAAATGGAGCTGGAGGAATCAGACTCCTTGCCTTCAGACTGTACTACAAAGCTACAGTAATCAAGACAACATGGGGGCTTCCCTGATGGCGCAGTGGTTGAGAGTCTGCCTGCCAATGCAGGGGATACGGGTTCGTGCCCTGGTCTGGGAAGATCCCACATGCCGTGGAGCAGCTGGGCCCGTGAGCCGTGGCCACTGAGCCTGCGTGTCAGGAGCCTGTGCTCCGCAAAAAAAAAAAAACAGTAAACAAGACAATATGGTACTGGCACAAAAACAGAAACATAGATCAATGGAACAAGATAGAAAGCCCAGAGGTAAACCCACACACGTATGGTCAACTAATCTATGACAAAGGAGGCAAGGATATACAATGGAGAAAAGACAGTCTCATCAATAACTGATACTGGGAAAACTGGACAGCTACATGTAAAAGAATGAAATTAGAACACTCCCTAACACCATACACAAAAATAAACTCAAAATGGATTAGAGACCTAAACGTAAGACTGGACACTATAAAACTCTTAGAGGAAAGCATAGGTAAAACACTCTTTGACATAAATCACAGCAAGATCTTTTTTGATCCAGATCCTAGAGTAATGGAAATAAAAACAAAAATAAACAAATGGGACCTAATGAAACTTCAAAGCTTTTGCACAGCAAAGGAAACCATAAACAAGATGAAAAGACAACCCTCAGAATGGGAGAAAATATCTGCAAACACATCAACAGACAAAGATTAATATAAAAAATATATGAACAGCTCATGCAGCTCAATATTAGAAAAACAAGCAACCCAATCCAAAAATGGGCAGAAGACCTAAGTAGACATTTCTGCAAAGAAGATATATAGATGGCCAAGAAGCACATGAAAAACTGCTCAACATCACTAATTATTCGAGAAATGTAAAGCAAAACTACAATGAACAAAAATAAGCAAATGAGACCTAATGAAACTTACAAGTTTTGCATAGCAAAGGAAACCATAAACAATACCAAAAGACAATCCTCAGAGTGGGAGAAAATATTTGCAAATGAAGCAAATGACAAAGGATTAATCTCCAAAATTTACAAGCAGCTCATGCAGCTCAATATCAAAAAAACAAACAACCCAATCCAAAAATGGGCAGAAGACCTAAATAGACATTTTTCCAAAGAATATATACAGATTGCCAACAAACACATGAAAGAATGCTCAACATCATTAATCATTAGAGAAATGCAAATCAAAACTACCATGAGATATCATCTCACACCAGTCAGAATGGCCATCATCAAAAAATCTACAACCAATAAATGCTGGAGAGGGTGTGGAGAAAAGGGAACCCTCTTGCACAGTTGGTGGGAATATAAATTGATACAGCCACTATGGAGAACAGTATGGAGGTTCCTTAAAAAACTAAAAATAGAACTACCATATGACCCAGCAATCCCACTACTGGGTATATACCCTGAGAAAACCATAATTCAAAAACAGTCATGTACCAAAATGTTCATTGCAGCTCTATTTACAATAGCCAGGAGATGAAAAAACCTAAGTGTCCATCATCAGATGAATGGATAAAGAAGATGTGCACATATATACAATGGAATATTACTCAGCCATAAAAAGAAATGAAGTTGAGCTATTTGTAATGAGGTGGATAGACCTAGAGTCTGTCATACAGAGTGAAGTAAGTCAGAAAGAGAAAGACAAATACCATATGCTAACACATATATATGGAATTTAAGAAAAAAATGTCATGAAGAACCTGGGGGTAAGACAGGAATAAAGACACAGACCTACTAGAGAATGGACTTGAGGATATGTGGAGGGGGAAGGGTAAGCTGTGACAAAGTGAGAGAGTGGCATGGACATATATACACTACCAAACGTAAAATAGCTAGCTAGTGGGAAGCAGCCGCATAGCACAGGGAGATCAGCTCACTGCTGTGTGACAACCTAGAGGGGTGGGATAGGCAGGGTGGGATGGAGGGAGACACAAGAGGGAAGAGATAAGGGAACATATGTATATGTATAACTGATTCACTTTGTTGTAAAGCAGAAACTAACACACCATTGTAAAGCAATTATACCCCAATAAAGATGTTAAAAACGAAAAACAAAAAATCCCCCCAAAAACTACAATGAGTTAACACCTCACACCATTTAGAATGGGCATCATCAGTAAATCTACAAACAACAAATGCTGGAGAGGATGTGGAGAAAAGGGAACCCTCTTGCACTGTTTGTGGGAATGTAAATTGATACAACCACTATGGAGAACAGTTTGGAGGTTCCTTAAAAAACTAAAAATAAAATTACCATATGATCCAGCAATCCCACTACTGGACATATACCCAGATAAAAGCATAATTCAAAAAGACACATGCACCCCAATGTTCAATGCAGCACTATTCACAGTAACCAGGTCATGGAAGCAACCTGAATGCCCATTGACAGACAAATGGATAAAGAAGATGTGGTACATATATACAATGGAATATTATTCAGCCATAAAAATGAACTAAATTGGGTCACTTTTTGAGACGTGGATGGTTCTAGAGACTGTCATACATAGTGAAGTAAGCCAGAAAGAGAAAAAGAAATATCATATATTAATGCATATATGTGGAACCTAGAAAAATGGTACAGACGAACCGCTTTACAGAGCTGAAATTGAGACACAGATGTAGAGAACAAACGTATGGACAACAAGGGGGGAAAGCAGTGGGCGGGTAGGGGTGATAGTGTGATGAATTGGGCGATTGGGATTGACATGTATACACTGATGTGTATTAAATTGATGACTAATAAGGAACTGCTGTACAAAAAAAATTTTAAAAATTAAATTTAAAAATTTAAAAAAACCAGAAATGGTGGGGGAAGCAGAGCCTGGCTGCCTTATATTCTTTGTGCCTTGGCCACAGAGACAGCTCTTCTAAACCCCGGACTACTCTGGACATTCTAAGTATGTCATCTTTTGTTATTATATTTTACTGTCTTCTTGCTCAATTGGATATTTTTGCTTGGCATGCCTTTCTTCTCTAGCACTTCTTGTTCAAATATATCTCCAAACTATATTCTACCTCTTCCAGGAAACTCTTCACTTGAAACCAATCTAGACTTCCTCTGCTTTCCTACAGCACTTGTGCTCCCAATGGTTGTATTCAGGGAAGATTGCCGTACTATGTATCAAACTGCTATGAAGTCAGGGAGGTTTTGTCCACCTTCGTATCTTCATCATGCCCTGCACATATTAGGTATTCAAAGATTTAATTGCTTTTTAAAGAAGAGAACATTTGCCCTTATATAGGTTATTGATAATTCTCTCTATACAGGTCAAGATTTTCCAAATTTGTTTCCCTATTTCCACCATATGGAATGACTTCTTCCCATTTAGGCTCTGCTCAAATGCCACATCAAAAACAAAACCTCCCTTGAATCTTCCTTGATGAAAATAGTATCAAGTTCCTTTGAATGCCCAATAGGACACTTTCTGTCCCTCTCTGAGGACACTGAGCTTTCTCTCATATATTATATAGCCACATACATGTCTATTATGTACAATTGTAAGTTACTTAAGAAAATATCCATGTTATAGAACTGTAAGTGTATCAAGTCTGCAGTGAGAGGAACATGGCTTCAAACTCAGACAATGCCAGTTAATATCTGGATGGCAGTGAGTAAAGAACTTGAGTTCTCTGAATCTCAGTTTCCTTACTGTAAAATAAGGCTAATAATGTATCCTTCAGAGACTTTTTGGTGAGGATTACATTCTATAAGATCAAAGTAAATGACAAACATTGGGCATTCAGAATGCTAAGTCCCTTTTCCCAGATTTATCCTTGAGACTTCCCCAGAACCTAGAACGGTCCCTGGCATGAAGTATATTCTCAACTTTTGTTTGCTTAATGAATTGAATTAGGCCAGTGGAATTACTATTCTAGAAAATTAATGAGATCTATGTGGGAAAAAAATGGACTCCATTGAAAAGAAGATTAGGAAACTTCAAGTTGTATCTAAATACATTTTTTAAGCCTTTTAAAAAAGGATTTAATTAGAAACATCCACCAAGAACTGAAATGTGGGGTCTTCCCTGGTGGCGCAGTGGTTGAGAGTCGCCTGCTGATGCGGGGGACGCGTGTTCGAGCCCTGGTCCGGGAAGATCCCACATGCCGCGGAGCGGCTGGG
>NW_006781985.1:891765-906102 GCF_000442215.2 Lipotes vexillifer | reverse complement strand
CCCAAAAAAAAAAAAAAAAAAAAAGAACTGAAATGTGCTTTGCATTATAAAGTTTTAAGCATTCTATTCACACCAACTTTCTTGATGGCATCATCAAGCTACGATGATATAGTGATTCCATTATCTTCTTGCTTGGTGGGAAAAGGGCTTGGTTAAACCTCATCAAGTTTGCCATGAACAACAGTATGCCCTGGTTGGTGATGTTAACATACAGATCCAGCTGCCCTTTATCTTATGGAGAGATGTCCAACTGTCCACTGAATGGTGAGATGCTCACCATCCAACCTACAGGCCGGATGGGCAGGCTGTTGGTGAAGCCTTCGTCCACCCACTTCTGCCCTTTGTATTCCATTGATTTCAGTCCTGTGTAAATGGACATGAAGCTGCTAGCTAACAGGACCTTAATAAGGTCCTCCCTGGAGGGAAAACTGGAGACTAAGTTTTTTTAAAAATAGGATTTAAAAAAACTTATGATTATTTAATGTGCATGATTTGGCTATATATCTCTTCACAGAGAATCTCACAAGACTAGTGTTCATTGCAGCAGAGGTTGGGAAATACAGAAATAGGCTACTGGTCTTAGAGAGAGCGGGAAGAAATCCTGTCTGCCCTCAGGTTTTCTTTCTGGTCTGAGGCTGACTGGCCGTCTCTGCAGAGGCTCCCCAGGTTGACATTTCCAAGGTGGTTTCTCCGTGGCCCACAGTCTGACCTTCAGGCTCTTAAACCTGGCTGATTACCCTAAGGATGTGGACTATCTCTCATGGACTGACTCACATTACCAAGTTTAGAGACCGATGAATAAACATTGATCAGAATTTGCTAATTTGTCATGAGCATTCTTACTTCAGGTGGAATTTACCATATGGATTGGCCTAATTACATAAGTTTTTCCCTCATCATCTGATCTACTGAGAAAGTCAAATTATAACTTTAAGGTTGTTAAGCTTAAATCAGAAAAAGTCAGGAACTACTGAACTGACTTTAAGAGATGTCCTCAGTTAGACCTTCTGCCCCTTCCTCTCACCCTTCTCCTTCTCATCTATTCATCAACAACACTTCTTGGAAACCAATAATGTGAGGCAGAGGGCTCCGGGGTGAGCCTCCCTAATTTTCAATCACAGATGTTCTGCTTCCAACTGTGTGATCTTGGTGAGGTGATTTAACTTCTTAATGCTGCCATGTCCTCTTGCATAACAGCACCCACTCCGAGCATGTTAGAGAAATTACTATATGCAGATGACTTAGAACAGCACCAGGCACCGACGGTTTGCATACCTCTTTAATGTGCACATAGGTTAGATAGGCTGTGCTTTTTAAATTTTATTTTTTATGTACATTGGAAAATTGAGTTTCAAAGTGATTAATTGTTCTGCCCTAGGTCACACTCAGTTAATAAGTAGCAGAGTTTGTTCAGGCCCACGTAAAAATCTACTGTTTATTTTAGAAAATCATGGATTTTGGCATCCTGGGGGAAGAAATAAAACATAATAGTTATATGGGCTCTCATTTCCCTTTTAAAAAATTCTGTAGAAATGAAGGGTGGACTCTAGCTTTTATGTTTATCATCAACTTTTGATAGATTTTGTCATTTTCCATATTTATCTCCTGTAATTTGGACCTCCCTTAAATGATATGTTAACAAATGAGATCAATTTTCCTCTGAAATGTTTTTTTTTTTTTAGAAATTACAGTCATCCCAGACTCATGTTCTTAGGGAGGAAACAGTACATTTGGCAATTTCCATTGTTTCTGGTTGTGATCAGGTTGAATTTCAGGCAGTCATCGTCAAGCTATGCCCTAATTAAGATGAACAGATATTGTCAGTCAGCCTGTTTAATCAGTTTCCCATCTGGCATAATTATGTTTATGAGCAGGATCTGCTTCTGCTTGGCTTGGGAAATAGCTAAAATCGTCAGCACGTGGCAATCACATCTCTTAAGGTAAGGGCCCACTCTTCACCTCTAATCTGCTGGGAAAGCACAATTTCAAAGCTGCAGAATAAGTGTATGGGATATTTGCAGTGCTGGAGCCCCATTTGGTTCATGGTATCCATCCATCCATCCATCCACTCATCCATCCACCCATCCATTCATTCATCTATATTTCTCCTTACTTCCATCCATTCCCTCCCAGTAAATATCCCTTGAGCCCCTCATATGTGCTGGCCTCTCTATGACCCAGGGCATACTGTTATAAAAGAGAGAGTATTCCTGCTCTTAAGAAGCTCTTGGTGTAATGGAAAAAGTCTCAAAAACATATGGATCTAAAAAATAAAGCCTAGGGCTATTTAAGGGAGGGTAGCATATGAAAAATTTTTGCATTGAAAATAATTGTCTATACAGTTTTGTATTCTGTCTCTAAAAATGGTAGTTGTGCCAAAGGAGGGTATAGAAGTTAACCATTATTACACTATTTCCTCAAAGGAGCATGCCTTTGATAAATTATTTGTATCTCTATGGTGGATGGTGCTTTATTGGTCTCCTGACTAAACAAAAAACAGAAAACACTGGGAGAGAGATTTCAAGTTAACACAGGTGTGAATGAGCTAATACCACTGCTTTCTATCAGGAGAACAATTGACATCAGAAGAAAAAAAAAAAACTTTGGGAATGTTGCTGCAAATCCCCTATAAGCCACTCAGATCTTAGCCAATGTGGCAGCTCTTGTTATGTAAACAGATGCAGGAAAGATGCTAAAATGCTCCTTGGTTCAATAATGCCCACAATGTTATATTTCACAAGGGTTTAGTCAAAATTCTGTTAATAAGAGACTTATGCAACTAGAACATGTTGTTTTAGGAAGAAAATGAATAGTTGCTAAGGGGAGGCATGTTTGCTCTTAGGAAATTCCACTTGACACTGGCTACAACCCTTACTAGAAGGGAGAGTGAAATGGAATAGGAGTTCCCATCTTCTTTCAAACAATCTCAGGGTCCATGCCTTCCCCTCTGCCTGTGAGCTTGTGAAGCCTGGGCAGAAGGAAGCCTCCATTGGCATATGAGGAAAGCCCTAGGAGGCTTGAATTCCTTTCTTAAGTAAAGAGGGTTGGAGTTTCACACAGGAATGTGGTGGCGACAACTCCATACAGGGATTCTTGAGGTGTGACTGCAGGAGGAAGACAAGAACAGGGAGCAGTAAGAGGGTCACTGAGAAGGGAGATGAGGAGCAAGAGCACATTTACCTGAACAACCAACAAATTTCCCTACTGTGAGCTCTTCGACACCTCCTCGAAAAGTATGAACGATTCCGACAAAGTCATCACCTCCTGTCTCTATGACCTGGGTGCTTGCCCAAATCATTAGTAGAAGAACTTCTTAAACTTCTTTTAGAGTTCTTTCTTCAAGGAGGAGGGTGTGGGATTATTCACAAATGAAGCTGTTCCAGACAGCATGTGGAACCATATGCTCTGGGGGAGGCATGGCAAGTGGAAGGGGGAGCACAGACCTTCCTCTTGGAGTCACCTGTATGGAAAAGACCACTGATCATCATGTCTTTCCAGTCATTGCAGACTGTAGGGTGGATTTCCTGGATTCTCCTGATAACCTCCTCCTCACCCCGCGACAGAAATGGGACCCTGCCATACTCTGGTTAGATGAAAAATCACTTCATAATGGTTTAAGTTGTTTAAGTAAGAAGTGGACCACAGAAGGAGGAATTGAAATCTTTGGTGCTGGAAGTGTTTTAGGGGACGTTGCTCAACAAATTGGAAGGGATATTTGAGGTGGAATTCAAACACTGTAAGGGTCACCAGAAGCTCCCAAACTTGACTGCACATGAAAATCATCTATTGAGCTGTCGAAAATACAAATATCTGGGTTCTACCCCAAGACAGGCCAAATCAGAGCATCTGGAGGTAGAGGCAAAGAACCTATATATTTTTCACATAGTGATTCTAAGACAGCCATGTTTTAGACCCAGTGAACTAGACAAACTTTAAGCTAGAAATTCAACTCTGAGATTTTATGTTTCATGTGAAAAGCAACTGCAATCTCAGAAGACTGATAAGCTTTGACTGCCACCCTGTATGTTGGATCACTTTTTAAGGTCTGGTCCTTCAGCATCTTGCAGATATTGGGTGAGTTTTACCGAATGTTGAAAGATTGCCGCAGTAAGTTTGGTTGCCTTTCAGTTACTACCTGCTGGTGTTGGCAGGTAGAGCTGTGAGTGACCTGGTGCGTGGGTTACCAAAACCTACAAATAAGCTGAAAAAAGAATTGTGGAATCCTTCCTGGGACACTGAGAACCATGTATATAACAACACCATCTGGTACCAATTTTCTTTCTTCTTCATGTGAGCGGAGGTCAGCAGTGAAGGAAAAATATATTGAAGACAAGATAAGTGATATAATACAAGCATTGCTCCACATCGACCTTCCCATGTTGGCCAGGAAAGCACAGGGCAGAGACCCACAGTAATTGGCCATTTTATAAAGGGTCCTGGCAAAACTCTTCTCTCTGAGGCTCAGTTTTATACGTGTCACAAAATAACCAAGGGAAGGCTCTTTAAGGACAGAGCTAGTGTGGAACCCAAAGTGATGGGATGCAGTACTGGAGAATAAGCTGTGTACAATTTAGCACATGGACTTAAGGATTTGTTTTTGGATGCTGCCACACGTTTACATCAATCTTAGTTACAGCCCAACTTGCTTATCATACTCTTGCCTCCATGGAACCTTCTATGAAAGCTAACCTCCAGCCCATCAGCCATATCACTTCTGTGCTTCTTAAATGGAGGACAGAACCATTCCAATGGTTCTTCATTGCTGAAAAGATGAAGCTCAACTCCTTAGGCTGAGTGCCTTCTGCCTACCTCTCTAGATTGGTCTTCAACTCCATATTTTTCATGCCCCATACTTGAACTATAAGTTCTTACCTACCCCTGAACAAGCTTTGTAGGGCTTTGTATGCTTGATTTTGCCGATGGCATTTACTCCACTCATATCTTCTGACTACCTAGTGATTCTGCAGACTACAGTTGAGGTTCTTCACAATTTTCCCTCTGGTTCTCTACCCCCAAGCACAGTTTCTCTCCAGGCTTGGGGCTACTGTTGTATCTAGAACATAAATTTGTACATAATTGATTATACTTTGCAATTATTGTTTTTTCATTATTGGTAATTGCTTAATTTGTTTAAAAATATTGAAATATAATTGATTTACAATGTTGTGTAAATGTTTGGAGTTGTCTTGTTTATCTATTTTTTAAATTTATAGTAGTATGTATATTTTAATCCAAAACTCCTAACTTATCCCTCCCCCACAAGTCCCCTTTGGTAACCATAGATTTGTTTTCTATGTCTGTGGGTCTATTTCTGTTTCATAAATAAGTTCGTTTGTACCATTTATTCATTTATTTTTTAAAAATTATTTATTTATTTTGGCTGTGTTGGGTCTTTGTTGCTGCACACTGGCTTTCTCTAGTTGTGGCAAGCAAGGGCTACTCTTTGCTGTGGTATGTGGGCTTCTCATTGCAGTGGCTTCTCTTGTTGTAGAGCATGGGATCTAGGCATGCAGGCTTCAGTAGTTGTGGCACATGGGCTCAATAGTTGTGGCTCATGGGCTCTAGAGTACAGGCTCAGTAGTTATGGCACACAGGATTAGTTGCTCCACGGCATGTGGGATCTTCCTGCACCAGGGCTTGAACCCCTGTCCCCTGCATTGGCAGGCAGATTCTTCACCACTGTGCCACCAGAGAAGTCCCTGTACCAATATTTTTAGATTCCACATATCAAGTATACCATATGATATTTGTCTTTCCCTGTCTGACTTACTTCACTTAGTATGATAATCTCTAGTTTCATCCATGTTGCTGCAAATGGCATTATTTCATTATTTTTTACGGCTGAGTAATATTACATTGTGTATATATACCACATCTTCTTTATCCATTCATCCATCGATGGACACTTAGGTTGCTTCCATGTCTTAGCTATTGTAAAAAGTAATGCTGGGAACATTGGAATGCAAGTATCTTTTCAAATTATGGTTTTCTCTAGATACATGTCCAGGAGTGGGATTGAAGGATCATATGGTAGCTCTGTTTTTAGTTTTGTAAGGAACCTCCATACCGTTATTTGTAGTGGTTGTACCAATTTACATTCCCACCAAAACTGGATACTATAAACTCTTAGAGGAAAACATAGAATGCTCTTTGACATAAATCACAGCATTTTTCTTTGCAATAATGGAAATAAAAACAAAAATAAACAAGTGGAACCTAAGTAAACTTAAAAGCTTTTGCACAGCAAAGGGAACCATAAACAAAACAAAAAGACAACCTATAGTATGGGAGAAAATATTTGCAAACAATGCAACCAACAAGGAATTAATCTCCAAAATATATAAACAGCTCACACAGCTCAATATCAAACAGACAAACAAACAACCCAATAAAAAATGGCCAGAAGATCTAAATAGACATCTCTCCAAAGAAGACATACAGATGGCCAAAATGTACATGAAAAGATGCTCAACATCACTAATTATTAGAGAAATGCAGATCAAAACTACAATGAGGCATCACCTCACACTAGTCAGAATGGTCACCATCAAGAAGTCCACAAATAATAAATGCTGGAGAGGGTGTGGAGAAAAAGGAACCCTCCTACACTGCAATTAATTGTTTATAAATCTGGTCTGTCTCTTCTAATAGTCTGTAATTTGTTTAGTGAAGTCATGGTTTATTGTCTTGGTCAGTATCTGGCATCTCAAAGGCCCTTTGTATATATTGTATAGAGGGTGATTTCTATACATAAAAATCCCCTAAATACTGGGGATTTTTATGTTCTTTATGAAACAACAAATTCCAGGAATTTTGAGAAATAGTCATGCACCAGGAGTATTGATTTGTCAGCCTGTGTTTGCTGTGTTCTTCCTAAGATTCAGACCTACCTGGGTATGTCTAGAATACCAGATAAACAGGCACTAGGTATTTCTGGAAAAGACACTAGGTATTTCAAAGAAGAATTACAAATTTATTTTGAGGAAAACTGGGCAAGTCAGAGGGGAAGAGTGATTTTGAGTGTGGTATTTGTTGGGTCAAAATGTGCCCTCTGTTTTTTAAGTAAAAATAAAAGACACATTTTTCATTTTCACCAAGAACTTTATTGAAAAACGTATTCACCTTTTTGTTCCACTACCTTCTGCCATTTTTCAGGCAACTTCATAAGTCCATCTTCCCAAAACTTTTTATCTTCTTGAGCAAAGAACTGTTCCAGGTGCCGTTTACAGTCTTCTAGGGAACTGAAATTTTTTCCATTAAAAGAATTTTGTAAAGACTGAAATAAATGGAAATCTGAAGGTGCAATGTCTGGTGAATATGGCAGATGAATCAGAACTTCCCAGCCAAGCTGTAACAGTTTTTGCCTGGTCATCAAAGAAACATGTGGTCATGCGTTATTTTGATGGAAGATTATGTGCTTTCTGTTGACTAATTCTGGACTCTTTTCCTCAAGTGCCACCTTCAGTTGGTCTAATTGGGAGCCATACTTGTTGGAATTAATCATTTTGTTTTCCAGAAGGAGCTCATAATAGAGGACTCCCTTCCAATCCCACCATATACACAACATCACCTTCTTTGGATGAAGACCGGCCTTTGGTGTGGTTGGTGGTGGTTAATTTCGCTTGCCCCATGATCTCTTCTGTTCCACATGGTTGTACAGTATCCACTTTTCATTGCCCATCACAATTTGTTTTCAAAACGGAAAGTTTTCATTATGTTTCAGTAGAGAATCACATGCGGAAATATGGTCAAGGTTTTTTTGCTTAACTTATGTGGAACTAAAACATCAAAGCGATCCTCATAACCAGGTCAGTGCAAATGATTTTCAGTGCTTGATTTGGATATTTTGAGTATTTTGGCTATCTCTCTCGTGGTATAACATTGACTGTTCTCAGTTAATGTCTTGATTTGATCGCTGTCAACTGTAACTGGTCTACCCGACCGTGGAGCTTCATCAAGCAAGAAATCTCCAGCACGAAACTTCACAAACCACTTTGGACATGTTCTACCAGTCACAGCACCTTCTCCATACCCTGCACAAATCTTTTTGTGTGTTTCAGTTGCATTTTTACCTTTCTTGAAATAATAAAGCATAATATGCTGAAAATGTTGCGTTTTTCTTCCGTCTTCAATATTAAAATGGCTACACAAAAATTCACCAATTTTGATATGTCTTCTTTTAGATGCATGCTGATATGACAGCTGTCACATACAATCTAACAAAATTGTTTCAAACGAATTTAAAGACAACTAAGTGCTACTAGAGCCATCTTACAGAAAAAAAACTAATGAACATTTTGGCCCACCCAATATAATGCTTATTATTCTGAGAATTGCCTGACCCAGTCCTCATGAGCTGACTGGGGGAAAGTCCTGGGAGAAAGGGCTATAATAATTATGGGGTAAGTAATTAGAGATAGTTTAGTGAAATCAGTGTGAGACTTTCAGAGTCATTTTCTAGCTAAAAGAGACCCTAGCAGTGGTAGGAATGTAATTGTACCACTTGGAGTGACACTGCTAAAATATATGTTGATGTTGAGTAGAGATATTGACCTAGACAGGGAGCCAGAGAAGTCAAAGTCTGGAGAGAGAGAGAGAATGGAGAGACAGAGAGAGAGAGACAGAGAGAATGGAGAGACAGAAATATGCAGGAGATGACAGCTCACTTGTAGGGCCTCATAGGCAGGGAAGGAGAGGAGAAATGTGATGGGCACAGATGGACACATGGTGAGAGCTCAAGCAAGACATCCTCCAGGAGTCCCAGAATTATTTGGAAGAAAGTTTTATTTCTTCCAAATGGGAGAAAGGCAGAAGCAGAGAAATGCTTGTTTTTGTTTTTGTTTTCTTTTGTGAATACAACCTCACTTTTTTTTTTAAACCCGCTTCCTTTCCCTTCCCTTTGGTGTGGCCTTGAAAAACACACATTACAGAAAGGAGTGCATAATGCAGTTCCTGCCAGTTGATGGGCCAAGACATGCATAAGTAAAAAGAAAACCATGCAGAAGTACTTCAGGAGACATAGGATCAAAGTGTCCTCTCCCTTCTAGATTGAACTTCTTGGCAAGTAACCTTTAGGATTTAATATTGCCAAAGGTTTTAGCTGTTATTTTGTCCCAAAGGAAAGCTAAAGATGGGAAGAAAAGAATTCCTTTCCTCCAGGCTTAACTTCGCATCAGTGTACGCCATTGTTGGTGTCTGAAAAGTGGCTAATTTGCAAGGTGGGTTTAAAAATTAGGTACTTTAATTTTCTTTACATTTTAAAGTTCATGTAGATGAGAAATAGACCAGTAGCAGTTATAAATATGTGGGTCAAAGAGCAGCTCTCAGTAATACAGAAGTAGAGTCCTGTCTTATGCTGTTCACTGAGAAAATGCCTCAAGAGGTCGATTTGGGAATTGCTTGCCTAATGTTGACAAAACAGTCATAAAATACTGGCCTCAGTGTTTCACTGGAAATTAAAAACTGGGAATTTATCTTAAGGTTCTTTTTGACTTAATCACTCTGGTCACAGCATTCCCTGCTCTGCTAGAAGGTGAAAATTCTATGAGAAATTCCTGGCAACTTCATATACAGGATATAAAAAGAAAAATCAAGCAATTCATTTGCTATTAATTTTAAAGAACTAAGCAACAACACAACAAACGATCACCTAAGATCTAAGAACATGCATCTAAAATGTAGAGCCAACTGGATAGTCAGGAATCACTGTGTCATGGACTTATGAACTGAGAGGAGCAGCCAAGATCACCCAATCCAATGCCCTCATTTCACAAATGGGAAATCCAGAGAAATTGAAAGATTGTTGACTGAAAAAGTTTAGCAGGGTGTCCACTAATTCTTGGGCAGAGTAAAGTAGCTATCAGGAAAACAGGACTTCGGTTAGAGCTATGTGGGAAAAGTCATATAATAAGTCCTTTAGTTCCTCCAGAGTACAAAGAAGTTAAGTAGAACAGTAACACTATACTTAAATGTTTTGTATAAAACTACTTTATTGAGTTATGATTGACATATAAAAAGCTTTACGTATTTAATGTAAACAACCTTTCTTAAAAATATTTATTTTATTTATTTATTTTCCTTAACATAAATCTTTGTTGAGGCATGCTGGATCTTTTTGTTATGGTGAGTGGTCTCTTCGGGTTTCTCTCTAGTTGCAGGGCATGGGATTCGCTCTAGTTGAGGTACGTGGGATTTTCTCTAGTTGTGGTGTGAGGGTTTTGTCTTCTCTAGTTGTGGCACACAGGTTCCAGAGCACATGGGCTCTGTAGTTTGTGGCATGTGGACTCTCTCATTGAGGCGTAAGTTCAGAAGTTGTGGCGAGTGGGCTTAGTTGCCCTGCGGCATGTGGGATCTTATTTCCCCCACCAGGGATCGAACCCCTGTCCCCTGCATTGGAAGGTGGATTCTTTACCACTAGACCACCAGGAAAGTCCCTAATGTAAACAACTTGAAGAGTTTGGGTATAAGTATATACCCATGAACTCATCAGCACCATCAACATCATAAGCATACCCATCACCTCCCCAAATTTCTTCCCTCCCTTATGATGATGATGAGGAGAATAATGTGTGGAAAGAAAACTTAACATAAGATCTACTCTCTTGGCAAATTTTAAGTACAGTATAGTATTGTTAGCCATAGGTACTACACTATATAGTAGATCTCCAGTTCTTATTTATTTTGTATAAATGAAACTTTGTATCGTTTAACATTTCCTCCTCATTTTCCTCTCTGCCCAAACTTGGTAACTACCATTCTACTCTGCTTCTTTGAGTTTGACTATTTTAGATTCCACATGTAAATGGGATCTTACAGTATTTGTCTTTCTCTGTCTGGCTTGCTTATTTATTTATCTATCCCATTTTAGTGATGCTTTCTATTTTATTTTATTTTTATTTTTAAAAATATTTATTTATTTATTTTTGGCTGCACCAGATCTTAGTTGAGGCACACAGGAACTTCATTGCAGCATGCGGACTTGTTTTAGCTGTGGCATGTGAACTCTTACTTGTGACGTGCATGGGGGATCTAGTTCCCCAACCAGGGATAGAACCTGGGCCCCTGAATTGGGAGCCCAGAGTCTAACCCACTGGACCACCAAGGAAGTCCCTCATTTTATTTTTAATTTAATTTTACTTTTTATTGGAATATAGTTGATTTACAACGTTGTGTTAGTTTCAGGTGTACAGCAAAGTGAATCAGTTATACGTGTCTTCCAGGTTTATCCACATTGTCACAAATGGTAGAATTTTCTTTTTTTGTTTTCTTTTAAGATGGAGTAATATTCCATTATATCTATATACCACATTTTCTTTACCCACTCATCTGTAAATGTACATTTAGGTTGTTTCCATATCTTGGCTATTGTGAATGATGTTGCAATGAACATGGGGTTGCACATATGTCTTTAAGATTCTGATTTCAATTCTTTCATATATATACCCAGAAGTTGGATTGCTTGATCATATGGTAGTTCCATTTTTAACTTCTTAAGGAATCTCCATGCTGTTTTCAGTAACATCTGTATCAATTTACATTCCCACCAACAGTGTACAAGTGTTCCCTTTCCTGTACATTCTTGCCAATGCTAATTTTTTGTTTTTAAAATAATAATTATTTTAGCAGGTGTGAAGTGATATCTCATTGTGGTTTTGATTTGCATTTCCCCAGTGATTAGTGATATTGAGCACATTTTCATATACCTGTTGGCCATTTTATGTCTTCTTTGGAGAAAATTCATTTGAGTCCTTTGCTCAGTTTTCAAGCAGATTTTGTTGTTTTTGTTGTTATTAAGTTGCATGAGTTCCTTACATATTTTGGCTATTAACCCTTTATCAGATATATAATTTGAAAACATTTCTTCCATTCTGTAGGTTGCCTTTTCATTCTGTGATTGTTTCCTTTGCAGAAGCTTTTTAGTTTGATGTTATTCCACTTGTTTATTTTTGCTTTTGTTGCCTGTGCTTGTGGTGTCATATTCAAAAAACCATAGCCAAGACCAAATGTCCATAAACTTGTCCCCGGTGTTTTCTTCTAGGAGTTTTATGATTTCAGGTTTTACCTTTAAGTCTTTAATCTACTGTGAGTTGACTTTTGTGTCTGGTGTAGGATTAGGGTCCAATTTCATTCTTTTGCATGTGGATATCACATATCCCCACTGCCATTTATTGCAGACCCCATCCTTTCCCCACTGTGTGTTCTTGGCAACCTTGTTGAAGACTAGTTGATTGTAGATTATTTCTGGGCTCTTGATTCTGTTTCATTGGTCTATGTGTCTGTCTTCATGCTAGTTTCATACTGCTTTGATTATTATACCTTTGTAATATAATTTGAAATCAGGAAGTGTGAGGTCTCCAGCTTCGCTCTTCTTGCACAAGGTTGTTTTGGCTATTTGAGACATTTTGTGGTTCCATATAAATTTTAGCATTGTTTTTCTGTGAAAAATAATTTTTCCAATGGTATTTCTGTGAAAAATATCATTGGAATATTGATAGGGATTACACTGAATTAGTAGATTGCTTTGGGTTGTATGGACATTTTAACAATATTCACTCTTCCAATCCATGAACATATACCTTGCCATTTATTTGTGTCTTCTTTAATTCATTTCATCACTATTTTATAGTTTTCAGTGTATACATATTTCATCTTAAATTCTTTTATCTGTAGCAAAAGTTCCCAGAAGTTTCAGATCATCCATTTTTCTTGCTAATTTTGATTTCATTCCCCCCCATTTGACAGGGATTAACTCTGTAGAAATGTGAACAACACCCATTATCCTTTTTTGTTTGTTTGTTTTTTAAGTGGGCATTTACTGTTTTGTCTGCCTTGAACCCAAGTCCTTTTTTCACCTGAGGAACTCTTGTCCCTAACACTAGTTCTGGTGAGATCTGGGGAGCTCTCAGTTACAGTGACCACAGGGTGTCAGAAGACCTGAGTGATTATATATATAATTCATATATTATAATGAATTATAATATTTCATTGCCATAATTTCATTGATTGGCTCAGTGATGGGCATAAGATCCAATCCTTGCCATTGAGAAAAATTCCTGAGGATTTTCCTTGCTGGAACTAGTGGGGAAGGACTATATTTAACCCTGTTCATGAAGCTGAAGGGTGCAAACTTTGACTTGCTTTTGTTGATGGTCCAGCATTGAGGAGAAACTGCCCAAAAACAAGATGCAGAAAAATGAGAAAAAAGACAAGAGACAGTGAGTTGTTAGTATTGGAATCCTATATCCAGTTAATCTGGAGGCTAATTCTCCTCCCTCTTTTTTGGAAGTTTGCTTATGTGTGTCTACAAATTACCCTCTGTGGCTTAAGCTAATTTTAATTGACTTTCTGTCACCATCATTTGAAAGTGTCCTAACTAATATTTTCCATCCTTCTTCTCTGTCCTTGATTGTCCTATATTTGGGTCTTTAAGTAAATAGTAAGAACAATAGTGGCCCCCCAAAAAGTCCATATCTTAATCCCCAGAATCTGTGAATGGTAGCGTACATGACAAAAGGGACTTTGTAGATGTGACAAAATTAAGGATCTTGAGATGGGGAGATTATCTTATTTTTAAAATAAATTTATTTATTTATTTTTGGTTGTGTTGGGTCTTCGTTGCTATGCATGGGCTTTCTCTAGTTGCTGCAAGCAGGGGCTATTCTTCATTGCTCTGTGTGGACTTCCATTGCAGTGACTTCTCTTGTTGTAGAGCATGGACTCTAGATGAGCAGGCTTCAGCAGCTGCAGCATGCAGGCTTGGTAGTTATGGTGCATGGGCTTAGCTTCTCCATGGCATGTGAGATCTTCCCGGACCAAGGTTCAAACCCGTGTCCCCTGCATTGGCAGGCAGATTATTAACCACTGCACCATAAGGGAAATCCCAGGGAGATTATTTTAGATTATCCAATCAGACCAAATTTAATCACAAGGGTCCTTGTAAGAGTAAAAGGGAAGGAAGCAGAGGAGTCAGTCAGAGAAGGAGATGTGAGGGTACAAGTAGAGGTTGAAGTGAGGCAGTCATCAGCCAAGCAATGTGGACAACCTCTAGAATCCGGAGAGTGCAAGGAGTAGATTCTCCCCTAGCATCTAGTGGAAACTGCCCAGATGATATCTTGACTTTAGCCACATATGACTAAGTTGTTTTAAGCACATAGTTTGGGGTTGTTTGTTACAGTGGAAATAGAAAACTGATGTAAAGTCATTAAAATTATTGAGGCTTAAAGCAACTCCCTGAACTATTTTCCTCCAATTTGCATCCAACCTGGACTTTGTCGCAAATTCACCATGCATATAGGCTGGCCACCTTTATGATGTGAGCTGAAGTCTCCTGGAAGTTTT
>NW_006781985.1:846046-891755 GCF_000442215.2 Lipotes vexillifer | reverse complement strand
CCTGCTGACTTGCAGAATATCTATTTGCAGATGATTAAACTTCTTAAAGAAGGAATACCACTTTTTCTTGCATAATGATATAAGGCTTGGATTTCAAATATTCTGTGGAGAGAAACATATTGACTTATCTTTTGTTTTTTTAAATGTAAAAATGTTAGAAGTTAATACAAAAGCAAACATATAAAAACAATGACAACAAAAATTAAGCTCAGTCCTCTGGATTTTCAGAATCATTAATTTATTTTTTTTAAACACCATTATTGGAGTATAATTGCTTTACAATGGTGTGTTAGTTTCTGCTGTATAACAAAGTGAATCAGCTATATGCATAGGTATATCCCCACATCCCCTCCCTCTTGCGTCCTCATCCCACCCCTCTAGGTGGTTGCAAAGCACCGAGCTGATCTCCCTGTGCTATGTGGCTGCTTCCCACTAACTATCTGTTTTACATTTGGTAGTGTATATATGTCCATGCCACTCTCTCACTTTGTCCCAGCTTACCCTTCCACCTCCCCATATCCTTAAGTCCATTCTCTAGTAGGTCTGTCTTTATTCCTGTCATGCCCCTAGGTTCTTAAGGACAATTTTTTTTTTTAAGATTCCATATATATATGTTAGCATACAGTATTTGTTTTTCTCTTTCTGACTTACTTCACTCTGTATGACAGACTCTAGGTCCATCCATCTCACTACAAATAACTCAATTTCATTTTTTTTGTGGCTGAATAATATTCCATTGTATATATGTACCACATCTTCTTTATCCATTCATCTGTTGATGGACACTTAGGTTGCATCCATGTCCTGGCTATTGTAAATAGAGCTGAAATGAACATTTTGGTACATGACTCTTTTTAAATTATGGTTTTCTCAGGGTATATGTCCAGTAGTGGATTGCTGGCTCATATGGTAGATTTATTTTTACATTTTTAAGGAACCTTCATATTGTTCTCCATAGTGGCTCTATCAATTTACATTCCCAGCAACAGTGCAAGAGGGTTCCCTTTTCTCCACACCCTCTCCAGCATTTGTTGTTTGTAGAATTTTTGATGATGGCCATTCTGACTGGTGTGAGGTGATACCTCATTGTGGTTTTGATTTGCATTTATCTAATGATTAATGATATTGAGCATTCTTTCATGTGTTTGTTGCCAATCTGTATATTGTCTCTGGAGAAATGTCTATTTAGGTCTTCTGCCCATTTTTGGATTGGGTTGTTTGTTTTTTGATATTGAGCTGCATGAGCTGCTTGTACATTTTGGAGATTAATCCTTTGTCAGTTGCTTCACTTGCAAATATTTTCTCCCATTCTGAGGATTGTCTTTTCATCTTGTTTATGGTTTCCTTTGCTATGCAAAAGCTTTTAAGTTTCATTAGGTCCCATTTGTTTATTTTTGTTTTTATTTCCATTTCTCTAGAAGGTGGGTCAAAAAGGATCTTGCTGTGATTTATATCATAGAGTGTTCTGCCTATGTTTTCCTCTAAGAGTTTTATGGTGTCTGGCCTTATATTTAGGTCTTTAATCCATTTTGAGTCTATTTTTGTGTATGGTGTTAGGCAGTGTTTGAATTTCATTCTCTTACATGTAGCCGTCCAGCTTTCCCAGCACCACATATTGAAGACGCTGTCTTTTCTCCACTGTATATTCTTGCCTCCTTTATCAAAGATAAGGTGACCATATATGTGTGGGTTTATCTCTGCACTTTCTATCCTGTTCCATTGATCTATGTTTCTCTTTTTGTGCCAGTACCATACTGTCTTGTTTACTGTAGCATTGTAATACAGTCTGAAGACATGGAACCTGATTCCTCCAGCTCCATTTTTCTTTCTCAAGATTGCTTTGTATATTAGGGGCCTTTTGTGTTTCCATACAAATTGTGAAATTTTTTGTTCTAGTTCTGTGAAAAATACAGTGGTAGTTTCATCAGGATTGCATTGAATCTGTAGATTTCTTTGGGTAGTATAGTCATTTTCTAAATGTTGATTCTTCCAATCCAAGAACATGGTATATCTCTCCATCTGTATGTATCATCTTTAATTTCTTTCATCAGTGTCTTATAATTTTCTGCATAAAGGCCTTTTGTCTCCTTAGGTAGGTTTATTCCTAGTTATTTTATTCTTTTTGTTGCAATGGTAAATGGGAGTATTTTCTCAATTTCACTTTCAGATTTTTCATCATTAGTGTATAGGAATGCCAGAGATTTTTGTGCAATAATTTTGTATCCTACTACTTTACCAAATTCATTGGTTAACTATAGTAGTTTTCTGCAAGCAACTTTAGGTTTCTTTATGTAGAGTATCATGTCATCTGCAAACAGTGACAGCTTTACTTCTTCTTTCCCGATTTGGATTTCTTTTATTTCTTTTTCTTCTCTGATTGCCATGGCAAAAACTTCCAAAAGTATGTTGAATAATAGTGGTGAGAGTGGGCAACCTTGTCCTGTTCCTGATCTTAGTGGAAATGGTTTCAGTTTTTTACCATTGAGGACGATTTTGGCTGTGGGTTTGTCATCTATGGCCTTTATTATGTTGAGGAAAGTTCCCTCTACGTCTACTTTCTGGAGGGTTTTTATCATAAATGGGTGTTGAATTTTGTTGAAATCTTTCTCTGCATCTATTGAGATGCTCATAAGGTTTTTCTCCTTCAATTTGTTAATATGGTGTATCACATTGATTGAGTTGCATATATTGAATAATCCTTGCCTTCCTGGGATAAACCCCACTTGATCATGGTGTATAATCCTTTCAATATGTTGTTGGATTCTGTTTGCTAGTATTTTGCTGAGGATTTTTGAATTTATTTATTTATTTATTTATTTAGGGCTGTGTTGGGTCTTCGTTTCTGTGTGAGGGCTTTCTCTAGTTGTGGCAAGTGGGGGCCACTCTTCATCGTGGTGCGCGGGCCTCTCACTATTGGGGCCTCTCTTGTTACGGAGCACAGGCTCCAGACACGCAGGCTCAGTAGTTGTGGCTCACGGGCCCAGCCGCTCCGCGGCATGTGAGATCTTCCTAGACCAGGGCTCAAACCCGTGTCCCCTGCATTAGCAGGCAGATTCTCAACCATTGCACTACCAGGGAAGCCCTTGTTGAGGATTTTTGCATCTATGTTCATCAGTGATATTGGCCTGTAGTTTTCTTTCTTTGTGACATCTTTGCCTGGTTTTGGTGTCAGGGTGATGGTGGCTTTGTAGAATGAGTTTGGGAGTGTTCACCCCTCTGCTATATTTTGGAAGAGTTTGAGAAGGATGGGTGTTACCTCTTCTCTAAATGTTTGATAGAATTTGCCTGTGAAGCCATCTGGTCCTGGGCTTTTGTTTGTTGGAAGATTTTAAATCGCAGTTTCAATTGCAGTGCTTGTGATTGGTCTGTTCATATTTTCTATTGCTTCCTCATTCAGTCTCGGAAGGTTGTGCATTTCTACGAATTTGTCTATTTCTTCCAGGTTTTCCATTTTATTGGCATAGTGTTGCTTGTAGTAATCTCTCATGATCTTTTGTATATCTGCAGTGTCAGTTGTTACTTCTCCTTTTTCATTTCTAATTCTATTGATTTGAGTGTTCTCCCTTTTTATCTTGTCTGGCTAATGGTTTATCAATTTTGCTATCTTCTCAAAGAACCAGCTTTTAGTTTTATTGATCTTTTCTATCATTTCCTTCATTTCTTTTTCATTTATTACTGAAATGATCTTTATGATTTCTTTCCTTCTGCTAACTTTGGGGGTTTTTTGTTCTTCTTTCTCTAATTGCTTTAGGTGTAAGGTTAGGTTGTTTATTTGAGATGTTTCTTGTTTCTTAAGGTAGGATTTTATTGCTATAAACTTCCCTCTTACAACTGCTTTTGCTCCATTCCATAGGTTTGGGGTCATTGTGTTTTCATTATCATTTGTTTCTAGGTAATTTTTAATTTCTTCTTTGATTTCTGCAGTGATCTCTTGGTTATTAAGTAGTGTATTGTTTAGCCTCCATGTGTTTGTATTTTTTACAGATTTTTATCCTGTAATTGATATCTAGTCTACAGCATTGTGGTTGGAAATGATACTTGATACGATTTCAATTTTCTTAAATTTACCATGGCTTGATTGGGGACCCACGATATGATCTATCCTGGAGAATGTTCCATGAGCACTTGAGAAGAATGTGTATTCTGTTGTTTTTGGTTGGAATGTCTTATCAATTAAGTCAATCTTGTTTAATGTATCATTTAAAGCTTGTGTTTTCTTATTTATTTTCATTTTTGATGATCTGTCCATTGGTGAAAGTGGGGTGTAGCCCCCTACTATGATTGTGTTACTGTCGATTCCCCCTTTTATGGCTGTTAGTATTTCCCTTATGTATTGAGGTGCTCCTATGTTGGGTGAATAAATATTGTAAATAAATATTTACAATTGCTATATCTTCTTCTTGGATTGATCCCTTGATCACTAGTGTCCTTCTTTCTCTCTTGTAATAGTCTTTACTTTAAAGTCTATCTTGTCTGATATGAGAATTGCTACTCCAGCTTTCTTTTGATTTCCATTTGCATGGAATATCTTTTTCCATCCCCTCACTTTCAGTCTGTATGTTTCCCTAGGTCTGAGGTGGATCTCTTGTAGACAGCATATATATATAGGTCTTGTTTTTGTATCCATTCAGTCAGTCTATGTCTTTTGGTTGGAGCATTTAATCCATTTACATTTTAGGTGATTATCAATATGTATGTTCCTATTACCATTTTCTTAATTGTTTTGGGTTTGTTATTGTAGGTCTTTTCCTTCTCTTTTGTTTCCTGCCTAGAGAACTTCCTTTAACATTTGTTTTAAAGCTGGTCTGTTGGTGCTGAATCCTCTTAGCTTTTGCTTGTCTGTAAAGGTTTTAGTTTCTCCGTCAAACCTGAATGAAATCCTTGCTGAGTAGAGGAATCTTGGTTGTAGGTTTTTCTCCTTCATCACTTTAAATATGTCCTGCCACCCCCTTCTGGCTTGCAGAGTTTCTGCTGAAAGGTCAGTTGTTAACCTTATTGGGATTCCCTTGTGTGTTATTTGTTGTTTTTCCCTTGCTGCTTTTAATATTTTTTCTTTGTGTTTAATTTTTCATAGTTTGATTAATATGTGTCTTGATGCGTTTCACCTTGGATTTATCCTTTATCGGACTCTCTGTGCTTCCTGGATTTGATTAACCTTTTCCTTTCCCATATTAAGGAATTTTTCAACTATAATCTCTTCAAATATTTAAAGTCCCTTTCTTTTTCTCTTCTTGTTCTGGGACCCCTATAACTCAAATGTTGGTGTGTTTAATGTTGTCCTAGAGGTCTCTGAGACTGTCCTCAATTCTTTTCATTCTTTTTTTTTTTTTATTCTGCTCTGCTGTAGTTATTTCTACTCTTTTATCTTCCAGGTCACTTATCTGTTCTTCTGCCTCAATTATTCTGCTACTGATCCCTTCTAGAGAATTTTAAATTTCATTTATTGTGTTGTTCATCAATGTTTCTTTGCTCTTTCATTCTTCTAGGTCCTTGTTAAATGTTTCTTGTATTTTCTGCATTCTATTTCCAAGATTTTGGATCACCTTTACTATCATTATTCTGAATTCTTTTTCAGGTAGACTGCCTATTTCCTCTTCATTTGGTAGGTTCAGTGGGTTTTTGCCTTGCTCCTTCATCTGCTGTGTGTTTCTCTGTCTTCTTATTTTGCTTAACTTAATGTGTTTGGGGTCTCCTTTTCACATGCTGCAGGTTCGTAGTTCCCATTGTTTTTGTTGTCTGTCCGCAGTGGGTAGGTTTGTTCAGTGGGTTCTGTAGGCTTCCTGATAGAGGGGACTATTTCCTATGTTCTGGTAGATGAAGCTGGAACTTGTTTTTCTGGTGGCAGGTCCACGTCTGGTGGTGTGTTTTGAGGTGTCTGTGGCCTTATTATGATTTTAGGCAGCCTCTCTTTAACGGATTGGGATTTTTTCCTGTCTGGCTAGTTCTTTGGCATAGGGTGTCCAGCACTGTAGCTTGCTGGTTGTTGAGTGGAGCTGGGTCTTGGTGTTGAGATGGAGAACTCTGGGTAATTTTCGCCATTTGATATTACTTGGAGATGGAAGGTCTCTTGTGGACCGGTGTCCAGAACTCGGCTCTCCCACCTCAGAGGCACAGCCCTGACTCGTGGCTGGAGCACCAAGAGCCTGTCATCCATACAGTTGAGAATGAAAGGGAGAAAAATAGAAAGAACGACAGACAGAAAGAAAGAAAGAAAGAAAGAAAAAAGAAAGAAGATAAAATAAAATAAAATAAAGTTATTAAAATAAAAGATAATTATTAAAAACATTTTTTAATTAAAAATTTTTAAAAAAAGAAATAAAAGGAGAGCAACCAAACCAAGAAACAAATTCACCAATGCTAAGAATTGCTAAAAAGTATACTAAAAAAACAAAAACAAAAAAAGAAAAAACGGACAGACAGAACCCTATGACAAATGGTAAAAGCAAAGCTATACAGACAAAATCACACACAGAATCATACACATACACACTCACAAAAAGAGAAAAAGGGAAAAAAAATTATCTTTGCTCCCAAATTCTACCTCCTCAATTTGGGATGATTCGTTGTGTATTCAGGTATTCCACAGATGCAAGGAACATCAACTTGATTGTGGAGACTTCATCCGCTGCTCCTGAGGCTGCTGGGAGAGATTTCCCTTTCTCTTCTTTGTTTGCTCAGCTCCTGGGATTCGGTTTTGGATTTGGCCCTGCCTCTGTGTGTAGGTCGCCTGAGGGCATCTGTTCTTCGCTCAGACAGTACGGGTTTAAAGGAGCAGCTGATTCGGGGGCTCTGGCTCACTCAGGCCGGGGGGAGGGAGAGGTAGGGATGGGGGGTGAGCCTGCGGCGGCAGAGGCCAGCAGGACGTTGCACCAGCCTGAGGCGTGCCGTGCGTTCTCCCGGGGAAGTTGTCCCTGGATCACGGGACCCTGGCAGTGGTGGGCTGCACAGGCTCCCGGGAGAGGAGGTGGGGATAGTGACCTGTGCTCGCACACAGGCTTCTTGGTGGCTGCAGCAGCAGCCTTAGTGTCTCATACCCCTCTCTGGGGTCCGCACTGATAGCCGTGGCTCGCGCCCATCTCTAGAGCTCCTTTAACCGGCTCTCTTAATCCCCTCTCCTCGCACACCAAGAAACAAAGAGGCAAGAGAAAGTCTCTTGCCTCTTCGGCAGCTCCAGACTTTTTACCAGACTCCCTCCCAGCTAGCTGTGGTGCACTAGCCCCCTTCAGGCTCTTTTCATGCAGCCAACCCCAGTCCTCTCCCTGGGATCTGACCTCCGAAGCTTGAGCCTCAGCTCCAGCCCCTACCTGACCCAGCGGGTGAGCAGACAAGCCTCTCGGGCTGGTGAGTGCTGGTTAGCCCTGAGACTCTGTGCGAGAATCTCTCCACTTTGCCCTCCGCACCCCATTGCTGCGCTCTCTTCCGTGGCTCTGAAGCTTCCCCCCTCTGCCACCCACAGTCTCTGCCCGTGAAGGGGCTTCCTAGTGTGTGGAAACCTTTCCTCCTTCACAGCTCCCTCCCACTGGTGCAGGTCCCATCCCTATTCTTTTGCCTCTGTTTTGTCTTTTTTCTTTTCTCTTACCCAGGTATGTGGGGAGTTTTTTGCCTTTTGGGAGGTCTGAGATCTTCTGCCAGCGTTCAGTAGGTGTTTTGTAGGAGTTGTTCCATGTGTAGATGTATTTCTGGTGTATTTTTTGGGAGAAAGATGATCTCCACGTCTTACTCTTCTGCCATCTTGAAGCTCCCTGACTTATCTTATATACACTCAAGTGAAAATGACGGAATAATGCTGTATTTATTCAGAGCGGGTGTTGGTGAGGTGTGACATGGTTGGAGCTCAATCCTGAAAGCATGTGCTTTTAGGTATTTACATGGTGAGGAGAAAGCTTCTGAAAATGGAGACCAGGGTTTTGAAGATAAACTACCAACCTTAGAGTGTCACAAAAGCCAGGCCTGGTTTCAGCAGATGGAAGGTGCCTGGTATATATTTTTGTCTAGTTATGCTTGCAGTGTACTAAGAATTTGGTTGTCAGGCTGTGTGATCTTAACAACTATAAGCTGCCTTTATTTCCTTATTTGTAAAATGGGGGTAAAATTCATATGTATCTCATTTGCCTTTTGTGGGATTAAATGAGATACTGAATGCAAATCAATAAATCAGCAATATGGTGACTTGGGAGGCATTGAGATCTGGAACAAAATATGAGCAATTGGTGAGTGGCAGGGAAGAAGTCAAATTCATAGGCAATATATGGACCATGGGTCAACAAGGATGTATATAGTAGGAAGTAATCTGGCCAAGCAGTCAGGGTCAGGGCATTCACAGTGAGAGTAATAAACATGGGTTAGAAATCAAAGATATGGGGCACTAGGTCAGATCTGGGAGAGGTCCTCTCTACAGCACATAGGAGGTGGCACATACAGGGAAGGCGGCAAGGTTGTTTGGCTTTCAGCTCAGTTTTTAAGACAGTGATTCAGGCACAGGCAGCAATGTAGGAGTCTACTACGGGTCAAGGTCTAAAGTGGGAGGGTTTGATCTTGTGTGATCATGGTGGAAATCCAATAGTTAGAGCTAGAATAGTAGTCCATAATGATCAGTGCTTCTTAAATCCTATGGTCAATAGTACTGGTTCCAATACTTTGAGAATTGAAGAGGGTGTGGCAATGGGAAATAGAAAAGTTGCTCTTACTGGAATGGCTGAGGGAGGGTCCAGGCACTGGTATTCTAATGTGCAGGCTGTGATGAGTACTGCTGGCATAGAATGTGACTTTCAAAATGGCACTCAACTAAATAGTGGCAGAACTGGAGCCAGAATTATGTCTTCCCTAAAAAAGTAAAACAAAGTCCTACTGGTCCCCAAAACTGAGTGAAAAAGTATCAAAATTAGAGGTATGTAATTGATGACTTGAGGAAAAGGACAGTAGATCTGGTATAAGCAGGGACTGATGGGGTATGTCAATGGCCTTTATGGACTAGCCATAATCTGGCATGCCATGGGCTGTGTTTAATCAGGGGTGTACTGACAGAAATTGAGCCCGTGAGCACTCAATTTATGATGAAATTGCTGCAAAAAACCACAGCTAAAACAATCCTTAGCATTACCTAATTAGTGGCCAATACACTGTCTTGCTGGTAACAAATCCTGTAGCCCCAGGTAACCATCCAAATCAATAAGCAGGTGCATACAAAGCTGGCTGTGGAGCTGAGGTAGAGAACTGAAAAGGACAGGTCTCACTCGATGCCAGAGGAGAGATAAAGAATTACATGTGTATTGTATCCTCCTCCTTTTTCTTAGTGCATGATTCTGTGTTAGGAAGGTAGGTCCATCTCAGCTTCAACCTTCACTAAGCCCTCAATGCCTTAGCTCCAGACCTAATTCAATTCCTAACTGGCAACGGTTGAAGAATTTAATCTGCTGCACATTCTAGGGGTGATGTTAGATGTTCTGTAACATCGTACAGAAAACCCGAACGAACTTTTTGGCCAACACAAAACTTGCCTCGGGATCTGAGTTTCTGTTTTCTGGTAAATGAAACTGATTCTAGTGGGGACTATTGGTGGATCAGAAGTAGTGAAGACCCCTCCCTTGAGAGTGGCTCCCCCTGTCCTTATTTTTGTCACTGGCTTAGCTGTGAGCATTCCTTGATGCTGCAAGTATAAACGGGTAAGACTGGAACAGCAACAGGTATAATTTAGAAATTTAGTCCAATCCAGTACTGCCTGTGGTAGGATGACCACCTGAGGATTTAACATCTTTTCAGCTCTGTAGAGAAAGGGAATAGAAAACCACCTGGATGTGTCTTCAAAGGGTAAATCACTTATTTACAATGAGTCTTGTAAGACAGTGATCCTTCCTGAGAGGAGGTGTGGTGGGAGGATATAAAGCCCTCTCCAGGCAGATCATTATCATTATCATGAACATGTTCAGGCAATCAGAGTATTTCTACTGAGTTAAAGGAAGGGAATGAGATCTCTGGTTTTGTGTGGGTCTGAGGGCCTTACAGAAAATCCATGGAAGTAATCTGTAGGGCATGGATAAGTAGTCTTATCCCAAAAGTGGGCTCCATAAACTCAGAAATCAAGGTAAATAATATTTTGATGCAATGTTTTTAAAGATCGGAATTAATGGAAAAAGTTCACACTGAACAAAATATGAAGCTTTTAAACAAAGACAGAATCGATAATAGTATAGTGGCATGTTGAGTCATATTGGTGCCTGAACAAAAGGAAAAATCAGAGATACTTATTTTTAATAACAAGGAACACAGAAAATAACAAACAATAGGAGTGCAGCAAATCAATTCAAGATGAATTGTAGATCTAAATGAGAATGGTAAATAATAAAGCTTCTCAGCAGAAACACAAAACATCTTAATAAACTGCAAGTAGGCAAAAATTTCTTAAACAGGACTCAAAGAGCACTAACCTTAAAGGGGAAAAGAACTTGAAAAACTGAATTAAAATAAGATTAGGTACTTCTGTTTACCAAAAGGCATCAGTAGGGGAATGAAAAGGCAATTCAGAATGGTGGAGATATTTGCAATAAATGAATACAAAATATGAGAATCAATTCCTGGAGTATTAAGAATACCTGCAAATGAAAATAAAAGATAGGCAGCACAATGAAAACAAGAGCAAGAGACTTGAATAGACACTTCAAGTGTATATATCTAAGTAGGCAATAAACATATGAAAAAGAGCTCATTTTCATTACTTATCAGGGAAATGCAAATTAAACACACAATATGCTATCACCACATACCCACCAAAATGACTAAAATTTTAAAAAGCAGATAATACCAAGTGTTGAGGAGGATGTGGAACAACTTAGACTGTCTTATACTGCTAGTGAGAGTACAATATGGTAAAACAACTTCAGAAAACTGTTCAGCAGTATCTTCAAAAAGGTGACCAGGTACATCACTCCTGGCCCAGCAATTCCAACAGAAATGCACACATATGTTCACCAAAAGACATGTATAAGAATGCTCAACATCATTAGTCATTAGGGAAATGCTTATTAAAGCCTCAATAAAATACTACTAAATACTTATTAGAATGTCTAATAGGTGTCTTTAAGAATTAACTATACAAGTGTTAATGAGGATTAGAAACAACTGGAACTCTTATATACTCACTCCTATTGGACATATAAAATAACACAATCAGTTTGGAAAATAATTTTAAAGCTTCTTAAAAAGTTAAACATGTTTCTACCACATGACCCACAAATAGGTATTTACTCAAGAAAGATGAAACCATGTGTCCACAAAAAGACTTGTACAGGAATGTTCATAGCAAGTTTATTTTTAATAGATATCAGTTGGAAACAACCTCAGTGCCCATCAACAATGAATAGATAAGCAAATTGTGTGGTATGTCCATACAATGAAACACCATCAATAAAAAGGGGATACACTATGGATACACACAATGACATGGATGAATCCCAAAATAATTCAGCAGAGTGAAGAAAGGAAGACAAAGAAGAGTACATATTGTGTTATTCCTTTCATAGAAATTTCTAGAAAATGAAACTAATCTATAGCAATAGCAGATCAGTGGTTGCGTGGGGATTAGGGGTAATAGAAAGAGGTAGGAAGAAGGGCTTACAAGGGGGCAGGAGGAAACTTTTGTAGATACTGAACTTTTTAATTATCTTGATTTTTGTGATAGTTTTGTGTTTGTGTGTGTGTGTATGCATATGTCAAAATTTATCAGATTGCACCCATTAAATATGTGCAGGTTATTGCATGTCACGTATATCACAATAAAATCATTTAAAACATAATTACCTAAAAACTTTGCTTTTAAATTGCTCATTGCATAACAGTAGATAGACAAACATGTCATTATTATGCACATGTGCAATTATAGAGAGCTTTGGCAATATGCAGAGGCAAGTCAATCCAGGAATGCTTTCTGTGTGGAGGCATCAAGGAAGGCTATAGAGAGGGATGGTTAGTGAAGTGCAGGGGCTCTAAAACCATCCATTTAAGACAAGGTTGGAGATATACTTAGAAGCCAGATGGTTAAAGGGCTTGTTTGCCATATTAGGCAAACAAATTAGGGCAAGGAGAGAAGTAGGACCCATGAATACATTATCACTAATAGTCACAATTTTTGGTGGAAGCCTGATTTTCTTGATAAATTTATGATTCACAAATCTAGTCATTTAGAGATCATTGGGCTTTGATTGAATGACTAGCCTCATTCTTTTGCCTTTTACTCTGATATTATCCACTGCATGTCCTAGAAAAATATGTACTAACACAAGTGTGTTTGTTCTCTTTCTAATAAGACTGGAGAGTTTATTCCAGTCAGGACTAACAATTTGTCTTTGTCCTTTTGCATTATCTTTCTTGCAACTTATTTTCTTTGAATGTAGTAAAAATACATTTTTTTTCCTGCTTAGCAAGATATATTAAACTTTTCTCTTAAGCTTGGTCTAAATAATGTAGTGTAACATATCAATTTGTTTAAATATATAGGGAAGGAATGTTTGTGGTAACCTATTCAAACCATTATGGTAACTATCCCAAGTCTAATTTGCATTCAGATGACTTTTAGGTGGGATGAGTAGAAGGAGAGAAAACAGTAGGAGGAAAAGCAGAGGAGGAGAAGGAAGCCGAATGAGAGGGTGAAACTCCACCATTAAATGCTTAGTAGATAATGTAATAAAATTGCTATCAAAGCCCTTTCTTGAGTATTTATTAAAACCTATATTTTAATCCATTTGTCCTGGTTTTGTAATTGCAAAAGAGCCAGAAGAAGATTTACATGTTTTAGTTTTCATTCTATATTATTCTCTCCAAAGTGCAATAAGTCAAATATATGGATTTTCTTTTTTAAACCCTCAGAAAGGAAATAAAATTTTTGCTATTGTATAAAGAAACAGGCTCTGACTCTCAATAACTTAAAATATCTGACTTTTCCTGGTACCTTTATTGTTTTATTTATCTCCTTTTATTTAGTCCCCATAGAAACCTACCAAGTCATTTTTGTTAGACCTATTTAGAGATGAAGGAAATGGAGAGGTAGAGATTACCTAGATTGCTCAGTCAAATAGTTAATACAGGTTTCCCCTGCTATCTGAAGGTAGAGCGTTTCTAAGAAAACTTTCATAAATTGAAATGGCATAAAGTAAAGAAGTAATTACCTTAGGACACATCTTGCTAACTGATGTGCAAAATAAATCAAGATATAAGCACAGATGCTCACAGACACAGTTCAAAGTTGTGGCAGCTTGGTGATCATAGTTAATAATGCTGCATGGTATACTTAAAAGTTGCCTAAAGAGTAAATCTTTAATGCTCTGACCACACACAAAAAATGTAATTACAGAAGGTGATGGATGTGTTAACTAACCTTATTGTGATAATCATTTTGCATTATATACATGTATCAAATCATCAGCTTGTACTCCTTAACTTACACAATGTTATATGTCAATCATACCTCAATAAAGCTGGAAAAAATGTACCAATTGGGTTTAAGAATATATAGGTAGAAATTGGAAGGTGAAAGGGCAGTGAACTCGAAGACAGTTAATAGAAATTTTCTAATATGAATCTCAGAGAGAGAATATAATGCTTTTTAAAATAGAGCTTTACGTGGAAGTGAAGTTCTAGCAATCCCACTACTGAGCATATACCTTGAGAAAACCATAATTCAAAGAGTCATGCACCACAATGTTCTTTGCAGTGCTATTTACAATAGCCAGGATATGGAACCAATGTAAATGTCCATCAACAGATGAATGGATAAAGAAGATATGGCACATATATACAATGGAACATTACTCAACCATAAAAAGGAACAAAACTGGATCATTTGTAGTGAGGTGGATGGACCTAGAGTCTGTCATACAGAAAGAATTAAGTCAGAAAGAGAAAAACAAATACTGTATGCTAAAGCATATATATGGAATCTAAAAAAATTAAAATGGTACTGATGAACCTAGTTGCAGGACAGGAATAAAAAAAGGTAGACATAGAGAATGGACTTGACAGAGGGTGGGAAGCTGGGCAAAATGAGAGTAGCATTGACATATGTACACTACTGAATGTGAAATAGCTAGTGGGAAGAAGCGGCATAGCACAGGGAGATCAGCTTGGTGCTTTGCGATGACCTAGAGGGGTGGGATAGGGAGGATGGGATGGAGGCTCAAGAGGGAGGGGATATGGGGACATATGTATGCATATGGCTGATTCACTTTGGTGTACAACAGAAATTAACACAGTATTGTGAAGCAATTATACTCCAATAAAGATCTATTTAAAAAAAAAGAAAAAAATAGAGCTTAAGTGGTTTGTGGGACAATATCAGTCTAAAACATATGTCCCTGGAATCCCAGAAGTAGAAGAGAAAATATGGGGCAAAAAATAATAGCCAAATATTCCCTAAATTTTGTGGAAAACATGAACTTATATATCCAAAAGGTTTAAAGAACCCCAATTAAGATAAGTACAAAGAAAACAGTACCTAGGCATATCACAGTCAAATTGCTGAAAATTAAAGATAAAGAGAAAATCTTGAAAGCACCCAGAAAAAAAAAGATATTATATACAGGATAACACTAGCTGTATCTTTATTTGGGAAAAAATGAATGTCAAAAGTTGAAGGAATGACGTTTCTAAAGTCCTGAAAGAAAAAAAAGCTGTCAACATAGGGTTTTATATCATCAGAAATATCCTCAAAAATGAAGGTGCATAAAAGACATTTTCAGGTACAGGAAGGCTGAGAGATTTCATTGCCAGCAGACATATATCACAAGAAATGGGAATGGGGATTATGGTAGTCATATGGAATTCCAAAGATGTCCATGTCTTATGCCCTGAAAACTGAATATGTTACATTACATGACAAAGGGGAATTAAATAAGTAGATGGAATTAATGTTGTTAATCAGCTGACCATCAGGGCAGGATGGGGGGAGGAGGGACAGAAAATGTAATCACAGAGTCCTTAAATACAGAAGAGGGAGGAAAAAGAGGAAGTTTCAAAGTGACAGCATGGGGAAAGACTCAACTGGCTATTACTGGCTTTGAAGATAAAAGAAGGCCAGAAACCAAAATATGTTTGCAGCTACTAGAAGCTGGAAAATGCAACAAAATGAGTTGTCTCCTTAGAGTCTCCAAATAGGAATATAATCCTGTTCTACATTGATTTTAGCAGATTAAGACCCATTTCAAACTTCTGACCTACAGAATTCTAAAGCAATAAATTTGTATTCTTTGATGCTACAAATTTTGGGGTAGTTTGTTAAAATTAATACAGAAATAACTCAGCCTGAAGGCATTAACACTAGATAAAAACTTGGATCTATGAGAAGGAATGAGAAGAGTATAAGAAATGGTAAATAACTGAGTAAGTATAAAAGAGCATCTGTTAATTCTGCCCTTAAATTTTTTGAAAGACTAACGATCATTTAACACAAACCTTACAATGTTTTATATGGAATTATAATGTATTTGGATGTAAAATATATGACAAGAATAGCACAAAGAATGGGGGAGGTAAAATGAAATTATATTCTTGCATGTGTCTTAACTTTTATGTGATATGGTACAATATTAACTCCATGTAGACAGTGATATGTTAAGGATATCTATTATAAGACCAAGGGAATCAGTAAAAAATATTTTAAAAGGTACAGCTAAAAGAAAATATTAGAATTAAAATGAAATACTAAAATAAAAAATCTTAAAAGAATCCAAGTAAGAGCAACTACTCCGTTTTCAAAGTTTTTGAAATGCGCCCTTTCCTTCCTCCTCTTCCACCTCTCTGAGGCCTCGCTGTCATCCGCAGTGGCACAGAGCCAGGCGTGGTCCATCTGGATGGGCTGTGTGGGCTTTGGGGTAGAGCACACTGCCACTCGGGGCAGGCTCTTGGTGGAGGAAAGCAGGGGGGTCACCCACGGCACCCCGGCCACCCTGAGGATGCTCAGGTGTCTGGCGACCCAGCCACTGCACATCACAAACAGCACATATCTGAATGACAAATCCCTCCTGCTGATGGAGAGATGCCAAAATCTGCACCTGGCTTGGAGACCTTATCGAACAAAACAAGAAACCGTGTGGCTGACTGGGTGTCAGGCCTGAGTGTCAGTCCTGAGCCTCTGAGGTGGGAGACCCGAGTTCAGGACATCGGACCACCAGAGACATCAGGGCCCCAGGAAATATCAATCAGTGAGAGTTCTCCCAGAGGTCTCCATCTTAATGCTAAGACGCAGCTCACCTAACAGCCAGCAAGCTCCAGTGCTGGATGCCCCATACCAAACAACTAGCAAGACAGGAACACAACCTCACCCATTAGCAGAGAGGCTGCCTAAAATAATGCTAAGTTTACAGACATGCTAAAACACTCCACCAGACACAGCTCTGCCCACTAGAAAGACAAGATCCAGCCCCACCCACCTAAACACAGGCACCAGTCCCCTCCAACAGGAAGCGTATATAAGCCACAGAAACAACCTCACCCACAGTGGGCAGACACCAAAAGCACCAGGAACTACGAACTTTCAGCCTGTGAAAAGGAGACCACAAACACAGTAAGTTAAGCAAAATGAGAAGACAGAGAAATACACAGCAGATAAAGGAGCAAGGTAAAAACCCACCAGACAAAATAAATAAAGAGGAAATAGGCAGTCTACCTGAAAAAGAATTCAGAGTAATGAGAGTAAAGATGATGCAAAATCTTGAAAACAGAATGGAGGAAATACAAGAAACATTCAACAAGGGTGTAGAAGGACTGAAGAGCAAACAATGTTGAACAACACAATAAATGAAATTAAAAATTCCCTACAAAGAATCAATAGCAGAATAACTGAGGCAGAAGAATGGCTAAGTGATCTGGAAGATAAAATAGTGGAAATAACTACCACAGAGCAGAATAAAGAAAAAAGAATGAAGAGAATTGAGGACAGTCCCAGAGACCTTTTGGGCAACGTTAAACGCACCATCATTGGAATTATAGAGGTCTTAAAAGAAGAATAGAAAAAGACAGGGACTGAGAAAATGTTTGAAGAGATTATAGTCAAAAACTTCCCTAACATGGGAAAGGAAATAGTCAATCACATCCAGGAAGTACCGAGCACTTTATAGTAATACAATCCTACCTCAAGAAACAAGAAAAATCTCAAATAAACAATCTAAACTAGCACCTAAAGCAATTAGAGGAAGAAGAACCAAAATATCCCAAAGTTAGCAGAAGGAAAGGAATCATAAAGATCAGATCAGAAATAAATGAAAAAGAAATGAAGGAAATGATAGAAAAGATCAATACAACTAAAAGCTGATTCTTTGAGAAGATAAACAAAATTGATAAACCATTAGCCAGACTCATCAAGAAAAAAAGGGAGAAGACTCAAATCAACAGAATTAGAAATGGAAAAGGAGAAGTAACAGCTGACACTGCAGAAATACAAAGGATCATGAGAGATTACTGTAAGCAACTCTATGCCAATAAAATGGAAAACCTGGATGAAATGGACAAATTCTTAGAAAAGCACAACCTTCTGAGACTGAATCAGGAAGAAATAGAAAATATTAACAGACCAATCACAAGCACTGCAATTGAAGCTGTGATTAAAAATCTTCCAACATGGGCTTCCCTGGTGGCGCAGTGGTTGAGAGTCCACCTTCCGATGCAGGGGGCAGGGGACACGGGTTCGTGCCCCAGCCCAGGAAGATCCCACATGCCGTGGAGTGGCTAGGCCCGTGAGCCATGGCCACTGAGCCTGCGCGTCTGGAGCCTGTGCTCCACAACGGGAGATGCCACAACAGTGAGAGGCCTGTGTACTGCAAAAACAAACAAACAAACAAATCTTCCAACAAACAAAAACCCAGGACCTGATGGCTTCACAGGTGAATTCTGTCAAACATTTAGGGAAGAGCTGACACCTATTTTTCTCAAACTCTTCCAAAATATAGCAGAGGGAGGAACACTCCCAAATGCATTCTACGAGGCCACCATCACCCTGATACCAAAACCAGACAAAGATGTCACAAAAAAAGAAAATTACAGACCAATATCTCTCATGAACACAGATGCAAAAATCATCAACAGAATACTAGCAAACAAAATGCAACAGCATGTTAAAACACCATGATCAACTGGGATTTATTCCAGGGATGCAAGGATTCTTCAATATACGCAAATCAATCAATGTGATACACCATATTAACAAATTGATGGATGAAAACCATATGATTATCTCAATAGATGCAGAAAAGGCTTAAACAAAATCCAACACCTATTTGTGATAAAAACTCTCCAGAAAGTAGGCATACAGGGAACTTAGCTCAACATAAAGAAGACCATATATGACAAACCGACAGCAAACATTGTACTCAATGGTGAAAAACTGAAACCATTTCCTCTAAAATCAGGAGAAAAACAAGGTTCCCCACTCTCACCGCTATTATTTAAAATAGTTTTGGAATTTTTAGCCGTAGCAGTCAGAGGAGAAAAAGAAATAAAAGATATCCAAATCAGCAAAGAAGTAAATCTGTCTTTGTTTGCAGATGACATGATACTATACATAGAGATTCCTAAGGATGCTACCAGAAAGATGCTACCAGAAAACTACTGGAGCTAATCAATGAATTTGGTAAAGTAGCAGGATACAAAATTAATTCACTGAAACCTCTTACATTCCTATACACTAATGATGAAAAATCTTAAAGGGAAATTAAAGAAAAACTCTAATTTACCACTGCATCAAAAGACTAAAATACCTAGGAATAAACCTACCAAAGGAGACAAAAGACCTGGATGCAGAAAACTATAAGACACTCATGAAAGAAATTAAAGACAATGAAAAGAGATGGAGAGAAATAACATGTTTTTGGATGGGAAGAATCAGTATTGTGAAAATGAGTATACCACCCAAAGCAATCTACAGATTCAATGCAATCCTTATCAAACTATCAATGGCATTTTTCACAGAACTAGAACTAAAAATTTTACGATTTGTATGGAAACACAAAAGACCCCGAATAGCCAAAGCAATCTTGGAAGGAAAAATGGAGCTGGAGGGATCAGGCTCTCTGATTTCAGACTATACTACAAAGCTGCAGTAATCAAGACAGTATGGTACTGGCACAAAAACAGAAATATAGATCAATGGAACAGGATAGAAAGTCCAGAGATAAACCCACACAAATATGGTCACCTTATGTTTGATAAAGGAAGCAAGAATATACAATGGAGAAAAGACAGCCTCTTCAGTAAGTGGTGCTGGGAAAACTGGACAGCTGAATGTAAAAGAATGAAATTAGAACACTTCCTAACACCATACCTAAAAATAAACTCGAAATGGATTAAAGACCTAAATGTAAGGCCAGACACTATCAAACTCTTAGAGGAAATCATAGGCAGAACGCTCTGTGACATAAATCACAGCAAGATTCTTTTTGACCCACCTCCTAGAGCAATGGAACTAAAATCAAAAATAAACAAATGGGACTTAATGAAACTTCAAAGATTTGCACAGCAAAGGAAACCATAAACAAGATGAAAAAGCAACCCTCAGAATGGGAGAAAATATTTGCAAATGAAGCAACTGACAAAGGATTAATCTCCAAAATTTACAAGCAGCTCATACAGCTCAATATCAAAACAACAACAACAACAACAACAACAACCAAATCCAAAAATGGGCAGAAGACCTAAATAGACATTTCTCCAAAGATGATATACAGATTGCCAACAGACACATGAAAGGATGTTCAACATCAGTAATCATTAGAGAAATGCAAATCAAACCCACAATGAGATATCATCTCACACCGGTCAGAATGGCCATCAAATAATCTACAAACAATAGATGCTGGATATGGTGTGGAAAAGAGAACCCTCTTGCACTGTTGGTGGGGATGTAAATTGATAGAGCCACTATGGAGAACAGTATGGAGGTTCATTAAAAAACTAAAATTAGAACTACGAAAGACCCAGCAATCCCACTCCTGAGTATACACCCTGAGAAAACCATAATTCAAAAAGAATCATGTACCACAACATTCATTGCAGTACTATTTAAAATAGCCAGGACATAGAAGCAACCTAAGTGTCCATCAACTAATGAATGGATAAAGAAGATGTGACATGTATATACAATGGAATATTAGTCAGCCATAAAAAGAAATAAAATTGAGTTATTTGTAGTGAGGTGGATGGAGTTCGAATCTGTCATACAGAGTGAGGTAAGTCAGAAAGAGGAAATCAAATACCGTATACTAAAACATATGTATGGAATCTAAAAAAAAAAAAAGGTTCTGATGAACCTAGGGGCAGGACTGGAATAAAGATGCAGATGTAGAGAATGGACTTGAGGACATGGGGAGGGGGAAGGGTTATCTGGGACAAAGTGAGACAGTTACATTGACATACATACACTACCAAATGTAAAATAGGTAGCTAGTGGGAAGAAGCTTCTTTGCACAGGGAGATCAGCTCGGTGCTTTGTGACCACCTACAGGGGTGGGATAGGGAGGGGGTAAGGAGATGCAAGAAGGAGGGGATATGGGGATATATGTATACATATATCTGATTCACTTTGTTATACAGCAGAAACTAACACAACATTTTAAAACAATTATACTCCAATAAAGATGTTAAAAAAAATGTTACCTAGCCATCTTAAAAAAAGAAAGAATCCATGTAATGCAAAAAGTGGCAGAAAAGGAGAAATGAATAAATCAACGAGAAAAAAAAGAATAGAAAACAAATAGCAAAAGGTTATATTTAAACTGAAATATATTAACATTTACCATAAACATAAACAAATTTAGCTTTCCAATTTAAAGTTACACATTATCAAACTAGCAAAAAAAATAGACAAATGTGATAGAGTGTCATAAAGTACTAGTATAAAAATATTGTGTTAGGGAGATTAGGATATGATGCAGTGATAAACAGACCCAGAGTTTTAGTGGGTAACAAAGAAAAGTCTTATTTCTTGCTCACACAAAATCCTTTATGGATCTAGCTGTTTCTCTGTGACAACTATTTTTCATATGGCACTTTGGCAAGCCAGGATATTGGAACTTCACTATGCTGGAGCTTCACCATCTGGAACATGTGACCCTAATTGATGTGGAAAGGAAAGAGAAGGTTGGAGAATCACCAGCCAGTCCTTAAATTCTTATACCTTGAAGTGACACAAATTATTTCCACTCACTTGTCACTGGCTAAAGCAAGTTGTGTAGCCATGTCTAACATCAAAGCCTGGAAAAGTAGTCTTTTATATGCATGGAAGGGGGGGATTTAGATATAATAATGAATATTAATAATGCCTACCTTATATGCACAGTCTTATGCTTGGGAAGCACTTAGGAAGTGGGGCCTAATATAGTATAAGTGCCTTCTAAAGAAAGAGAAAAATAAATTCCAGACAGAAGGAACCACATGTGCCAAGGTATGAAGATGTTGGGATAATTGTGTTGTAGAAAGAGGGGTGGGTGGAAGAATACCTAAATTGCAGCTAGGACATAGGCCATGAAGTGTCCCTTTAAATCAGGCAAATAGATGCTGGGTTTGCAGTTATCACCATACAATAATATAAAGGATTTTTACACCAAATTATTGGTTAGTAAGAAAACAATGATTCATAAAGTCCTTGAAGCAAATTAGAGCCAGGGAAATAGTTTCCCAACTTGTAGAAACTTAGCAGAAGTTAGAGGAGCATTTGAAAAAAAGTGATCATCTATAACGTAATTCTCAGACCTCAGAGTGCACACTTCACTCAGAAAGAAAAAATCATTCTTGCTATCTTCTAGGGAGAAATACTTTTCATATTCTTTCCCCCTAGCTAACACTGAATAAGTAGGATTGCTAGACTTAGTAATGTTTCCAACTTCTTTTTTCCTTTTGAAGATTTTCTAGGCATGGTAGGAGGCATCTCTGGCTCCTGCCAGGACCCAGGAGGGTTTCACTCCAGGACTGATTGGTGTAACATGTGAAATGACTGAAGGGCAGATTGTGTTCTGTCTGCATGCTGCAAGTGCTCATTAAATGTTCAACACAAACAACATCAAAAGGGTGTTTTCTCTGTCATGCCATTGGTACAAATCTTGTGGATGAGATTGGAGATTTCAAGAGCATTCATTTAAGCTACACATGTTCTTTGGAAAGCAAAAAATATGCATGTAGCCAGACATCTGAGCCAAAAGGACATATTTCTTTGGTTCTATTGCAGTTATTACATAGATTCTTGTATTCTTTTCTTGAGGGGGAAGGTGATCAACAAATAGTACAGTAAACTCATAGAATGTTAGATTTTCAAAGAAACTTAATGTTTATCTGATCTGGATATCATTTTACAAATGGGAAAAATGATTTGCTTAAAAGTCACATAGCTGGTAAAACTAGCACTAGAACCAAGGTCTGTTCTCTTCCTTATGATCTTTCTCATATTTTAGGGAAATTTTATTTTTAAATTAGTCACATAATTGTTATTATTAACTGTCCATACTACTTTGATTTTCTCACATATTTTCCTTTTTTTTTTTTTTTGGTTATTACTATTTCCTACATACCACTGCTAACTTCTCAGTTTAATTTCTACTGACCCAAGTATAATCCTTACGTTGGAACTCTGTTAGGATCTGTTGATGAAAACTTTATCAAAGTGTGCCTTAAAGTATCTTTATTTCATCTTAATTATTTAAAGATTGTTTAACTGAGTGTGAGATTTTGAATATAGAATTTTTATGTGAGTATAAGAGATTGATCTTTTGCTTTCAGAATTTAAAAAAACATTATTTCATTGCTGTCTGGTCTTTATTGTCACTAATGAGAAGTCTGCTGTCATTGTAATTGCAGCTCTTTTGTACAGAACTGTCTTTTCCCTTTGGTTATTTTTAAGATTTTATCCTGGGGCTCAAAAGTTTCTCTATTATGTGTTTAGACAAAGATTTTTATTTTCTTTAATTATCTTCTAATTTACTTTTTTTTTCTATCAACTCTCACTTTCTGTTACTATTATTGGATATATTTTGAAATTTTCCATTCTATCTTCCATATTTCTCTAAACTTTCACATATTCTGTTTCTTTATTTTCTTCCCAGTTCTAGCTTCCAGTTCCTTAATTCTCTCTTCAGCTGTGTCTAATATGTTATTTCATTCCTCTACTGAGCTTAATTTCAGTAACTATGCCTTCTTTATTAGAAACTTGATTTATTTCATTTTCTAATTTGCCTGATCATTTTTATTGTCTTGTTCTTTCACTGTAATTTTTCCTATTTTATCTCTTTAATAATTTTAAACATACATATTTTGTTAATACCTTATTCTATAAGTTTGGATTCTTGGGGTGCTAATTTTTCTTTTATCATACCTACATTCTTCCTGGTGGTTTGTTTCTTTTTGTGGTTTTTAATTTTTCATTGAGCTCACTTTTAGTGAGGATTAATTCTATTAGAATTGAATGCAATTTTATTTGAGGAAATGTTGCTAAAAAGTGGTTCTACATTTGCCTGTGCCAGATACTCTAAGAGTCTTCCTGTTACATAATCAGTTTTATGTTGAGCTCTCAGCATTGGTATTCCTACACTATAGAAACTAAAATCTTTGGAAATGCAGAAAAATTCCACATAGACTCTGTTCTAGAAGAGAATTAGAGCTAGGGAGGAAGCGTAGATGGGTCACTTGAAAAGGATATGTAGATCTACCAGATGCCATTTCTAGGTCTTTTGCATAGAGAACTGAGCTCATTAGTATCCAGCATGTTAAATTCTGAAAAATCTGGAGGGAAGACAGTCTCATCCTTGCCAAAATGTCTTCATTCCAACATCGGCAACAAGTAGCAGCTTGTATTCCAAAGCACACAGAGCTGAAAAAGCCATGTTCTGTACTTAACCCTCCCCAAATGTTCAAGCTGCTCTTCTCTTCATTGAAACTGAGTGCACAAGACATTCATAAATATGGCTAGCATGTTAGAATTATATCTAATTTCCTGCTACACCTTATGTTGGCCTCTTGAAGGTTTCTTGGTTTACCTTGATTTCTTGATTTCTTACACTTGGTTTCTTGGTAGTACCTCTCAGGTGGGATCTATGCAGGTATCTTTTTGCTCCCATAGCAAGGGACTGATTTAAAAGTTGAAGGCTATGTTCTATTGGTACTTGTTTGACATTAAGAATGACAACAATAATTAACATTTATTAAGACTTCATATGGGCCAGGTACTATGTAAATGCTTTACATTTATTGTGTCATTTAATCATTCCAAATCTCCTAGTTGCTCTCCTTTACAAACCAGAAAAATGTGACTTGAAGAGTTTAATAACTTGCATGTGGTCATGGACTTTTGGAATTTGGATCTGAGTTCAGGCAATCTGATTCCTGCATCACACTCTTAAACTCAATGTATGTTGCTGCTACTGCTACTGCTACCTCTTATTCTAGCAAGTAATAGAGACAAAAATTTTTAAAGCAATGAACAGCTATTTTCAGTCATATCAGCATTTATAAAACACATTAATGTTCTATAACCATTTCAGTTTCAACATTTGTCCTATTTCCCCAAATGTCACTGACTGAGTATATGTATTTTTCAGATAGTACTTGCTCCTAGAGGCAGCTGAGAAGTTTTTTGTTGGTTATTGAGTCCTGAGTTTCAGTTTGAAAAATGGTTTCCATAAGGCTTCTCAGTTGTTGCAAAAATTTAAAATAATACTTAAGGGAAATAAGCACTGTGTTGGCAGCTGTTAGCTCTCCCAGTGTTTTCTGGGACAGAGTGACTAAATGATAAAGAATTAACTGCTGTTTTAGTCATTCAGCTTCCCCCAAATCTAAGCATCACCTCACCAATTTCCTCATGTTTTCTTCATCTGCTCAACCTTGTGCACTGCCTTGTGTGATGGAAAATGATGTGCTAGAAACAGCAGCTGAGGCAACTCATAGCAAAAATAGTGTACTTTCCAGAGAATGATAGAAAAAAATGAAGTAAATTCCATTTTATAAAAATTAGGGGTTTTTTTCTATTGTAAAAGCACATGATTATTCAAGAAAATTTGGAAAGTGTAGAAAAGAAAACTCTACTTCAGTCCTTTCAGCCAAGACAATCACTGTTAATAGAGTTGTGTATTTCCACCTTGTCTCTTTTATTTGTTTGGTTTTGTGCTTTTATATTTTCTAGTTACTATCATACCATAGAATCAGATCTGTTTAGAGTTTTGTTTTGCCTAATATTATAACAAGTGTTTTTCCAGTTATTCCCTATATGAATACACACACACTGTCCATGTTTAGCATGGGGGTACAGTGGCAAACAAGATAAAAATGAAAAAAATCTAGGCAAGATAGACAGTAAACAAATAAATGTGAACTATAGTTTCAGGTAGTGATATGCATCTCTGCATTAAAACAACTGAAATGAGGTAAGGGGGTGAGGTGGGCTGGGTCAGATGGAAGGGCCAGGGAGGTGGCAGCTGAATGGAGGTTTGAGTGGACACAGAAAGCGAGAAGGGCAAGAGCCTTCCAGGAAGACTGAGGGAAAGTGCCAGGGCCTGGGGCAGGGACATGCTTGTCATTTGCAGACGGATGGGAGGCCAGCCTGGGAGAGTGCAGTGACAGAGGGCTGGAGGGAGGAGGTGTACTCAGGAAGGTGCGCAAGGTCAAATTACACAGGACCTGGTAGGTGAACATAAGGAGTTTGGATTTTATTTTGAGTATAAAAGGAATATCTTGGAGGGCTTTTGAGCACAGCAATGACTTGATATGACCTATAGTTTCAGAAGGTCATTCTTGTTGCTCTGTGGAGGTTTAATTGTGGGTGATCAATAATGTACACATTTAGACCAGTTTCTCTATTATTGACTGAATTGTGTCCCTCTCAGAATCACATGTTGAAGTCCTAACACCCAATGTGCCTATATTTGGAAATGGGGCCTTTAAGGAGGTAACTAAGGTTAAATGAGGTCATAAGGGTGGGGCCCTAATCTAAAAGAATTAATGTCCTTACAAGAAGAGAGAGACTAGAGCATTCACTTTCTTCCCACGCACACAGAGAAAAGACCATGTGAGGACACAGCAGAAAGGTGGTGTCTGCAAACCAGGAAGGGGTCCTCACCGGAAACCCAGTTGGCTGGCACCTTGATCTTGGGCTTTTAGCCTCCAGAAGTGTGAGAATATAAAATTCTGTTGTTTAAGTTACACAGTCTGTGGTATTTTGTTATGGCAAAAGTCCAAGAGGACTAATATAAAAACCTTATATGAAAAGGACTTGGGAAGATTTTTTTATTTGTTTTGTTTTGTAGACCCATGCTCTATGCATGAATCAGTAGACAATGCAGCTGCTAGAACAGCTAAAGCCACCATGGCCTGAACTGCTGGTATTTGTCCCCATCCAGGGAGAGGATAGAGCCCCTGCACTCTGCACAGGTCAAACCACATCTGAAGATTGTGTACACCTCTGGTGCCACATTTTGAGACAATGGATACAGGGATACCAGTAGGGGAGAGAATTCCAGAAATTACATTGTGTGTGAAACAGTTCAAGGAACTAAGGATGTCCAAAATGGAGAAAAGGAAGTTGGGAGTACATAGAAATGCTCACTTCCAGGATTGAAAGGGTAGCACCAACATCCAGGAGAGGAATTTTTAGGCAATCAGATTTTACCAGAACATGAAAGATCCTTCTTGCACAGTTATTTAAAACTGGAAAACATTACCTAGGAAAGAAATAATCTCCCTACCTCTTGAAGTGACCATCTCAGGCTAAATAAATATGTGAAAATATTTGTAAGTGTTTTATATGAATTTTATACAAATATACAAAAAATATTTGTAAGGTGCCCAGCACAGTGGATTTCTTCTTCCTTTGAGAGGACAGCCATAGTTTGATACATATGCATTGCAAGACATAAACCAGAAAACAGACTGTTCGTGGGACCAGGCACTCAGGTTGTATTACAGAGATAACTATACATGTCTCGATATTGTGCAGAAATCAAAGTACATTGCCAGGCTCCAAATACACCGCATCCTTTATTCAGTTGAGCAGTTCTTGATTTGGAAAGTTTGTCCCCAGACAAACAAATATTCAGATTATGGATTTTGACATTGCTCTTCATATTTGTGAAGTAATGAGTCTATTCTGTTTTCAATATTGAAATCATTTTAGGAACAGAATACAAAAAAGTGAACTTCCATAAATAAAATAACATTCTTTTTATGATTATAAATGTAATGCTTGTTCATGGTAGAAAATACGGAAAAGTACACAGAATAAAAATAGTCACCCAGATTCCATCTCCAAGAGATAATCATGGTTAACATTTTAGTGTATTTAATGTCAGTCATTTTTACTATGTATAACCATATGTGTTTTACCTACATACATATATCCCTTTTTAAATGAAAATTGGGTCATGTACTTTTCACAATATATACCACATTATGAGCAATGCCCTACATCATCAAAATATTTGAAAATGTGATTTTTTAACAACTGTGCCATATTCAATGCATGAATTTACCACAATCACAATAAATTTCAACATTTGCCCCTTGAATATTTACAGTGTTGCCAACATTTCACTGTTATAACTGCCACCCTGATCAACATTCTTATACAAATATCTTTGAATACATCTTTTATTATTTTATTAAGCTAATTGCAAAGCATGGACTTAATGGGTCCATGCATCTAATCTGTAAACTTCTTGATAGAAATTGTGTCAAATTGCCCTCTAGAAAGATTGCATGAGTTTACATTCGCATTGTTGTTACATAATGCTGCCAATTTCCAGTTCGTCCATCAATTCTAAGATGTTCTGTAAAAAAATAATTTTGCCATTTTTGATAAGTCAAAGTGGACTTTCAGTTTCACTATAATATTTCTGATTAGCAAAATTTATTTTTTTCCTTCTATGTGGTTATGTGATTTAAATTTTTTTTTGTTAAGTTTTTTCATGTTCTTTGTTATTTTTTCTATTGGCATTTGTCTTTTTCTCATTAATTTGTAAGGGCACTCCATAATGTAAATAAATTAACTCTTTGTTATGTTTTTTTTTTTTTTTTTTTGCTGTACACGGTCCTCTCACTGCTGTGGCCTCTCCCGTTGTGGAGCACAGGCTCCGGACGTGCAGGCTTAGCGGCCATGGCTCACGGGCCCAGCCACTCTGCGGCATGTGGGATCTTCCCAGACCGGGCCACAAACCCATGTCCCCTGCATCGGCAGGTGGACTCTCAACCACTGTGCCACCAGGGAAGCCCCTGTTATGTACTTTTTTGAGTTTATCATTTTTCTCTTAATTTTTCACCATTGTTGAAGAAGCTTTTCAAGGAACTTTTTTATTAAAACCATGCATCTTTTCTTTTGTAATTATTTTTCTATTTAATTTATGCTCAGAAAGTTCTTTCCAACCTTAAAATTAGAAAAATGTTCAGATATATTTTATTCTATTTTTTTTATAACATTTAAAATCTTTTTCCCCACTTTCTCCCATTATGTCTTTTAAATATACAATGAGGTATGAATCTAACTTAATTATTTCCCAAATGGTTAACTAATTGCCCCACACTATTTACTGAATATTCCTTTCTCCTCAACTACCTGAGGTACCACCAGAAATGTATCAATTCATACATTATTACTATACTTTATAATTATTTGAGTTTTATAGTAAGTTTTATCAATTAATCTTTTGAGTGGTATTTATACAAGATTGGCAAAATGTCATTATTGAAGCTGGGTAATGGGCACATGGGAGTTCATCATGGGTGTTCTCTTACTTTTCCTTTGTATTTAAAATTGTCTCCAATAAAATGAGTTTATTACAGTTATAGAAAGTCTAAGCCTTCATACTAGAACTCCTATATCTCCCTCAAATCCAATATTCAGTTAATTATTACCAAAGCCTAACATGGGCCTTAAAAGCTCATTCCTGCCCCTTCAGCTCAGGCAGCTCTCTTTTCTTTCCTAGACCTCTTGCCCATGTACTCACTCCTCCAGCTGTCCTCACATCAGATCATTTTGCCATGCTCTTTTTGCACTGGGCTCCTTTCCTGCCAACCTGAACCATGCACCCTGGAATCTGGCCTTAGCACACTAGTTACTCTTCTCTGAACTCGCTCTGCTGCATCTCACCTTGGTCAGCTCTCTCCCTCTAAAAAGCATTTGCCCTCCTTGTTCACCTGGCAAACTTGTGTAGCCCCTTCAATACTCAAAGGAGGCCCCAGGCTTAGGAAGCCTTCCTTGGGACTGCACCACACCCCCAGCCCCAGCAAGCTGGATGCTCTCTCCTTGAGGTTCCCAGCATTGAATAGACTACAGTGTATTTGTTTATGCAGCTAGTATTAAAGGGATCCGAGAGACATGTTTATTTGTTTAACCTCAGTGCCTAGCAAGGGTCAATGAATAGTTGATATGTAAATAAAAATAAAAGGAAAATCTGATTTCTAAACCCACATGAAAGAAACAATTATCCTAAATTGGAATTTAATTGTGGTAATTTTTCTGTTTCTTATTTCCCAAGTATGGTTGCACCTCCAGGTTCTATCCTAATGAGATGCAAATTTACCATGAAGCTAATGGAGTTTAAGTTTCAGGGCCCCTCATAGTACACACTCCTTCCCAGACCCTAGAAGGAGCCTGGAAACATGCTCACATTGGTCATATGATATTGTAATATTTGCAAAATACAGATCTCTTCCCTCCCATTTCCCTTTCTGGTTGGATGGTGATAGAGTGAGCATGGGCACTTCTGGGATTCAGCTAAGGAAAGGCTGAATTAGAAGTATAGCAGGGAGTTCCCTGGAATTCCAGTGGTTAAGACTCTGCGCTTCCAGCGCTGGGGGCATGGGTTTGTTCTCTAGTCGGGGAACTAAGATCCCACATGCTCTCAGTGTGGCCTAAAAAATAAAAATTATAAACAAAAAAGTATAGCAATTTGAATGTGATCCAGTCTATTGATATGGTTTGCAGTCATTTCTGTGTACAGTTAAGCTATGATTAGCCAACCTGGTGTAGGAAAGGCAACTCCTTCCACTCACTCTGACTCATCTGATCTCGTGACACAAAATTGCAGGGCCACATGTCCTATGGTGATGTGAATGTGTCCTGAGGCACCTATCATAATATGTGAGTACTAGCAAAGGAACATGGTTTAATTTCAAAAGCTCATCTGTGAAAAATCCTTCTAATCATTAGATATGTGCAGATATTCTTGCCTATTGGAGAATATTTAAAATATAATATACACTATTATCTTAAAGTTTTTTGATGGGAATTGAGCAAAAGAGAATTTCTCAGAATTTTTGTTTGCAGGGCATACCCCCATAGTGGTGTGACCACCAGTGATGACCTCTGTAGGAAAAGTTGTGGCTTTGTCTGTGTCAATATGTAAACTTGACATTTCCGGAACAGTGATGAGTGATGAAGTTGAGGGAAACTTTTTCAAACTACCAATAACTAAACAAATGCTCATCAGCCTTGCTCCAAAATTGAATTATCTTTCTATTCTATCAACAGAAAATGATATTATTACAAAATTTTTGCAAATATATACTTGTATTAATCATGTTGTACACAAACTTACTATGTCAAGAAAGCTGGAAGAAAAGGTATAGAGAGATTTTTTGAAAAGAGGTGCTCTTACAACTCACTTTGGATTATGACATCTAATACCAGACGTCTGCTGAAACAGAGACTGTAACACTTGCTATATTTTTATTTTTATTCTTCTTATTATTATTCTTTTTAAAATTATTTATTTATTTATTTTTGCTGTGTTGGGTCTTCATTTCTGTGTGAGGGCTTTCTCTAATTGTGGCAAGCGGGGGCCACTCTTCATCACGGTGCGCGGGCCTCTCACTATTGCGGCCTCTCTTGTTGCGGAGCACAGGCTCCAGACGCGCAGGCTCAGTAGTTGTGGCTCGTGGGCTCTAGAGTGCAGGCTCAGTAATTGTGGCTCACGGGCCCAGTTGTTCCGCGGCATGTGGGATCTTCCCAGAACAGGGCTCGAACCCGTGTCCCCTGCATTGGCAGGCAGATTCTCAACCACTGCGCCACCAGGGAAGCCCCACTTGCTATATTTTTAAAGGGTTATTAGTATTTGGTTCAGTTCACTTTCCTGCTCAAAATCCTTCAGTGGCTCCCCACTGCTGACAGAGCTCTGTCTGAGTTCCCTCATCTAATCTGAAATGCCTTCCAGGCATGCTTCCTCCATTTATTTCCCTCAAGCACCAGTTATTCTGCAGTCATTCCTTCTACTTCTAATTCCTCCACTTTGTACATGAATATCCTTCCCTTCAAGATACCACCCAAATCCCACTTGTGCCATATCCCAGAACACTGTTGACTGAGGCAATCTTTTTATATATTCACTTTCCAAGCATTTATTCTCATTATTGCTTATTTGGCAGAGAGGGGACCTGGTTCTGTGTCTACTGGGTATGTAACTTGGGGCAATAACTCAATATCTCTGAACTCCCACTCTTCTCATCCGTATAAAGATGGAAATGAGGCTATCTGAATAGTGTCACATGGTCATTCTGAAGATTAAATAAGTGAGTACATACAAACCTTGCAGTGCATTGCCTGGCTTTGTGTGGCTGTATGACTGCTTCTTAGGTCCCTCTTTTATCGAGTCTGCATGTGGTGAGGCAAGGAGGTCCCACACTGTGACAGACATTCTGCTTTCTCTATCCTTGCTGCAGCAAAATGGCAATGTTCTTACACATTCAAATGGGGAACAAAAACATGGAACTGAGCAACTTTGGCAACCCAGCCCATTTTATCAGTAACTTGTGTATTCTAGCACCCTTTTGAGAATTATTTTTCTTTGTGGTTGGGGCCTCTTTCTGAGAAATGCCCTGTGGTATGTGGTTTGAGGTCCCAGAAGCAGAGAGGAGCTATGGACAGGGTCCTACTGCATCTTGTGACACAAGGTGGCTGCACCAGTGGAAGGCCAAGTGGAACATATTTGTAGGTTTTCAAAAAAAAGTCAGTTCCTTCCTATTTAGCCTTTGACTCATATTATAGCCTTTTTGCAATGAATATTTTCTAATCTTTTGAACAAGATTGTAATCTCCCAAAGATAGGAACCCTGTGTGTGGCATATTCCAGGCAGCCAACCTTAGACTGGATGGTTCCCTAACTCCCAGTGACTCTCCCAGGGCCATGTTTAACCCTACCCACATGGCCATCACTCTTTGACCCAAGAATGAAGACATATGGCTCACAGTATCTAGCATGGTACCTGCATCCTTATCTCCAGGCAGTTAGTATGCTTCCTTCCCTGAGTCCTGTTAATTTTACCTGAATATCTCTCCTATTTGTTACTTCTCTCTCTCTGTTTATCACCAACACCCTAGTGTAAGCTACTGTGATCTCTCACCTGGGCTCCTTCAATCACCTCCTAACTGATCTCCTTATAAACATTGTAGACTCATTGATCTGTTGTCAAACTATACATGGAATGATCTTTTAAAAACAAATCTGGCCATTATGGAAAACAATATCAACATTCCTCAAAAAATTAAACATAAACTTACTATATGATCCAGAAATTCCAGTTCTGAGTATATACCTAAAACAAAAGAAAGCAGGAACTCAGACAGATAGTTGTATAGCCAGTTCATAGCAGCATTATTCACAATAGCCAAGACGTGGAAGCAACCCAAGTATCCACTGATGGATGAATAGATAAATGATATGTGTTATATACATACAATGGAATATTATTGAGCCTTAAAAAATGAAATTCTGACATATGCTACAACATGCATAAGCGTTGAAGATGTTATAGTAAGTGAAATAAGACAATTACAAAGAAAAATACTGTGTGATTCTACATATAATATGTACCTAGAGTAGTCGAATTCATAGAGACATAAAGAAGAACAGTGGTTGCCAGGGGCTGGGGGAACGGGAGAGTGGGGAGTTATTATTTAATGGGTATGGAGTTTCAGTTTGGGAAGATGGAAAAAGCTCTGGAAATGGATGGTGGTGATGTGGATGTACTTAATGCCACTGAACGCCACACTTAAAAATGGTAAATTTTGTCATATATATTTTACAACAATTAAAACATATACATAAGGATGGGGGAAACAAATCTGATCATGTTACTTAAGAAATCATCAAAGAAGTCCTACTCTTCTTAGAATAAAATCAGAATCATTAGTGAGTTGACCAGGCTTGTATGACCTGAGCTCTGCCCATGTCTCCATCCTCTTCCCCACCTCCTCCATCTCTGTGCTCCAGCCACTGGCCTTGTTTAGTTCCTCAAGGAGTCTTGCTCCCTCCTACCTTAAGTCACCCCTCTGCTTGAGATGCTTTTCACCTAGGTATAATGACTTCTTGATAAAATACTAAGGGCCTGTTGCTGTACAAAACTGGGATCATGTTTCAGTTGATTTTTTTTTTTAATGTTTCTGCTGCTTCATTAAGTTCTTCTCAAAAAATAGACATATGTCTAAATATCTGTTACTAAAAGATGAATTTCAGTATTTCAGGAAAAAAAAAGAGAATAACATTACCAATCAGAAAATTGTGAGTTAAACAGTGTTTCATGCTGTGAGCAGTTGATGAAATAAATTGCTACCAAATTTTGTCATTTGGAAATCTATATAGCTTACATATAAAAAAAAAGTTTAAATATCATACAAAAATTTGACCTTTTTTGGGTGTTGAATTCTCTGAGTTTCAACACACATATAGGTTCATGTAACTACCACCACAACCAGAATACAGAAGTTTTATCACCCCCAAAATACTTCATACTGCCACCCTGGTAATCAAATCCTCCTTCAGCCTCTAGCCCCTGGCAAGCACTGATCTGTTCTCCATCACCATTGTTTCCCTTTTCCAAAATGTCAAATAAATGGAATCATACAGTATGTAATCTGAGGCTGGCTTCTTTCACTATAAGGCAAGGTTCATCCATGTTGTTTTATTTATCTACAACTCATTCCTCTGAAGGCATTTGGGTTGTTTACAAGTTTTGCAGTTATGAATAGAGCTGCTATAAACAGTCATGTACAGGTTTTTGTGTAAACACAAGTATTCATTTCCCTAGGGTAAGTACCCATGAGTGGGATTGCTGGGTCATATGGCTAGTGTATGTGTAGCTTTATAAGAAACTGCCAAACTATTTTTCCAGAGTGGATGTACCATTTTGCATTCTCACCAACAATGTATGAGAGTTCAGTTTGCTCTACATCCTCAGTAACACTTGATTCATGAGTTGTTTTTTTTTTTTTTTGAGAATTATACTTTCTACAAGATATGTAGTGATTTTTCATCATGGTTTTAACTTACATTATCCTAATGGCAAGTGATGCTGAGCATATTTTCACGGGGTTGCCATCTTTATATCCTCTTTAGTGCAGTGTTTGTTCAAGTCTTCCTAGGTTTTATTTATTTATTTATTTATTATTCTGTTCAGAATATCTTTTGTTTGAACTCTATTAATTTTCTTTTTTTTTTTTAACCTCTTAATTGGAGTATGATTGCTTTACAATGTTGTGTTACTTTTTTTTGTATAAAAAAGTGAACCAGCTATACATATACATATATCCCCATATCCCCTCCCTCTTGCCTCTCCATTCCCCCCTTCCTATCCCACCCCTCTAGGTGGTCACAAAGCACCGAGCTGATCTCCCTGTGCTATGCAGCTGCTTCCCACTAGCTATCTATTTTGCCTTTGGTAGTGTATATATGTCAATGCTACTCTCTCACTTTGTCCCAGCTTCCCCTTTCCTGCCCCTGGCCCCCATGTTTTCAAGTCCATTCTCTACATCTGCATCTTTTTTCCTGTCCTGCCCCTAGGTTCATCAGAACCTTTTTTTTTTTTTTTTTTAGATTCCATATATATGCATTAGCATACAGTATTTGTTTTTCTCTTTCTGACTTACTTCACTCTGTATGACAGATTCTAGGTCCATCCACTTCATTACAAATAACTCAATTTCATTTCTTTTTATGGTTGAGTAATATTCCATTGTACATATGTACCACATTTTTTTTTATCCATTCATCTTTTGAGGGACACTTAGGTTGCTTCCATGTCTGGGCTACTGTAAATAGTGCTGCAGTGAATATTGTGGTACATGTCTCTTTTTGAATTATGGTTTTAAATTGGGTTGTTTGTTTTCTTACTGTTGAGTTTTGAGAAATTTTTAAAAATATATTTTGAATATGAGGCCTTTGCTGGATGTATGATTTGGAAATGTTTTAGCCCATTGTGTAGGTTATCTTTTCATTATCTTAATAGAGTCTTATACAGAACAAAATATTTACTTTTGATAAAATCTAATTTATTGATAATTTTTCATCTCTAGCTTGTGCTTTTAATGTCATTTTAAGAAGCCTAACTCCAGGTTATAAAGATTTTCTCCTAAATTTTCTTCTAAACATTTTACTTTTCACATTTTGATTTATAATCTATTTTGAATTAATATTTGTTTATGGTGTAAGATTTAGGTAGAGCTTCAGGTTTTGCATGTAAATGTTTAATGGTTCCAACACCATTTGTTGATTCATTGATATATTTCTCTTGGTAATTTCTAGCTTAATTCTATTATGTCAGAGAATATACCTTGTTAACTTCTTTTAAATTTGTCAAGATTTGTTTTATGACCCCATAATAGCCTATCTTGATGAATGTTCCATGTGGACTTGAAAAGAATACGTATTATGCTGTGGTTGGGTGGAGTGTTCTATAAATTTTAATTAGATGCTGTTAGTTTATGGGGGTGCTCAGTTCTTCCACATCCATGTTGATTTTCTGTCTGCTTGTTTGCATGATGACAAAAGAGTGTTAAAGTCTCCAATTATAATTAAGAATTTGCTCATCTCTCCTTCCAGGTTTATCAGCTTTTTAAAAAATGTTATTTATTCATTTATTTATTTAAATATAATCTTTCTACTTATTTACCATTGTGCATCCTCCAAAGGTGACCAGAGTTGTTTTTTTTTTTTTTAAATTCACATCAGTATGAGCTCATAGATTTCAATATACTTGATGGTGTATCAATCCATTCCAGTTCACATCCCTAGTGATGATCAAATAAGCAACTTCAAGTTGGCCTCCAAGTTTCTGTGAATGAATCTGGTAGCCTTAGAAGACTTCCTTGCTTTTTGTTAATTGAAGTATAGTTGATCAAATTTTGCTTTATACATCTTGATGCTGTGTTGTTAGGTGCATACATATTTAGATTATTATGAGTCTTAATAAACTGACTTTTTCTTTTTTACCATTATGTTATGTTCTTTTTGGCCTTAGTAACTCTCCTTATTCTGAAATATACTTTGTCTGACATTAAGTTCGACATTCTAGCTTTCTTTTGATTCATGTATGTGAAGTATATCTTTGCCCATCCCTTTACTTTTAACCTACATATATAAGGAGGGTTTTGTGACAACAGTATATATTTAGGTTTTCTTAGGTACTCTGACATTCTTCATCTATTAGTTGGTATGTTAGGCCATGTACTTTTGGAAGCATCGTTCTGATAGTGACTTTAAGGTCTTTGATAATTCCAACATCTGTGTGACTTCAGGGTTGACATCTGTTAATTGTCTTTTCCATTGAGTTGAAATTTTCTTGGTTCTTTGTATGCAAACTAATTTTGGATTATATCCTGAACATCTTAAATACTGTACTAGAATCCCTGGGTCTTGTTTACCTTCTGAAAAGAATGTTGATTTTGTTTTTCTTGTTGCTGTTGTTGCCATTGTTTTGGTAGGCATCACTGAGATTAGGTTTGGGCCACAAATTCTGACCTGGCCTCTCTGGGTTCTGGTTTCAACATAAATCTGTTTTCAAAGTATTTTCAGTGCTACTCAGATCAGTCTGGGTGGCTAGTTTGCGACCTGTGCTCAGTTCTCAAGGCCTGTAGAATGCCAATTAGGGTCATGCCCAGGTAGGAGGTGTACTTAGAGGTTCATACCCAACTTTATGGAATCACTTTCCTGATCTTGATCCTCTCTGTAATTCTGCCAACACTGCTTTTTGCTCTAGGATTTCCCTTCCCAGTTTTATGACCAGAAACCTGGGACTTGAATTTCCCCACTGTTCCATAAACTTCCAGTATCTGTGCCTATGTCCAAGGCCAAGTGGTGGGAAGAGAAAGGGCCAAAGAAAATATAGCTGTGTGTGTTCACTGTGCACTCTTGGGACACAGTTCCTTTGATCAGAAAGAAGGTTTAAGATTCCCTCCTACTGCCATTTATTTCACTGTGCTACCACCAGGACCATCAAAGGATTGCTTGTGGGGGTGTTATCGTAGGAGAGAAGAGAAAAAAATAAAAGAAAAAGCCCAGGGTGTTGTCCTCAATCACTCTGGCCCTTTTCTGCTCCACAGACAAGAAAGGGAGGTCTTCTCTTGATGCTCTTTCTGTCCATATCTGGTGTGTATTTCAGGGCTATAGGCTACCTTTGATTCCTGGTTGGGTAATATTGGAGGGAAAAAATGAAAAACTCACCACTGGTTCAGAGGGAGTTCAAAATCTGGTTTCCTTCCCTGATCCACCCACTACCATCCATGGTTATGGTCCTCAGAAACCCCCTCTTTGCATTCTATCCAAGCTTTATAGTTGCATTCAGTGGGAGAGGCAGAGTGGAGTGTTTTACCCCATCTTCTCTACAACCAGATCACAACTTACACTTTAAAGATATTTTTTACAATTATAAAATTAATACCTATGCATTGTAGATACTATGAGGCATATGCAGGTAAGGAAAAAGAAGAAAGTGAAAATGACCCCCAATACTAACACTTCAGTGTAACTTCTATTTATTTGCATTGTAAGCAAAATTAGATCATGTTGTACATGCGGCTTTTTTTCTTTTCACATAATATGCTGTAGACCTATTTCCATGGTAATACACATTCTTCTCCAAAACCATTTTTCAAAATTGCATGGCAAGTATTACTTCATTTGAGTGTGTACCCTAATATTTTCAACCAACTTCTTATCATTCAGCATTCAGGTTGCACAGCTTTTATATTGGTTGCAGCCAATGGGTAAATAGCTGGAGAAATCACAACAGAAGCTAAATTCTCTTAAATCCTCTTTAGGGACCATTTGAATTTTTGAAACAAAAATATGCTATTTTACAACTCTGCCCGCACCTCCAATTGGCAAAATTTATGCTCTACAAAGAGGACCACATTTTAAATGCAATGGCCAGGATTTCTATAGAAAACAGAATAAGAAGGAGCTCTGCTATAAAAATAGCATCTCACATCTAAGCACAGAGGGAACTCCATCTGGGGTTAGATGCCCGAAAGAGCAGCCAACTGTGTAGTGTCCTTAAAAATAAGTGCATCACCATTATTTTTAGGTGTCTCTGTGCCTCAGCCCCTGCCACACATGATAAAGGTGTGCTTGTGCCTGCATGATAGTGATAAGATGCCACGAGGAAGTGTTTGCAGATGGCTGTGGTTTAAAAAAAAAACAAAACACAAAGAACTCTTTAAGTCTTCCTTTCACCCTTATTAAAATTTGGGGAAGATTACCGTGGAATTTGTGCTCTATCTCAGAAACAAATCATAACCTTTTCATAAGGCTGCCCTAGGCCGCCTGAAGTATAGCTTATTATTTCACAGTGGCTTGATAAATGGGAAAATGTATATGAAAACCTTCAACACACACTTAGAAAGCCCTAAGCCAAGCCTGCCTGTCCTACTGACTTTATTAGAGAACTGACTGGTAGTTGGCCACTTACAATAATAATGCAAGGTAAAGTTAAAAAACATGCACCTACATTTATGCATACACACATACATGTATCTTTGCGTGTGTATGTGTATATGTACATGTTCATATAACAGCAGCTCCATCTATGATATTCCATCAGCTCTGCAACTCGAGATTCTCTAAGGTGTTTTAAGGCTTATTGAAAACCCCATGAATGCTTTGTAGAATAATGTATGAATGCATAAAACAATGGGGAAAATAAATAATTTTATAATAACAACTGAGGGTCTCACAAAAAGATGGAACACTCTATGAAGTTAATCCCTACAAAACCTGATGTCCTGGAAATAAACAGGCCTGGAGGTAAGGTTTGACAGTAATAAAAGTAATCATCATAATACCTGAAATTTAAGGAGCATTTACTTTGTACTCTGTGCTTACAACTTTCTCTTTCATGCATTTAACAGTTTAAAATCAGTCCTATTTTTTTTCCAGCAAGGAAACAGAGCTTTGGAAGAGTTCAATAACCTGCCCAAACTCCCACAGTTGTTAAGCTCCGAGTGTAGGATTTAAACCTGGATCTCCATGACCCCAGGGTCTTTTTTTTTTTTTTTCTGTACCCGGGCCTCTCACTGTTGTGGCCTCTCCCGTTGCGGAGCACAGGCTCCAGACGCACAGGCCCAGCGGCCATGGCTCACAGGCCCAGACGCTCCGCGGCATGTGGGATCTTCCCGGACTGGGGCACGAACCCGTGTCCCCTGCATCGGCAGGCAGACTCTCAACAACTGCACCACCAGGGAAGCCCCAGTGTCTTGTTTTTAACCACCTGTTTTCTTTCCCTTGGTTTCCCTGTTCCAGACTCAGAATAACCCCTGCCTCTATGTTTATTTGATTTCACCCCAACTTTGGTTTCTGGATTCCATTCCAGGTATGCCTCACTTGGGGGGCATATTTTACAGAGTGAAAATATTTTTTTAAAAAGAGGTCTTTCTGGATTTCCTCTTCCTTTTGCTATAGATATTGGAACAGTTTCAGCAAGTAAAGCAACTTGGCATATATAATAAGAATAAAGGAAAACATTTTCTATGACTACTATTTACCTCTTTACCTCTTCTCCACACAATGGAGAGAATCCTGCTTTGGCCCCAGAGCTGCTGTCCATCTGTACCTGCCCAGGGAGATGATGAACCTTGCAGCCTTTGCTTGGGCCCAATCAGAGCAATGAAGAAATAAACACAAAGCTGGAAATGTGAAGGTGGGAGTGGCTTTGGAAAGAACTGCAAATTATTTGTGGAAAAACAAAAAAGAATGAAGGTATATGGAAAGCTGCAAGGGGAGGAAAGCAAGGACAGATGTGGGCTGGGGCGGAGGGGTCTTCAGGGAGCTTGGGAAAAGGGGTGGAGAAATTTTGCAGTGAATGATAGCACAGACAAAGATGAGAAGTATTTGGTGAAGGGCAGCAGGAGAGTGAGTGGCATTACTGCTCTTATTCGTTGGGTCTCCTTTCAGATTCTTCCAAAAATGGAAGAGACGTCTGGTAGCATTTTCATTTTTATGACTGCTCTGTGTTTCTGCAAAAGTGACCTCAGGCTAGGGCTGAGCTGCAAGCGCGCCTGTTACAAAGGTGTGGTACAAACTTCTTCCTAAATGTGGGCTTTAGTTTGTACAGTTGTTTAGTTTGTATTATTTGAGATTCAATTTTATCTATTTTTTATTGGATTCTAGCATCTTGGTTGTCAGCATACAATGTCCCACTGGGAGCTCTGTAGTTTTAATGGACAGATTTCCATGTAAGCCGAGGAAAGGAGGCGTGTGTGAAATGAATAAATCATGCAGTGATCAGAACTTTTTGTTTTTCTGTAATTCTCTTGAAAATAGAATGGTTGTCTTAAAAGATTTATAGAACTCCTTTGGTATACAGTATCTTTAAAATTAATAAATTTAAGCAGTTATACTGAGATGAATAGTTATCACTTCCAACAGAAATATCAAACTTCCTAGTATGACACATTGAGCAGCTACTATGTGACAGGCATCAGGATCCATGCCTGGAGTGCAATGATAAATTTATAATACAATCTCTGCTCTCAGGCTCACAGTCTGGTAAGGAAATGAGCATGTAATGACACACAGGCAATTCAGTTGACTCAGTCCTAAAATAAATTGATTAATGTACACAGTAGAGGTTATCCTGTTTATCCTATGGTGATGGTTCCACTCCTCATAAACTCTACAGCTATAACATTTCTAACCAGGGTCTGGTGGGAAAAAAAAGGGGGTTGGCAGAGAATTTCAGGATTGCAAATACGAATTACTTTTTCCAATGGAATTTCAATATGAAAAGAGTTCTTGTAGCCATAGCTAAAGAGTTTTAAACCTAAACACCATCCGGCAAGTCCAACTTTTGCATATTTATAGTCAAGAGAATAAACCGAAATGGGCTTGAAATAACGCCTTTGCCAGACTGGCCCTTCCTTGTTCTACTGTTTTGTTTCTCAGCATCCCCCTCAGATATCTGATGCTCCAGGAGACCAGAGGCATCCTATTCCTGGCATAATTGAATAGAGTATGTCTTCACTCTCCATAAACATGGAAGTAATAAATATTCAACAAATACATGAATTCAAGTCTCATTTTAAATATTTCTTCCTCGGGAGTTCCCTCACTGTCCAGTGGTTAAGATTCCATGCTCCCAATGCAGGGGGTGCAGGTTCAATACCTGGTTGGGGAACTAAGGTCCCACATGCCCTGCGGCCAGGCCAAAAAAAAAAAAATTGCTTCCTCGGTGATGCTACCTGTGAGCTCCTCCAAGGAAGCAAGTCGCTCCTTCTCCTGTGTTCCCGTTGCACCTGGATATATCTGTAGTATAGCACTGACTTCATAATGATTTTATATACCTGAGTATTAGTCTGCTTGGGCTGCTAATGCTGTAGACTTGGTGGCTTAATCAACACACATTTGTTTCTCACAGGCTAGAAGTCCAAGATCAGTATGCATGGTTGGATTCTGGTGAGGATGCTCTTCCTGACTTACAAATGGTGTCTTCTTGCTGTGTCCTCACGTGGTAGAGAGAAAGAGAGCTCTGGTCTCCCTTCCTTTTCTTATAAATACACTAATCCCTTCATGAGGGCCCTACCTTCATGACCTTATCTCAACCTAATCACTTCCCAAAGTCCTCACCTACAAATTCCATCACATTGGGGGTTTGGGCTTCAATTCAGTTCATAATGACCTGTTTCCACTGCTATCTGGTCAATTCTTCATATGCCATGGATGCTTCCCATTCATCTCTGAACCTTGGTTAGCTATGCTGAGATACTGCCCAAATAATATTTGAATATTTATATGCACATTACCTCAATGCTCTGTACAAATTTTCAAATAAATCTGATCTCACTTTCATAAATGCTCAAGTAAATATTGCCTCATCTATCTTACAAATCAAATGCTGTGAGGAAAAATTAAAGAAAGAAATATTAAGATTTTGATCTGATTAAGATTGGAAACATTTCGTATTTTTGTTGCACAAGGAAAATTCACGGGCCTAACATCTGCAACTCTTGTAGACCCTTGACATCTGAAAAATACTTTACATTTTATGAAATCAGTTTTACAAAATCCCCAGAACATTAGCTGGTGACGTTACCACTAATCACAGCTTTGGAGACTGAAGCACAGAGAGGCTAAGTTAGTGGCCCAGGAGGCACAGAAGGATTTAACCGACAGGTGGAGATTAGAAGGTATAATTCTAAGTATTTAATCCTCTCTTCTGTTCTGCGGCTTTCTATAGGCTTCAGATAGCTAAGAACAGTTTGGAGAAGGTGACAGAGTTAGAAAAGCAGGGAGAGGCAGTTTAAGCTGCTCTTTCTGTCATCTTCCAGTTGACAATCCCCCAGTGAATGGTCAACAGAGAGGCATGACTAACAGGTAATAGACCGGCAGCTCTGCCCCAGCTCCTGGTTAAATACTGACTGGTGCAGGGCTGGTGGCTGGTGCCCTGGTACATGGAGGGTGTAAGCATCTGTGGGGGAAGGGAAATAATTGCTTAAAGGGGACACTGCTAGGAGTCTTGGGCAGAGGGTGAAGTGAAAATAAATATGCTTTCAGCTAAGAGACTGAAATGAGTCAGGTGACTGCAACCAATTCTGAAATAAGCATCAGTGAACAAATTTTAGCACAGATCTTTCAAATAAGAGCAGCAGCCTCCCAGGAAACCAGATTGTAAGAGGGTCTCCAATGGATATGAACAAGATGGGGTTTGGGGCCTCTGAACACCTCAATCAATGAGAATCTGGGCAAGATGGGACGCAGCCAGCATGCTCCTTGTTCCCTGAAGTGTTATAATCAAGTCTTACATCTATATAGTCTCACTGGGCCCAAAAGGCATCCTAATGCATTATTCATTTATCCTTCCTATGGCCTGGCCACGTAGGTGTCACCACTTTTGTTTAACGAGGAAACAGAGAGGCTGAGTGATTTGAGTAATGGAACCCAAGTAGAAGAACTCATTGTTGAATGCAGACTTTCTGGCTTGCTGTCCTGTGGACTGGACTTAGCACAGGGTTGTGCTAAGTCTTCATATGCTGGGTTGTGCAAGATGCTATTGCTTTTGGCTCACTTGAAACAGGAGAGGTCGGGGGCTGAGGCTCACTGAGTCATTCATCCAAATTATAATCTGATATGTGTTGGTCATCGTGCTAGATGCTGAGGATGCAACAACGAACCACACAGATGTGATCCCTGCCCTGGTAGATCAGTGCAGTATTCACAAGTCAAAGGAATATAGTGAGCTGGAAAGCTGCTGGCACAGGACTGCCCTTCTCCCTGAAATTCCAGAAGAATAGAGGAATTTGGCCTGAAGCTGCTCAGGAAGGGCTGAAGTTCTAAACTAGCAAGAAGACAGGCTTTTGGGAGCTGGCCAGGGAAGCCCTCTGAAAAGACTGTTCCCCTCCAGGTCCCATTCATTCCCTACCATCCCCTTCAGTGCCCTTAGTCTACCCAGAACATGAGTAAGGGAGGCTCCCCCTAGCCTTTTTCCACAAAAATCTGCTGTGTCAAATTGCTTTCCCTTGAATGCTGAGCACTGGTGAGTGGTGAGTGGTGACGCTGCAGTTTGTAGGCAGCCCATCTGTCTTCATGGCAGAGGCTACGCTCTAATTTCAGAATTTCAAGATGAAATCAGGAAGCTGTGTCCATGTTGCACCTTCTCAAACATCCGCAGAGAGTGACATTTTAGTGGCCAGAAAGCAGTGCCAATATTCTTAGTGACATTTTTCTAAGTTGTAAGAAAAAATGTTTAAAAATAAACATAAATTTTTTAAATTAATTTTTATTGTAGTATAGTTGTTTTACAATGTTATGTTAGTTTCTGCTGTACAGCAAAGTGAACCAGCTATATGTATACCTATATCCCTTCTTTTTTGGATTTCCTTCCCATTTAGGTCACCACAGAGAATTGAGTAGAGTTCCCTGTGCTATACAGTAGGTTCTCATTAGTTATCCATGTTATACATAGTATCAATAGTGTGTATATGTCAATCCCAATCTCCCAATTCATCCCACACACCCCCAAACATAAGTTTTGGATTGACATGTACATGCTGCTATATTTAAAATATCAGTAGATAACCAACAAAGACCTACTGTATAGCACAGGGAACTATGGTTAATACTCTGTAATATCCTAAATGGGAAAATAATTTGAAAAAGAATAGATACATGTATATGTATAAGTGAAAAAAAAAACCCCATAGAATGTAAACCAAGAGTGAACCCTTATGTAAATTATGGACTTTAGTTAATACTAGTCTATCAATATTGGCTCATCAATTGTCACGAATGGACCACACTAATACAAGATGTTAAGAATAGAGGAAACTGTGTTTAGGGGGAGGGGTATATGAGAACACTCTGTACTTGCTGCTCAATTTTTCTGTAAACCTAAAACTACTATTCTAAAAAAGACCATTAATTAAAAACAAAAACTAACAACAGCAACAAATCTGATAGCAGGCCCTACCCATTTTCCCAAAGACCTTTTACTAGTGCCTTGATATTCAAATTCATCTTTTCTGAAGCTTAACTTGGTGGATTCTTCAGTTTTTAATTTGTTTAACTCGGCATATCACCATCTGTCTATGGCTTTCCAGTTGTATTTTCCAACAACAACAAAAATATATGCAAATGAGAATTTTCAGTCTAGGGGTCCCTTGTCTAGGAGTGAAAATAATAGTGGGCCTTGGGACTTAGAGTGGGCTACTGCATCCATTCCTAGAGACCTAGGTAATGAGACCGAGAGAGAAAGAGAGTTCTAGGCACAACCTGTGTTTTAAAATAAAATCCCCTCTGGATCAGCGGACCCTGGCTCTATGGGCATTCTTTGGTTCTTTGGGAGGAAATTATTCTGTGTATGTGTGTTTGTGACTGTGTGTATAACAAAAGAGGCATTGAATGGCAAGTATAAGTCTACCATGACACGGAGCTACCATAGTTGAATTTGATTTTGAAGGAGTGGGCGGTTTTCTCTTTTATTCCCATAGCCAGCAAATGCAGTGGCAGACCAGCAATGCAGGGGAGGCCCTGGACACTGAAGGCTTTTCCTTCAGTGGTCAAGGATTGCACTGCACCTGCGTTCCATGCCGTCAACATTCTTGGTGTGCCTGTGGCCAAGTCACCAGAGATGAATAGTTCTTAAACTTTAGCATGATGTGCATCAGCGTGACCCAGAGGGCTGGATGAAATACAGATTGCTGGCTCCATGGGGGAGATTCTGATTCTTTAGGTCTAGGGTTGGGCCTGGGAATTTGTATTCTAAGCTAGATTCCAGGAAGCAGTGATGCTGCTGGTCAGGAGACTGCCTGCACATTGAGATCTGCCAACTTACTGTTAATCAGGGGACAAGAATGGCGTGGGAGTGTTTGGATTACCTGTTTCCAGCAGGACACAAGTTGACAGTGACAGCAACCAGAGCTGAAAATCAAGCAGCTCCTGCTCTGCTGGGGCAGGATGTTTGGTCATTTCTTCCCCTCCTCCCCCTCCCCTCCCCCTCCCCCT
>NW_006781985.1:791563-845490 GCF_000442215.2 Lipotes vexillifer | reverse complement strand
ATAATGTTATATTAAGGTTCTCCTTCCTCCTCCTCCTCCTCTTCCTCCTCCTCCTCCTCCTCCTCCTCCTCCTCCTCCTCCTCCTCCTCTTCTTCTTCTTCTTCTTTTTGACTTTCAATGACAATGTACTGTGCATTTAATAACATAAGTAAAAGTAAACTGTATGAAAAAGATAGTAAAATTACTACACAGAGAGAAATGGAAATATACTATTGTAAGGTTGGAATATGATGCATGAAGTGATACAATATTATTTGAAGGTAGATTGTGAGTTAGTTTTCATTCTGCAAAGCGCAAAGCAGCCACTAAAACAACACAACAGTCATAGCTAATAATTCATCAGTGGAGGTAAAATGAATCATAAAAATATTCAATCAAAGATAGAACAAAAGGGAGAAAGGGTAAAAAGAACAGGTGGAACAAATCAAACAAAATACAACAATCATATATTTAGCTTATCAGTATCACTATTCATATCAAATATAGGTGGTCTAAACCCTCCAATTAAAAGGCAGAGATTGTCATTTAGAATAAAAAAGGAAGACTCAACTATGAGCTGCTTCTAAGAAACTCACTTTACCTAAAGAGATTGAGTGCTTAAAAAATAAAAGGATGGGAAAAGATTTATACCATGATATATAATATACCATGGCTATATAAGGAAGACAAAGTAGATATCAAAACAACACTAGCAACAAAAAGTACATTACATAATGATAAAAAGAATGAATTTATTGAGAGTACATAGCAATCCTAAACCTTTAAGCAGCCAATAACAGAACTTTAAAATATATGAAGTGAAATCTGGCAATACTTCAAGGAGATGTAGACAATTTCTACAATTAAAGAAATTGACAATTTCCATGTTATAAATCTATGATTATAATCATTTATAAAGAGTAATTACATGATTTTCAAATGTATTCACCCAAGATTTTGAATTAGAACTTAGTTGGTGGTACACAGAACCTGTGACAGTGGAGAACCCACTGTGGCAATGGCAGCAGTGCCACAAGGGCCAGTGTCCAACATGTAAGTCAGTAGAGGCAGCAGGACAAGCTTTGCCATCCAGAGTTCAATGACAGTGGTGAGCTCATAGATGGGTCCTGCCCACTGCCTAGCCTCCATTGTCATGATCTGCATTCCAAACCTGGTTCTCTTGTCTTCCTGGCAGTTTGTGAACTTTATACAGAACACAGAGAAAAGTCACTTCCCTCAGTAAGGAGTGCAGTTGGGGAGAATCCCTCCTATCATGAGCAATTCTGTGCACATCTCCAGGCTAAGTCTAAGACCTAAACCAAGGGGAAGCAACTTCCTCCTTCCTCTTCCTCTCCATCACATTTCCTTTCAGCAGACCTCTGGTCTGGAAACCAGTGTCCCTGTACAGTTCTACCACCAGCCTGAATTTCCCTTTGTTGATGAAGCCACAAGATCCTTTTCAGATGATGTTTGGAATTTATGTTTGTAATACAGCCAATTATGGAACCCAAAGAAGTTGGGTGAAAAGAAAGTAGTAACCTAAGAATTTATCTTGTTATTCTCAGGTTGATGCCAATGAAACAATTACGTTTTCTTTTGTTTTAAAAGAAAAGTTGTCCTGTAAGTCTTCCTTGGTTGAAAGCATCTGCCTGTCTTTCTCTAGCAATTTGAACCAGATCACTCAAAGTCAGTGGGCAATATATAAAACTTTTCAACAATTCTCCTGCTTTCCCCATTCAAATAAATAAACAGAATATATGACATTTCCACCAAAGGCAGCAGGAGAAGACATTCCATTTCATGCTTCAGTGATCTGACTAAGGAAACAAATATAGATTTTTCTTCCAAATGCCTTAAGGTTATAAGGAAAGTTGATTAAGGCCTCCCTTTAAGCCCCACCAGAGAAATTAATGGATGATAAAGTGTGCCTACTCTTTAAGAGAAAGAGGTTATGTCTAATATTGACTCTTCTAATCAGTTTGACATAAAGCATATTTCTCACAGATGTGGCACTCTAGCCCATCTCATGTGCAGGAGAGATGAAAGCCATATGGATTTCAGTTTCCTGTTAGCCAAGCATAAATTAAATCATGTTCTTTTCTCCTCTTTACCACTCCTTTGTGGATTCAATTTCCATGTAGACATGTCTGATATTATTTTTTAGGGTGGAGTTAATAAATTGCTCTTTTCCTTTTACTGTACTGATATGATTCTTGCCTTTCCTTCCTACTCCCTACTGCCAATGAAATAAATACAGAGAAAAAAAAAAAAAAAAGAGAGAGAGAGAGAGAGAGAGAGAGAGAATAGAGTCATGGGTTGTGATATTAGTTTGACCTTTGTGAGGTTGCAGAAGAGCTGATCATAAATCCTGGTGGTTCATGGGTTGGAATTGTTCCCAGAAATTCCCAAAGTATAGTGATATTCTTGACAAAGAGACTTATTTTCCCAGATTTGAAATAGAATATTATATTAGCTAAGGTAAAGCTGCCTGTTGTAGTAAATAAAATTTAATGTCTCAGTGGCTTCACACAAAGAGAAGTTTTTGTTTTGTTCATAAATTTCATCCAGCAATGGGAAATGGAGATGGGATGGGTGAGGTTCAGTGGGGTAGATTCTGCTTCATGAAGTCACTTAGGAATCCAGACTAATAAGGGCCCTGTTATTTTCAGGTTTGACTTTCCAAGCTGCCTGCGTATTCACTTCCAGTCTGGGGATGGGAGGAGAGAGAAAGAGAGAGAAGGAGAAAGAGAGACAGACAGACAGACAGACAGACAGACAGACAGTTGGGAGCATTACAAGGTATTCTTTATGGGCCAGGCCTGGAAGTGGGGTATATATCTCTACCCATTTTATTTGTTGTGTGGCTTGAAGAGCTGGGAAATATCTTGAAGCCTTGGACCCAGGAGGAAAGGGATAGCTAGCATCTCATTTCTTTGGAGGGATTAGAATTTTCATCCGAGGCCATTTGCAAATTTGGGACCCAGATAATCATTATTAAATTATAATGTTTGTATTATACGCTTTATCTTTCATGAATATTTTTTTGGCTTTATCTTGTAGTCATATTTTTAATTATATGATTTAAAGGTATTTTAACTTGATACTATACTACCAATCCTTTTTCACTAGACTGCCCTATTTTTGTGCTTGTAATTGAATATTCCAATCAGATGGACTATGCCCTCAGGTAAGTTTTCTCCCAGGCCAAGTATATGAGTGTGTTTTCTAAGCTCTTACGTTTGCAAGATATTTTTTTTTTTCTGTTGTCTTGACAACTTGACTATGTCAAGTGTTATAAAACAGGGATGACAATTGATTCTCGTATATGGGTAATCTAAATCATGTATTAATTCTATTTCTCTTGAACTGACAAAATTAAGAAATTTCCACACTTCCTCCTCTAAGTGTCTGCTAGTGTACTTTCTCCTTTCAGAAGAATAACTGAGAAAGAAAAAAAAGTCACTAGGGAAGGAATATTTACAGAAGGCAAGCCTGATACCTTACTTAGAAAATTACAGAAAATCCTGCATCATATAGTAATGTTAAAACCTTGATACTATGTATTAAAAAAATTGTTATTCACTATTCTAACAGTCTCCCATTTGCCAATATATCTTATAGGAACTTCTGATCAAAAGACTTGTTAGTTGCTAAAAATATTCAGCCAAAGAGAGCTTTACTCTTACTTGAGAGAGAAAAAAAATTCCTGTAAGATATTTGTCTCCTCATGCTGTATTTACATTACTCGTGCTAGTCTACATTATATATTTTTAAAATGAAGCTTTATTTTGTTCTGGGGGCTGGAAAGGTTAACTAGTGGTAGCTTCCAAGTCTCAGATTTAGTGAAGAAATCCAGGCTCGGCTGATTCTTTTTTTTTTCTTCTTCCCACCTGAGCAGATGTCTTACACCAGAAATTGAAAAGTAATATAGATAAGGAATGATTTTTTATTTAATTTGAAGTTACTTTTTTATTGTGTTTCTTGATCATATTTTCATCTGTTGTATCTGTAATATCTTCAAGTCTGCATTTTTAGTTGTAGTTTAATAGAATAAGTTTGACTTTTTAATTTTACAATGTGACATCAGGCTTTTTAACTGTGGAGTTTAAAATCTCTTGTTATCTAGAACAATTAATAGGAATTCTACAAAATTCAGATTGCTTTGGGATACATAACTTGAAAGATAAATTAATATTCTAGCTTCTCTGAAAATGTCTAGTATATAGAATTAATTGCTTTCTATGGCCTTACCTGACCTTCGTTGATGAGGTCAACAAACGTCTTAGAGGAACCATGAACTTGAATTTGACTCTGGAGTCAGCGATGGTGACACAGGTCCCTTGGCTTAAATAGAAGACTTGCTTCCATGACTCTTGCTGACTCTTCTCAAACTAATTTTTCCTAATTTGTCTCATTAATGGCTCTTCCTCCATCAGCCTCTTTGATTAGGTTTTCTCAGTAATCAGTCCTAGGATCATTCTCTCAGGGACAGTCTTGACTATCTCCATGGCTTCAAATACCACCTGTAAGGAAATGACTCCCAAACCTTCATCCACATCTAGATGTCTCTCCTGACTTACAAGTCTCTCTGAGATCAGTCCTTTACTCCCCTTGTTTTTATTTTGTTTTGTCTTGTTTTTACCACAAACTGATGTTTCAAAGCTAATGCTGAGGAAGGTGGTACACTGAACATGAGGACTGGCATTCTTCTACATTGTTTTGGGTAAGATCAATTGTTTTGGGGGAGATGAAACATTTTGAAGGAGATTTGGCCTGTTTATCCAATTTTAAATGGGCATTTCCCTTAACTCAGAAATTTCACTTCTAGGAATTTACCTTAGGAAATTATCCTAAGGAAATAATTGGACATGTGAATCAAAATGTATTTACAGGAGTAATGCTATGTTGTTTGTAATATCAAAAAAGTGGAGACCCCCTGAATTACAGGACATATGCACAATGATATACAAGACAGCCACAGATAGTCATGTGTGCTTATTTACAGAGACATAGAGAGTTGCCTCTGATAAGATGCTAATAGAAAAAGGCAGGGTATAAAATGTCATAGACGTTATGATCCAAATTTTATAAAAATATTTTATGTATATTTCATCATAAAAAATATGAAAAGTACAATGGAATACTGAGTTATTTCTGGATGATAGGACAGGGTTACTGGTGATTTTCTCATTGTTCTTTATAATTTACTATCTGAATACATATACAGTAAGGATGTACTGCTTTTATAATCAGGAAAAACCATAAAGTTATTTTTATTTTGAAAAATGAGTGAATTGTTGTTTTAAAGAATTAGGAGTTTGGGATTAGCAGATACACACTACTATATATAAAGTAGATAAACAACAAGGACCTACTGTATAGCTCAGGGAACTATATTCAATATCTTATAATAACTTATAATGGAAAAGAATCTGAAATAAAACCACTTTGCTGTACACCTGAAACTAACACAACATTGTACATCAACTATACTTCAATTAAAAAATTGAAAATTAAAGAATGTCCATAGATACTTGTGGAAAAAATAAAAATAATCTCTCTATGCATTAAAATTGTTCAGATGAAGGGTACCCCAAACCCAGTTTTCTCTCATGTGCTCTAGTTTATTCTACTCAACAAATGTTTATTGAGGCCCTAGGGTGTCCTTCCATTTTATCCAATTGATTATTGGCCATTTCTACCTGGATGTCCCACATGCTCCTGAAGTCAATATGTATAAAATGGAATTTACCATGATGTCTTGAAATCTGTCTCTTCCTGTATTCCCAGTCTCAGCTAAGAGGATCCTCATCTACCCAAGTAGAAAGTCCAGGAGTCAACATGAGGCCCCCACTTACCTAACCCACGGCATTTAGTAATGTGCAAGTCCTGTGGCTTTACTATTCTTTACAATCCATCCTCTCTTCTCCATTTCCTGTTCAAAGGCCCTAACTAAGCCCCTAATCCTTGCTTGGATTGCTGCAGTTGTTTCCCATACTGTTAGAACATTCAATTTATAAAATCCTAAATGTTTTTGCTTAGACAGCTCCTTCTTCTCACTCCTCTTCTTTCTCCTACCCTGTCCACAAGGAGAATGGCTGGTCAACTCTCAAGACGTGGTTCAAATGTCACCTCTAACCTTTCTGTTGGAATTGGCCGGTCTTCTCCTTGTGATCCTTGTTGGGAACGACAATAGTCTCTTATAATGATGGTAATGGCTAACACTGAGTTTTCATTGTAGGTCAACCACCATTCTAAATGTGTCACATGTTTTAACTCCAATACTTTCAACAACCTGTGATGTAGGTACTATTATTATCTATATTTTATAGGTAATGAAATAGATTTAGAGAACTTAATTTGCCAAACATCACACAGTCAGCAAGTGGAAGAGCTAGGATTTGAACCCTATATTGGCTCCAGAGCCTTCACCCTTAGCTCTGAGTGGTCATACATCTGTGTGCCCTTAATCTATATTTTATTATAGCATAACATCTTACTGTACTTCTTTTCCTATCAACATGTGTGGTTTCCAGGGAGATCAGCTCAGTGGTTTGTGACCACCTAGAGGGGTTGGATGGGGAGAGTGGGAGGGAGGGAGACGCAAGAGGGAAGAGATATGGGAACATATGTATATGTATAACTGATTCACTTTGTTGTAAAGCAGAAACTAACACACCATTGTAAACCAATGATACTCCAATAAAGATGTTTTTAAAAAAAGAAGCAAGGAAAAAAAGAAGGAAAAACAAAAATATGTGTGGTTTCTTGCAGAGGCCACATAGACAACCTCAATAAAGTTGTGCACTAATTGACTAATTAATCTTTCTGGGATGGAAAGTCTATGCCAAAGTGAATTAACATTGTTTAGAATTTTTTTTGCTTATTTTTGTTGCTTACTTTGTTTATATCTGGATGGACCCTGGGGTTCTTTTAATTTCAAAATACAATAGTGTATTATTTGCTCAGTGGGCTAGATCTTGCCTAGTGATGAACACATAGAGGAGAATCAATTGAATCAGCTCTTGCCCAGTGAATGTAATGGTACTTGACTGAGAAACGGTGGAGATGGTCTTTGTGGAAAATATAATCCTCTTAGAAAAATGGTAAACATTGACTAACTTTATTGGAGGAAGACTGAAAAATCTTATTCAAGGCATTGTATAAATATGGTAAAAATGAATCTCTTAGTGGATATTTGGAAGAAAACTATAAAACCACTTAGCAAATGTTGATCATTTCAGAGTTCTATACATATTAAAGATACCCAGGTTAAACAGATCTTAGAGGGTCAAATACACAACCTGTCATTCCTATCATCTAGGTATCTTTTATTTATTTTTGTATGTATTTTTGTTGTTTATTTTACTTATTTTTTATTTTTGAGTTGAAGTATAGTAGGTGTACAATATTACGTAAGTTACAGGTGAACAGCATAGTGATTCACAATTTTTAAGGGTTATATTCCATTTATAGTTACTACAAAATACTGGCTATATTCTCTGTGTTATACAGTACATCCTTGTAGCTTATATATTTTATATATAATAGTTTGTACCTATTAATCCCCTACCCCTAACTTGCCACTCCCCTTTAGATGTCTTTTTTTTTTTCTAGATATCTTTTAAATCCTTCTTTCCTTTGAGTTCCTACCTCCTGAATGCAGACCTGGTGTAGCCTACTCACTGGTCTTTTCCTCCTCTTGTGCTGCCTGTACACTGCTCACAATCTTTTTGAAACCCGTTTGTGATCAAGTCACCCCCCCCTTGTTCAAAGCTCTGATGTCTACTTGTTGTCCCAGGGGTAAAGTTCACACTCTGTTGCCAGGTCCCCACAATGGGTGCCATCCTGTCTTACTAGCCCTTGCCTCTACCTCTTGATTAAAAGAGTCACAAGCCCACCATATGAAAAGGACTGCCATTCCCTAGACATAATATGTGTTCTCTGCCTGGAATATCGTTTGCTCTTATTAGTTTCAAGATCCAGCTTCTTTAATCTCTCTATGCCTTCAAAGAATTGCCTTCGTTAAGTGATGCACTTTCTCTTAAGTTCCTGTAATGCTGACATACATTTTAATACATGTACCATAATTACCTGTTCATTCGATCCATTTCCCTCCTTACACTATAACTTGAGGTTGGCGCCAATTTTATTTTTTATTTTTGTCTTAGAGTCTTGTAGACTAGTGCTTCTCAAACTTGAATGTACGTACAAATTACCTGGAGATCTTGTAAAACGCAGATTCTGATTCAGCAGTTCTTAAGTGAAGGCTGAGTAAACATTTCTAACAACCTCCCGAAAGGATACCAGTGTTGTCGGCCTGTGGATCACACAAGGGAACATATTTTGGGCAGTTAATTTTTTGAATGAATGAATCAAAATGAAAAAAAACCCAAGTGAAAAATATTGTCAAACTGTGTTCTGCTTTATTTTTAACTCTTTTTAAAAAAAAAAATACAAGTGATTGGGCTTCCCTGGTGGTGCAGTGGTTGAGAGTCTGCCTGCTGATGCAGGGGACACGGGTTCGTGCCCTGGTCCAGGAAGATCCCACATGCCGCGGAGCGGCTGGGCCCGTGAGCCATGGCCTCTGAGCCTGCGCATCCAGAGCCTGTGCTCTGCAACGGGAGAGGCCACAACAGTGAGAGGCCCGCGTACTGCCAAAAAAAAAAAAAAATACAAGTGATTAACATTTTCATTCAGTCTGTGTCACTCTAGTGATCATTATATTTTTATAACTTTAACATTTCCTCACATTTTAATATTATTAAAATTTTTTCTTCATTATGTTTTTCCTTTTTTAGGATTAAATTTTGTTTCAACCAGGACTGATATTACACAAATCTATTACTACAGTGGGGCAAAATTTAAATCTTGAAACAGAATTCTTTTAAAAAAAATTTTTGTTTTACATACCATAGACATTATTTTAATCATAACCAATACTGCATAGAATTTCAATGGGGTAAAATATATCTTCAGAAGTTAATCAGTATATATAGGTGATTCACTCATAATGTTCTCTGTCATGTTTTTGAACAAGTGTTTTTTTTTTTTTTAAAATATTCAGTTAAACTTTAAAGAGGATGCTTGCTTTTTCATAGTCACTTCCTGTTCTGATTAAATACAGGTTTGCCACACAAAGCAATCAGCTTACTACAACTGGGCTAACTAAACTTAGTCTCTCCACATTCTTTTCCTCTATGGTTAAGAAAAGATGAAATTCAGTACTTCATAGCTGGAAAGGGCCCATGGACATTTTCCACAAATGTTGAATATTTTACTCACTGTCAACATCTCTACCTTGGAAACCAAATCAAAATGCTCAGATGCATCAACTACATCATCAGAAATTCAGATCAATTGCCAAGCAATTACTGGGAACATCTGGTTATTTTGATGATCATAATGGCCAAATCAGTTAACTCTGATACAACCCAACTAGAATCACAAATCTGATTCAATAACAATAGTGACAAAAGACTGATTGAAGGGCTTCCCTGGTGGTGCAGTGGTTGAGAGTCCGCCTGCCGATGCAGGGGACACGGGTTTGTGCCCCGGTCCAGGAAGATCCCACATGCCACGGAGCGGCTAGGCCTGTGAGCCATGGCTGCTGAGCCTGCGCGTCCAGAGCCTGTGCTCCGCAACGGGAGAGGCCACAACAGTGAGAGGCCCGCGTACGGCAAAAAAAAAAAAGACTGATTGAAGATAACTGGTAGGTATCACTGGATGACATCAGGTTTACTTTCATTATATTGCTTAAGAACATTGATAAACAGACTTTCTAAGTTTCATTGGAAAATCTACAGCAGCAAGGACCCTTCTAGCTCTGAACCCCTATGCTCAACAAATAATGTTATTTTCTCTCCTATAAGGATTCAGTTTCCTACTTAGTTGTCATACCCTGCTTTTGCTCCAACTTATGGCTACTTTTAATTCCAAACATGTGAAATCTTTCTTCCTAAGGAGACATGCGTTATGTATTTGTTTGAGCGTACCTCAGGGAACAAAGCAAATGTGCATTGAAGATTCAATTAGCAGTAGTGAGGATGGTGATTAAAGAGCTAGACTTGTCTGGCTGATTCATTTGGTCTCTTTTCATTTCATTTCTTAGGGACTAAATGTAGCTTGAAATAAAGTTTTATTTTAAATTAGTGTTCAATGCTACACAGCCAAGAAAGACTGTTTTGTTTTGTTTTTTTCCCAAACACATTCCCTTTTGTGCACAGAGAAATTCATGATCAGCTTTCCACTATGTGCGAATTTCTCAAGTCATTTGAAAGAACTGCTATGCTAGAATGTAGAAAGATCTGCTGCATTACTAGAAGATCACCTTTCACCTTGTCACTTTAAAATCACAAACCAGTGATGTGTGGATTGGGTCAGTGTTTAGAAACTTCTAAATTAGTTGACAACATCAAGTGAATTCCCTGGCGGTCCAGTGGTTAGGACTCCTCACTTCCACTGCAGGGGGCACGGGTTTGATCCCTGGTTGGGGAAGTAAGATCCCGCCTGCCACGTGGTGCGGCAAAAAAAAAAGAACCCAAGAGACATCACATAATCTAGATTTCTGGCTTCAAGTGGCAAAGGTTGTGTTATGTCTGATCCTTTTTCACTGGGCATGTGTTCTCCAGTTTGCACAGTTCCTACCTGATAACTGTCACTCATTTATGTGGCCTGCTTGATACCTAGAGGCATCTCCTGCTCTCAAGTTTTTGGTTGTGCAAATCTTCATGACTGCACACAGCAACATGGAGATGAGGGGTAGAGTATAGAGTGGGACTTACCCACTCAGGTTTAGACAGAGGCCAGGTGAACTTACTCTAAGAGGCAGCAACGTAGGTAAGACTGAGGTCTAATGCACATCAGTAGTCATCCATCAAGAGAAGGAGCAGTAAAAATAGTGTGACAGGGCTCCAGTAGGTAAGGAGGGGAATTGTGGTGGGGAGCCAACCTTTGAGAGGAGTTTTAAGGACTAGCAAGGAGCTCTCCTACAAGAAAGGGGTTCAGGACCTCATTCCCAGGGAGGATAGACAGAATGGAGCAGAGACCCAATGCTGAGAAAGGAAGCAGGCTCGTGACAATGAGAATGTAGGACTCGGGTCTTTTGGGAAAGCAATGGGGCAGATCAGTGGCTAATAACAAGACAACCAGATATGCTGAGTTTCAGTGATTGGCAGGCTGAGGCTGTTGGCTCCCTCTCTAATTCAAGAATAGGGTCAGAACCAGAGCTGGTTACAGCCAAAAGATGGGAGAAGTCCTTGAATCTGACTTTGAGGACCTGGGAAACAGATGCAGAGCAATTACAGCAGCTCTGGGTCACGTGTGTTTCTGAAAGGAGGGTGGAGATTTCTTGATCTCATGTTTCAGTTAGTCTGCAACTCTTCTGTTTAGTTAGCATAAAGTCTGGAAATCTATTATTTAAAAAAAAGGTTCATGGTGGAAATCTCTGCAAACATTTTATAGCAAGAATAAGAGAATATAAAGAGTATCTCCCTTTGTCCACCAATGTCTATTCAGCCTGTATTAGCTGAAGTCACATTGAGCAACCACTCTAATATATAAATGGATATTAGAATTTGAAGCCCATAATTCTTGCCTTAACCCCCAACTTGGTCTTCCCCATGAGAGAAATGACCCTTTGCCTCTTGAACATCTGACAGTTAACTAGCCAGGAAAGGGGTATCTGCTTAGGCAGAGGGAGAGATTAGATGGGGGATAATAAACATGCAGCTCTTGACTCTTATACCTCTGATAGGTATCCCTAATTGATTACAGCCCTCTTTCCCGCTGAGCTCAGATGAGGACTCAGAATCTCTCCCCATACCGTGTTCTAGAAGCCAGTCAATTAGGGTTGACACTGGAAATGCAATGCATCTGCTCTTCTTTGATTAGGTTTTTACTGCCAAGTTTCTGTGGATGAAGCTACTGATTGGGGCAGAGTATCCATGCCCAGGTTGAAAGCAAGCAAATTGACAGCAGGGAAGTTTATATCAGAATAAAATATGTTAAGATATTAATTTGTATTTATTCCTCTTTCTCTCCCCATCTCTTCTATGTAGATAGGCAAATCCCTTATATTTCCTTGCCTGTGGGATTATTGCTGGGCAAAAAGTATAAAATGCAACAGCACCTCCTGTCTTTTGTAAAAGCTTAAACTGAAGGAAAAGATTCTTTGCTCCGTGTTCCAAAAAGGAGGAAGGGAGGAAGGAGTCACTTAGGCTCATTTGATTGATAGTCCTGTAGGAATGTAGGTAGAAGGAGTATATAAATAAACAACCTGTATAAATCAGGGTCCCAGGAAGGAGATGATGCCTTCAAATTAGGAGAGTGTAAGCCACAAGGAAGAGGGAAGTATCCTGAGTCTAATAACAGCAGAGCTGTTATAGCCAATTGGCCCAAAGTAATAAGGGCAGGGAGTGGCAGAGCAGGAAGGAGAGGACAGTGTAGCCAGACTGATCTAGACAGTGACAGTGAGCTCTGGTGCAGGGACAAACTAGCCCTTGGAAGCCACATGGGGATGGAGCCAGGAAGGTAAACAGTCCTATCTCACCCCCTCTTCTCCCTCCTCTTTCCTGCTGGGGCTCCCTGTGGCCAAAACAGATCAGAAACCAAAGGGCAAGGGAGCTTGTTGTTGCCCAGGTAGGTCAGCAGGTTGCAAGGTGGAAAAGGGTGAGGTGGGAATTGAAAGAGCAAATGGAATATGTCTGTCACTACCCAAACCATTTCCTTTCAACCTACACTCCTGCCTTAACCTCAGGGTAAAGATTTCGTGTTGATCGCAAAGGACAAGTGAAGTCCTATCAGTCACTGTATCATCAAGGGATGCTATAAATTCAGCTGTACTTCTACCTGAAACCTAAAACATTAGCCACTGTAAGTGTTCTAATATGATACTGGAGGAAGATGGGGGATCAAAATAAGTAATAAATATAGCTGCTATACCCACTAGTTTGGTGGTTGGTTTGTGGTCTATTTGGGAATCATATATTTGTTGTTTTCTGCTGTCCTTTCCCCTTACTCTTGCCAGAACTTCAGCTGGATAGAATTCTCTACTTGAGGAGGTGACTCAAACCTCAATCTCTTTAATATCTGAGCTCTTTATGTTTCTTTTTTCTTTATTTTGTTGTCACAGTACTTCACTAATGATACTTATTGGACAAGGGAATCATAGAAAATACCCCAGTGAATGCCCTGGGTGTGGACACATCCTGATGAATAGCAGTGACTCATTTCCCCCTGATCATAAGTACAGTATGTAAATCTGACAGTACAGTCTTGCTCTTCTCTGATTGTTGGTTCAGCATTACGAGAAGCTCAAACGATCAGCTTCTAATTAATTGCCACCATGTCCGTATTTCCTGGTGGAAGCATTCCTTCCTTGGCCACTGGGATCTCCAGCCCACCAAGTCCAAGGTCTCAGGAACAGGAAGCAAAAATTCTTCAAGTTATTAGATGTTAAAATGAGAGGGTCTTTCCCATCTGGCCATGGAGGAGACAGTGCCGTGTTTTGGCCATTCATTTAAGACATATACTGCATCCTGCAGGACAGCTTCCCAACCTTAAAAGGGTTGTCTTCCTGTTAACATTGTAACAGAGACTTCATTGGGACATTCCACTTTTAGTTCTATGGAGCAAGCTGCTTCTGAATGCTAGTGTACATAAAAAGACAATGTGTCCTCTTTTCCATCACTGCATTTCCTTTTCTATAAAATATGTTTCCTGGATGGAAGTGATGTTGTCTGGTGACATATGGCAATGAGTAACTGATTATGTTAACCCACAGATGGTAATGGTAAAAGGATTTTAAGGAGTATCCAGTGAATGTGTCAGAGAAATATTCCAAAATATAGCATGTGTGACCTCCAAAATCTAACACTAAGCTCAGCACCTTGTCTGTAAGATAGAAATTTCAGCATTTCAGAGAACAATATATTTCTAGAAACTTTATCATCATGGCAGGGCCCTAAAGTTTCTTGAAGTTTATCTCCCATGTTTCTGCATTCATATGGTTTTTACTAAGGCATCTAGAGTGCTTGATACTTTTTTTTCATCAGATCCAGTTAGCATCATCTGATCTATATAAACAGCCACCATGATGCTCTGTGATGTATTGGAATGAGCAAGTTTCCTCTGTATCATATTAGGGAAGAGAATGAGCGAATTTACACAAGACATGAGACACTATAGAAAAGTTCTACACCACCATGAAATAATACCGTAAGGGTAAACTGTTGTTTCTGCTATATGAATACAAACTCTTTTTGTTTGGTGGAGGAATAAAGTTTTTTGTCAGGTCATTACTTACATACCATGTAGCAAGAGCTGTATGAATTTTCTCCAATAAAGAGACCATATCTGAAACTATTGCTTTGATTGGCCTTATTACCAGAATAAGCTTGTAGTAATCATCTGTCATTTCCACAACCCATCTTGGTTTTGCACCAGTAATATGGGCAAATCAATTTATGGTAAGATTTATGGTAAGAATCACCACCTCTAAATCTCTCCAGTCCTTGATGGATGTGCTAGTCTCTACCTCTCTACCAGGGATGAATTTCTGCTTTTGGTTTGCTATCTCAGCAGAAGAGCAGTAGTTTCCATTTGGTCCTTCCGACTATAATGGCCCTCACTCCATGGGTCAGAAAACCAGTGTGGACAGTGTATCTGTCCACAGATAATCTATCGCCACTAAATAATCTATTGCCGCTATTCATTCTGAGTCTGCAGTCCCAACAGGATTGAGCTAAGACTTCATCTATCCCTTGGTGTCTATGACCCCCTACTCTGAAGGTAGACCACCATATCATTTATGTTTCTGAGCATGAATGTAAGTCCAGAACCAACTGCTAATAATCTCTGGAAAGTCTTTATATTTCCCTTTCCCAGTTCACAGTAACTCTGGTAAATGGCCATTGGTTCCTCTGGGTGGAACTGGTGACTCATGTTAGGTTTCCTTCCACCAAACCCCCAACTTTTCCTCCTATATATGTCAAGCATCGTCTCTTTCATTGCTTGAGATTCCATAATCAGTACACTATTATTGCATATTCCTGAGAATCAAAACACTCTGATTCCAAAATAGTGTCATTGGTAAGTTATATTAAAATGTTTAAGGAATACATAGTACCAATCTTATATAAATCCTTCTAGAGAATTGAGAAAGAGTATAGACCCTCCAATTCATGTTACAAAGCTAGAATAATTTTAATTCTAAAAACCAAAAAGACAGTATGATAAAGAAAAAAGACAGGCCGATATTATCATGGATGTATTTGCAAAATTCCTAAACAAAGTATTAATAGACCAAATATAGCAATGTACAACTGGATTAATATTATATGACTAAGTTGAAATTATCCTAAGATTGTTAGTTTGCTTTAGTATTTGAAAATCAATAAATGTAATTCACTATAATTGAATAAAAAGAAAACCATATGATCATTCCAATAGATACAGAAAAATTACTTTATAAAATTCAAAATCTATTTGTGATAAAGAATAGATATGTGAAAATAACTAAAAAGTATTTTGAGCTAATGGCTCACTATAATGAACTTAGTGAGGAATGAATGATATTTTCAATTATTTGTGCCAGGTAAATCACGTATCTATGTTCAAAAAGTGAGCCTTGACTTCTACCTTTCACCACAGAGAGCAATTTTTTGTTATGGAGCATAAATCATGACCTAAAACAATTAAACTTGTAGAACTGAACAGAGGGAAATATTTTTATGATATTGGGATAGGCAAGGATTTTTTTAAAAAGGATACCAAATGTCCCAATCATAAAAGAAAATATTTATAAACTAGACCTTATTTTTAAAAGACACTATTAATAGAGTGAAATGACAATTCCCAAGAGAAGATATTTGTAATACATAAATCCAAAGTAGGACCCATATCCAGAATATATTTTTAAAAACTTCTACAAATCAATTATAAAAAGTTAGACTTGGGGCTTCCCTGGTGGCGCAGTGCTTGAGAGTCCGCCTGCCGATGCAGGAGACGCGGGTTCGTGCCCCGTTTCGGGAGGATCCCGCATGCCGCGGAGCGGCTGGGCCCGTGAGCCATGGCCACTGGGCCTGCGCGTCCGGAGCCTGTGCTCCGCAAATGGGAGAGGCCACAACAGTGAGAGGCCCGCATAACGCAAAAAAAAAAAAAAAAAAAAGTTAGACTCTAAAAATGGGTAAAATACTTGAATAGCATTTCACAAACTAGGATATCCAAATGCCCCCCTAAAATATGTTACATATCACTGATATAATATAATCAGTGGTTATAAAAAGTGGAAATTGAAACTACAATGTGATACTGCCACACCCCCATCATATAGGCTAACATTAAAAAGCTGATGATACCCAGTTTGGTGAGGATGTAAACAACAAGAACTCTCTTATACTATCAATGGGAGTGTTCAGTTGGTACAACCACTTTACAAAACTGTTTCTTGACATTTAGCAAGGCTAAACACATGCTTACTTTATGACCTAGCAGCCCTACCCCTAGGTATATATCAAATGAATGCTTGTGTTCACCAGAAGATGTGTTCAAGAAGGACCACAGCAGTTTTATTCATAATTGTCCAAAATTGGAAACAACCCAATTAGCCATTAAAACTAGAATGAAATGAATTGTGTTGTATTCATACAATGCAGTTACACACAGCAAAGGAAAAAGACAACCCAAACTACGTATACACACAATAATATGGATGACTCTCACTGACATAATATTGAATGTAAAAAATCAGAGACAAATGATTTCATTTATGATCCAGTTTGAGTCCTCAATACAGCTAAAATGATGGTGATAGAAACCATAATAGTCATTACATTTGAGGGGTGGGATCCTGAGCAGGAATCAGGAGGGGGGCGTGAGGGAGCCTCTATCTGTAAAGATATATAATAGAAATATTCTATGTCATTATTTGCCTGGTGGTTATATTTAAAAATTCATCAAGCTCTGCACTTAAGCTTTATAAACTTGGCTGTAAATTTTATTTGTGAATTTAACTGAAGTTCTAACTTAATTTTGAAGGTTATTTCAAATGTGGAGGGAGAGGACAGCTGGAAGTCCTGGTAGTAGGAGCTTTGACTGGATTCATGGACACTAACCCAGGGTCAGCCATGTTGCGATACTGCAATTCACCTGCCTGACAGTTCTGTTCCTTATTAGAACTATGTGGATAACAAAAGCATTATAGCTGGATTCTCCCTATCCTGCTTCTTATGTTAGTCACAAAGCAACTAAATGGTGAAACCAAGATTTGAACCCACCCAGTCTGGCTCCAGGATCTGCCCAGGAACACACACTAAGGTTGTTTTTCAGACCTCTGCATAATGAGGTTGTATCAATGTACTATTTGTAATTTTCTGACTATATAACTGCTTTTATTAATTCCTATGAATTAATTCCTAAATATGATTACATGGTACAATTCACTTCTTTGAGTTTTCTTTATAAAGCCATACATTAATGAAGTCACTTCAGGTGTTAATAAAAAGAAATGTCACTTGAATTGTGAGGTCTGGTCCAAAATTTGCAATCGTGTAGCCAAAATTAGGCAGATCAAGTAAGCCACCATTTCTTTTTTTGGAGAAGCATATAGTCTCATGCTGAGAGGTAGAAGATAGCTATTCTCTGTTAAAGTTTTCTGGGCAATAAACCATTCAAACTACACTGCTTCTGAAGTATTTGTCTTCCCTAGGAAGAAGAGGTGTTTTTTTTTGTTTTTTTTTTCTCTCTCAATCTCTCTTTTTTTCTTTTTTTTATTAAAGTATAATTGATTTACAATGTTGTGTTAATTTCTGCTCACAGAAAAGTGATTTTTTATATTCTTTTCCATTATGGTTCATCACAGGACACTGAATATAGTTCATTGTGCTATGCAGTAGGACCTTGTTACCCATCCATTCTATACATACTAGTTTGCATCTACTAACCCAAAACTCCCTCCTCCACACCTCTCCCCCTTGACAACCACAAATCTGTTCTCTATGTCTGTGAGTCTGTTTCTGTGTTGTAGATATGTTCATTTGTGTTATATTTTAGATTCCACATATAAGTAATTTCATATGGTATTTGTCTTTCTCTTTCTGACTTACTTCACTTGGTATTATAATCTCTACGTCCATCCATGTTGCTGCAAGTGGCATTATTTCATTCTTTTTTATTGCTGTGTAGTATTCCATTGTATATATGTACCACATCTTCTTTATCCATTCATCTGTTGATAGACATTTAGGTAGTTTCCATGTCTTGGCTACTGTGAATAGTGCTGCTATGAACATAGAGTTGCATGTATATTTTTGAAGTATAGTTTTGTCCAGATATATGCTCAGGAGTGGGATTGCTGGATTATATGGTAACTCTAGTTTTAGATTTTTGAGGAACCTCCATACTGTTTTCCATAGTCGCTGCACCAACTTACATTCCCACCCACAGCATAGGAGGGTTCCCTTTTCTCCACACCCTCTCCAGCATTTATTGTTGGTAGATTTTTTTTTTAATGATGGCCATTCTGACAGATGTGAGGTGGTACCTCATTGTAGTTTTGATTTGCATTTTTCTAATAGTGATGCTGAGCATCTTTTCATGTACCTGTTGGCCATCTGTATGTCTTCTTTGGAAAAAATGTCTATTTAGGTCTTCTGTCCATTTTTGGATTGCATTGTTTGTTTTTTTGTTATTGAGTTGTATGAGCTGTTTGTATATTCTCTCTTGAGCACCAGCACAACAATCGCAAGAGTTTCCCCCAAGCTGAAAAAAGAAATAACAAAAACTCAATTTACTAATTGCCTGTTCATGCAAATTTCCAAATACCAAATATATTCCCATTCTGATATGTTCAGGGTAACCCTCTTCTCTTCTTACCAGATTCTCTCCAATTTTGGTTGCTCTGGGCCAATGATACCATCCGATGCCTGGAGCAGGGAACTGTTCTCATTAGTGTATTTTCTCTACCACCTTCTTCCTTACTCTCCAAGAAGAGGGTACTCAGATGAAGAAGCACTGGTTTCCTTTGTCTTTTACAATCTGAAACAGTGCCAGTTCAGCTGATCCATTTCCAGTAATATTTTATTTTTACTCAACCCACGACTACTGGGTCTCAGAAATGTGTGAGCACAACCCATTCCTACCTTTACCTTGCTCTCTATCTTTCAAATTTTACATGGTTACTTTTTAAAAAATGGGTCCATCTAAGGTTAAGATCAGAAGTTAATAGGCTTTCTTACTGTCACACAGAAGCAGAACCTCAGCTGAAACAGTAGTATGCATTGTTCAGAACTGCCTTGATGGACAACTTGGAGAATTTGAGGTCAAATATAGACCAACAAAAATCAATGGCTTTTATTTTCAATCATCTGAACTTTCCTGGGGAATTTGGTAATCCCTTCAAATAGCAAGTAAGTAAATCTACTTCTGTTTTATGTGTTTATTAGTTAGGGTTTCCTAACATGTGGGTTCATTTGATCTGTACAACATCTCTTTCTCCCTTTTAATGTTTCTGTATTAGGTCCTCTCTCTTGGCCTGTGAAGCAGATGGTCTTTGTCAGTTGAATTATACCAGACCTTTGAATTTTCCCCATAAGCATAACTATGCTCCAATTGCTTTCTCCTATAGGCAAGAATAATATACCCAGCATCTTTATGCTTGCAAATGATACACCAGATGGATGCTAAAACAGAAATGATATATAGATACCTAATTATTACACAAATGACTCACAAGATATAGAGTCAACTGAAATTATCTCCTGTGATTTTGGTAAATTTATCAAAGTAAGTGCATTAGCTTATTGCTTTGTCTACCATTCTCTTTTTTACTTCATTTGAACATGATTTGGTGAGTATGAGGAAAATGGACTTTAGATTACTTGAGTTTTGGCCTGCATACATTAATTCATTCAGTAACCATTGAATGAATACCTACTATTTTTATGTACCAGGGACATAAAGTTAATGACATATGGTTTTTCCATGGGATCAATGGGAGAGAGAGACTCTGAGTAGGTAATTTTAAAAATATAATTTGTTTAAGCATGTAAGTATGGATAAACAATTTTATGAAAATATAGAAAAGGAAGAGTTTAACTCTACCCAGGAAGGTCAAGGAAGACCTTATAGGAGCCGACATATATATTTAGTTGGAACTATCTATGTGGAAAGGAAAGGCAACAGGTGCTAAGGAGAGGATGTGTCCTAACTAAAGAAGATTAAATCCTTGATCACCTGAGATCCTTTTTCAGCACACACACACAAATTACTGTAAATGTGTTGACTATTATTGATGAAGTGGAATTATAGAAAGAGCCACCTAAAGTAAATTCTTTAATTTACTAAGATTAAGAATTTAGTGTCCTACTTAAGAGAATCAGAATCATGCTTTGGGGAAAGCTTCGAAAGCAAAATGAAGAAGAGAAGTAAGTCAAGTGAGCAATTGCTCAAGACTGAAAAGTCTCCAGGAGAGAGCGAATCTGAAGACATGTACACTTTAATATGGCAGGAATGTCGCCCCTGGTTTGTTTCTTAGACCTGTGATAAATGGCCCTTTGCCCACAGCTTGTTAAAACAGTGGCACTGAGCAAGCATAACTCCATGCATGCCAACGTCCTTCCAGGATCAGGAATTGGTTTCAGCCACCCTGTTTAAAGGCATGCAGATTTTAGCATACCTTTAATGTCATATCGCATCAATAGCTTTCTCTGAATTTGTGTGGATCTCAGGTTTCCTCCCAGGTCCTGGACTACTATATTCTTTACTTTTCTCCATGGGCCTGACACTAAAAGGGCATCTCCTCTAACATCTCCAGTAGTGGGATACACTCCCTGCTTTATTCCCACCACACCCACCAACTCCACGGCTGCTTTTTCCCGTGTACCAAGATGGTACTCAGAGTATTGGATGGGCAATGCTTTGTCCCTGATGCTTGATACTGCACAAATGTATTAGGTCTTCAAATTGATCTCCATAACACAGTGATGGCACTGCATAGAAGCCATCCACACCTTACCCCTCCTGACACCCTGGCATAATTCTTAGCTTCAGGACCAATCTGCTGGGCTTGAACCCTTTGAAACACAATTTTCATGTTCTCCTATTCCTTCTGGATTCCTGCTCATGGTCCTGCTGCTCTGCCCTGTTTTGTTTCTTTGCTTACCCTGTTCCCATGCTACTTTAACCCCCCACTTTAGGCAGCTCATCCAACTAAGCCTGATCTCTGTGACTATACACTGGGTATAGACCACTTTGGTGGAGGGCCCTCAATAGGATTTGCTTTGGTTCTGGTTGCAAAGACCTGCTACATATAAAATGATGATAAAAATAAGGTTTCTGCGTGAGAGGCTTTCTGTACATTATCACATTTAATATTCACAACGTCCTTTAGGTTATCCATAACCTTCCTGACTTTTTACACAAAGAATCTGCAGTTCAGAGAGTAAAATGCTCTGCTTGAGGTCCCATAGTGAGTATGTAGAAGCCCAGGTTTGTCTCATTCCAAAGCCCCTCCTATGAATCATTAAATACCCTACATCCCTGTGTACATAGATAGATGAGGTTTTGAATTATTGACCTCAACCCTAAAGGCTGCAGCTATATCCATCACTTTTCTAGCATTTCTGTTATTTCTCATCAGTCAGTTGCCCCTGTGTGTGGGTAGGTCTTCAGCCTGCCCCAAAACATTGCTCAGATGCGCACTGGCATTGTATACAAACCCCTCCAGGGACTAATTTTGCAAGAAACATCTCAAGGCAACAAGGAGTGAGGTATCTAGTGGAAGCATGTTCTAGCAGGAAAAGAAGATAAAAAAGCAGTCAGATTCTCAGGGGGAAATCCTATGATTCCTGTTATGAAGGTACCTTTTTAAATGAAAAATGCAAGGTGCAGAACAAGTGTACTTCTGCCTCTTCTCATGTATAAAACACACAAACATTTTTTAGGAAATAGAACAGTTACCTAAAAACTAATAAAAATCATTATTCATGATGGAAGTAGGACAAATGGATAGGACTATTCTTTGTTTTATGGTTTTGACTTTGGAACCATGGAAATGTTCTATGTTACTATAAGTAAAAAAGGAAAAATAATCACAATATCTGGAATTATAAAGCAAAATTAAACACATAAACATAATTGTGTATGAAGTTGACAGTGTAACAACATGGAGAAAAATTAGTACCAATGACTTCTAAACACAGTAACTTGAGTAATTACACTGTACGTCTCTAATAAAATAATCCTAAGAACATAAGAAACCACTAAGAAATCTTAAACTACTTTCAGCAATAATGTTGGTATTAGAATTTGGGAAATATTAGATGCATATTCCAGAATAAAATTAAATAGATAATTAATACAGTTAGGGGGAAACAGTCTGAGCAAAAACAAATGAACAAAAAACAAAAACAAAAAAAGATATATAAAATCAAAAAAGTTAGGTAAAATGCTATAAGCTTTCATTTGAATTGGTAGCATCAAGTGAACTTAGATTTTTTTTTCTTTCTATAAAAACATGTATTTTCTAGCTTTATTTGTGAAAAAAAGATCTAGAAGTAGAAACAGCCCAATAGCAATTACAACATTAGCATCTAAATAGTTGCTTTAAATACTATTTCTCACAAAAAGGAATCAGGGTCCCTCAGAAAAATGGCTCATTTCCTTTCTGGGGCAGAAATACAACAAGGAGAGCCAGGAACACCTTGTTGTGCAAGAGAAACTACTGGAATTATAGTAGAAAGTCACTGGAGCCAATTTGAATGGGGTCCCAATGGCCAAAGGTGTCACAAATTAAGCATCAAAAACAATAATGAGCTTGATGGATTAAAATATATCAATTATCAAGATGGCTGAGTAGAAGGAGGTGCTCTCACTCCCTCTTGTGAGAGCACCAGAATCACAACTAACTGCTGAACAATCATCAAAAGAAAAACACTGGAACTCACCCAAAAAGATACCCCACATCCAAAGACAAAGGAGAAGCCACAATGAGATGGTAGAGGGGCGCAATCACAATAAAATCAAATCCCATAACTTCTGGGTGGGTGGCTCACAAATTGAAGAACACTTATACCACAGAAGTCCACCCACTGGAGTGAAGGTTCTGAGCCCCGCGTCAGGCTTCCCAACTTGGAGGTCCAGCAACAGGAGGAGGAATTCCTAGAGAATCAGACTTTGAAGGCTAGTGGGATTTGATTGCAGGACTTCAACAGGATGGGGGGAAACAGAGACTGCACTCGTGGAGGACACATACAAAGTAGTGTGTGCATCAGGACCCAGGGGAAGAAGCAGTGACCCCATAGGAGACTGAACCAGACCTACCTGCTAGTGTTGGAAGGTCTCCTACAGAGGTGGGGAGTGGCTGTGGCTTAGTGTGAGGACAAGGACACTGGCAGAAGAAGTTCTGGGAAGTACTCCTTGGCGTGAGCCCTCCGAGAGTCTGCCATTAGCCCCACCAAAGACCCTGGGTAGGCTTCAGTGTTGGGTCACCTCAAGCCAAACAACCAGCAGAGAGGGAACCCAACCCCACCCCTCAGCAGACAAGCAGATTGAAGTATTACTGAGCTCTACCCAACAGAGTAACACCCAGCACTACCCACCACCAGTCCCTCCTATCAGGATGGTTGCACAAGCCTCATAGATAGCCTCATCCACCAATGGAAGCAAGAAGGACTACAATCCTGCAGCTTGTGGAACAAAAACCACATTCACAGAACCATAGACAAGATGAAAAGGCAGAGGGCTATGTACGAGATGAAGGAACCAGATAAAACCCCAGAAAAACAAGTAAATGAAGTGGAGATAGGTAACCTTCCAGTAAAAGGATTCAGAATAATGATAGTGAAGATGATCCAGGATCTCGGAAAAAGAATGAAGGCAAAGATTGAGAAGATGCAAGAAATGTTTAACAAAGAACAAAAAGAATTAAAGAACAAACACCTAGAAGAATTACAGAACAAGTAAACAGAGATGAACAATACAATAACTAAAATGAAAACTACATTGAAAGGAATCAATAGCAGAATAACTGAGGAAGAAGAAAAGATAAGTGATCTGGAAAACAGAATGGTGGAATTCACTGTCATGGAACAGAATAAAGAAAAAAGAATGAAAAGAAATGAAGACAGCCTAAGAGACCTCAGGGACAACATTAAACACAAAAACATTCTCATTATAAGGGGTCCAGAAGGAGAAGAGAGAGAGAGAAAACACCTGAGAAAATATTTGAAGAGATTATAGTCGAAAACTTCCCTAACATGGGAAAGGAAAAAGCTACTGAAGTCCAGGAAGTGCAGGGAGTCGCAGGCAGGATAAACCCAAGGAGAATCATGCCAAAACATAGTAATCAAATTCACAAAAATTAAAGACAAAGAAAAACTATTGAAAGCTACAAGGGAAAAATGACAAATAACATACAAGGGAACTCCCATAAACTTAATAGCTGATTTCTCAGCAGAAACTCTACAAGCCAGAAGGGAGTGACATGACATATTTAAAGTGATGAAAAGGAAGACCCTACAACCAATATTACTCTACATGGCAAGGATCTCATTCACATTCGATGGAAAAATCAAAATCTTTACAGACAAGCAAAAGCTAAGAGAATTCAGCACCACCAAACCAGCTCTACAACAAATGCTAAAGGAACTTCTCTAAGTGGGAAACACAAGAGAAGAAAAGGACCTACAAAAAAAATCCAAAACAATTAAGAAAATGGTCATAGGAGCATACATATCAATAATTACCTTAAACGTGAAGGATTAAATGCTCCAACTAAAAGACACAGGCTCACTGAATAGATACAAAAACAAGACCAATATATATGCTGTCTACAAGAGACCCACTTCAGACCTAGGGACACATACAGAAAGTGAGGTGATGGAAAAAGATATTACATGCAAATGGAAATCAAAAGGAAGCTGGAGTAGCTATACTCATAAGATAAAATAGACTTTAAAGTAAAGAATGTTACAAGAGACAAGGAAGGAAACTACATAATGATCAAGGGATCAATCCAAGAAGAAGATATAACAATTATAAATATATATGCACCCAACATAGGAGCACTTCAATACATAGGGCAACTGCTAACAGCTACAAAAGAGGAAATCAACAGTAACACAGTAATAGTGGGGGACTTTAACACTTCACTTACACCAATGGACAGTTCATCAAAAATGAAAATAAAGAAGGAAACAGAAGCTTTAAATGACACAATAGACCAGATAGATTTAATTGATAATTATAGGACATTCCATACAAAAATAGCAGATTACACTTTCTTCTCAAGTGCACACAGAACATTCTCCAGGATAGATCACATCTTTTGTCACAAATCAAGCCTCAGTAAATTTAAGAAAATTGAAATCATATCAAGCCTCTTTTCTGACCACAACACTATGAGATTAGAAATGAATTACAGGGGAAAAAACGTAAAAAAACCAAACACATGGAGGCTAAACAGTACGTTACTCAATAACCAAGAGATCAATGAAGAAACCAAAGAGGAAATAAAAAAATACCTAGAGACAAATGACAATGAAAACACGACAGTCCAAAACATGTGGGATGCAGCAAAAGAAGTTCTAAGAGGGAAGTTTATAACTAAACAAGCCTACCTCAAGACACAAGAAAAATCTCAAATAAACAATCTAACATTACACCTAAAGGAACTAGAGAAAGAAGAACAAACAAAACCCAAATTTAGCAGAAGGAAAGCTATCATAAAGATCAGAGCAGAAATAAATGAAATAAAAACAAAGAAAACAATAGCAAAGATCAATAAAACTAAAAGCTGGTTCTTTGAGAAGATACACAAAATTGATAAACCATTAGCCAGACTCATCAAGAAAAAGAGGGAGAGGACTCAAATCAATAAAATTAGAAATGAAAAAGAAGTTACAACAGATACCACAGAAATACAAAACATCCTAAGAGACTACTACAAGCAACTCTATGCCAATAAAATGGAGAATCTGGAAGAAATGGACAAATTCTCAGAAAAGTATAACCTTCCAAGACTGAACCGGAATGAAATAGAAAATATGAAGAGACCAATCACAAGTAATGAAATTGAAACTGCGGTTAAAACTCTTCCAACAAACAAAAGTCCAGGACCAGATGGCTTTACAGGTGAATTCTATCAAACATTTAGAGAAGAGCTAACACCCACCCTTCTCAAACTCTTCCAAAAATTTGCAAGAGGAAGGAAAACTCCCAAACTCATTCTACGAGGTGACCATCACCCTGTTACCAAAACCAGAAAAAGATATCACAAAGAAAGAAAACTACAGGCCAATATCACTGATGAACATAGATGCAAAAATCCTCAACAAAATACTAGGAAACAGAATCCAACAACACATTGAAAGGATCATACACCATGATCAAGTGGGATTTATCCCAGGGATGCCAAGATTCTTCAATTTATGGAAATCAATCAATGTGATACACCATATTAACAAACTGAAGAATAAAAACCATATGATCAGCTCAATAGATGCAAAAAAAGCTTTTGACAAAATTCAACACATATTTATGAAAAATACTGTCCAGAAAGTGGGCATAGAGGGAACCTACCTCAACATAATAAAGGCCATATACGACAAACCCACAGCAAACGTCCTTCTCAAAGGTGACAAGCTGAAAGCATTTCCTCTATGATCACGAAAGGGACAAGGATGTCCCCTCTCCCTGCTATTATTCAACATAGTTTTGGAAGTCCTAGCCATGGCAATCAGAGAAGAAAAAGGAATAAAAGTAATACAAATGAAAAAGAAGAAGTAAAACTGTCACCTTTTGCAGATGCCACGACACTATACATAGAGAATCCTAAAGATGCGACCAGAAAACGACTAGAGCTAATCAATGAATTTGGTAAAATAGCAGGATAAAAAATTAATGCCCAGAAATCTCTTGCATACATACACTAATGATGAAAAATCTGAAAGAGAAATTAAGGAAACACTCCCATTTACCACTGCAACAAAAAGATTAAAATAGCTAGGAATAAACCTACCGAGGGGGAAAAAAGACCTGCATGCAGAAAACTATAAGACACTGATGAAAGAAAGTAAAGATGATGCCAACAGATGGAGAGATATACCATGTTCTTAGATTGGAAGAATCAATATTGTAAAAATGACTGTACTACCCAAAGCAATCTACAGATTCAATGCAATCCCTATCAAATTACCAATGGCATTTTTTACGGAACTAGAACAAAAAATCTTAAAATTTGTATGGAGACACAAAAGACCCCAAATAGCCAAAGCAGTCTTGAGGGAAAAAAACGGAGCTGGAGGAATCAGAATCCCTGTCTTCAGACTATGCTACAAAGCTACAGTAATCAAGACAATATGGTACTGGCCCCAAAACAGAAACATAGATCAATGGAACAAGGTAGAAAGCCCAGAGATAAACCCATGCACCTTTGGTTAACTAATCTATGAGAAAGGAGGCAAGGACATACAATGGAGAAAAGACAGTCTCTTCAATAAGTGATGCTGGGAAAACTGGATAGCTACATATAAAAGAATGAAATTAGAACACTCCCTAACACCATACACAAAAATAAACTCAAGATGGATTAGAGACTTAAATGTAAGACCAGACACCATAAAACTCTTAGAGGAAAACGTAGGAAGAACACTCTTTGACATAAGTCACAGAAAGATCTTTTTTGATCCACCTCCTAGAGTAATGGAAATAAAAACAAAAATAAACTAATGGGACCTAATGAAACCTAAAAGCTTTTGCACAGCAAGGAAACCATAAACAAGATGTAAAGACAACCCTCAGAATGGGAGAAAATATTTGCAAATGAATCAATGGACAAAGGATTAATCTCCAAAATATATAAAGAGCTTATGCAGCTCAATATTAAAGAAACAATCAACCTAATCCAAAAAATGGGCAGAAGACCTAAATAGATATATCTCCAAAGAAGACATACAGAGGGCCAAGAAGCACATGAAAAGCTTCTCAACATCACTGATTATTAGAGAAATGCAAACAAAAACTACAATGAGTTACCACCTCACATCAGTTAGAATGGGCATCATCAGAAAATCTACAAACAACAAATGCTGGAGAGGATGTGGAGAAAAGGGAACCCTCTTGCACTGTTGGTGGGAATGTAAATTGATACAGCCACTTTGGAGAACAGTATGGAGGTTCCTTAAAAAACTAAAAATAGAATTCCCATACGACCCAGCAATCCCACTACTGGGCATATACCCAGAGAAAACCATAATTCAAAAAGACACATGCACCCCAATATTCACTGAAGCACTATTTACAATAGCCAGGTCATGGAAGCAACCTAAATGCCCATTGACAGATGAATGGATAAAGAAGAAGTGGTACATATATACAATAGAATATTACTCAGCCATAAAAAGGAATGAAGTTAGGTCATTTGTTGAGACGTGGATGGTTCTAGAGACTGTCCTACATAGTGAAGTAAGTCAGAAAGAGAAAAAGAAATATCATATATTAACGCATATAGGTGGAACCTAGAAAAATGGTACAGATGAACTGGGTTGCAGGGCAGAAATTGAGACACAGATGTAGAGAACAAATATATGGACACCAAGGGGGGAAAGTGGCAGGGGTGAGAGCATGGTGGTGGAATGAATTGGGAGATTGGGATTGATATATATACACTAATATGTATAAAGTGGATAAGTAATAAGAACCTGCTGTATAAAAAAATAAATTAAATTAAGTTTTTTAAAAAAGAAAAAATATCAATTACATAAAACTTCATAAAAGTACTCCCTTAATTGGTTACCTCTGGGTGTTGCTGGGATACCAAGCCATTATTCTAAAAGTCAGCGAATTAAAGTAAGACATCCATTTAATCAACCTTTTAACTACCGGTTTACAGGAATGATAAAGGATAAGCATTACATTAAACCACAAAGATGTAATTGGTCCAAATCATAAAATAGGGAACTCTTTAAGGTGAATTATCTGACTTCTTCAACAAATACTTAGCACTAAGAGAAGAGCCTTAAAAGGTACATATCAACCTCATGTAATGTGTGCAGTGTATGGACTCTGATACTTAGGAATCTAAGCATGAAAAGACTTTGCTGAGACCCTATTAGATACTTTTAAGGATTTATAATTCATTTTTATGTGTAATAATAATATAGTCCTAATATTTAAAAAGAGAAAAGAAAGACAATCTTTGTTAATTTTACACACTGAAAAAAAAGAAGGATGAAATATTATGCTTGGAATTTTCCTGATAATACCCCATATCTTGGTCCCAGTCCCCAGAAGCAGAGCATGAGATGAGGATTTGTGTGCAAGAAACACAGTATGGAAGAGCCGCTATGAGAAGCTGGTAGTGGATCTGGTCGGGGGAGCAGGACAGGGAGGGGAAGAGGTCACAAGTGTGTAATTTCAGGCAAATTCTCATGAACGGGTAGCTTCAGCTCCAACTCTCAGGGGAACTCTGCAGTGTAAGTTACACTGCAGAGCTGCTTTGTCCTGAAGGAGAGCTGGCTTTCACACTTCCCACCCATCCATCATTGGCTAAGGATCACTCAGGAAGATGTAACCCCCTAGGTGCTCCTGAGCAAAGGAGCTCCACAGCCCAAGGACAGGCATTGGAAGAAGAATCCCACGTGCAGGTCTTTGGAGATAAAATCACACTGAAGCCTGAAGAGGGGTACACAGTAATGGCAAAAGGATCTGAGAGTATCTGAGTGGAGCACTTACAGTGCCTATATTAAGGACACTCCAGTAGAGAGAAGAGAGTGTGGGTAGTGATGGAGGAAGACGCAAGATGCACATAATATTGAGACATGTTTGGGCAAGATGCATATGCTGGAAAATCTCCATAAAAACTAAGAAAAGTAAGCAATCTGACTATCTCACCTGTTATACACACTGTGTGATATAAGCAATTGTAATCTAAAAAAGATTCATTGGATCTGAAAGTTTGTTTCCCATTCAGTTGTTGAGAACTTGGAAAGGATTTACCTGTGGAAACAATGTCATATGGTGGTTAGTTCCCAAGATAACCCACAAAAGACACTTTTGCCCATAATCGGGAGGAACACCACATGCTCACAATGAAACATAGTAGAAAACACCACAGAGACAGCACAAGTAATTAAATCACACCATACTTCTGAGAAAGAAACTGCTTTTGCTTTGTCTTTTTTTTTTTAACACTTTTTAAAAAAGATTTATTTATTTATTTATTTATTTATGGCTGCATAGGCTTTTCGTTGCTGTGCGTGAGCTTTCTCTAGTTGCAGTGAGCGGGGGCTACTCTGTTGCACTGCGTGGGCTTCTAATTGTGGTGGCTTCTCTTTGTTGCTGAGCACGGGGTCTAGGTGCGTGGGCTTCAGTAGTTGTGGTTCACGGGCTCTAGAGCGCAGGCTCAGTAGTTGTGGAGCACGGTCTTAGTTGCTCCGTGGCATGTGGGATCTTCCCGGACCAGGGCTCAAACCCGTGTCCCCTGCACTGGCAGGTGGATTCTTAACCACTGCGCCACCAGGGAAGCCCCTTTGCTTTGTCTTTGATGATCTAGGGAAAGCAACTGTTCTTAGAGCTCCTTTGTTTCAGTTTTTTTCTCTGCCAAAGGGCCACTTTACAACTTAACCATCGGCTAAGACCGGGGTCCCCAACCTGGTGGTCGGAGGCCTGTTAGGAGCCGGGGCTGCACAGCAGGAGGTGAGCAGCGGGCAAGCAAGGGAAGCTTCCTCTGCCGCTCCCCATCACTCGCATTACCGCCTGAACCGTTCCCCCTCCCCCCTTCCATGGAAAAATAGTCTTCCACAAAACAGGTCCCTAGTGCCAAAAAGGTTGGGGACTTCTGGGCTAAGAGGTGGTTGGAGATACGTGTTGGGGAGGGGGGTTTGCTTGTTAATAACCAAGGGGCTGCTATTGCTGCTGCTGTCCCAGGCAGTGTCGCAACACTCAAAGCACAGATTTCCTAACACAAAGTGTTTTCACCGCCGCCCACCCACTTCAATCAAGGTGAGAGTTTTGGTTAGAAAGTAAAGTAGGAGGAGAGACTCCCACAAAATGAACCTGTTTCTTCCAACACACTGTAGTACCTGGGCACAGAAGTTTGGAAAAATTATTTTTCACACAACTCAGTCTCTTATGAATTTGTCTTTGATCTGCCTTGCAACCTCCCTCCCAGATCTCCCCCCAAGGGTGAGCTTGCTCTCTCACCTGTTTCTGTGCCTCCAGTTCCATTGGCCTCTTTCTCAGGTGGGTTTTCTCTTTGTATCCTTATCACGAGGGAAGTTTCCATTGCCAAGGTGCACACCCAGTTCACTCCACCAAAAAACCGGTCCCACTTGGTCAGCTCCAAATGTACTTTTAGACAATTTACTTTTGGTCATTCAAGGCTGCAAGACATTTTGCAAGTTTGCTCTCTCCTCTCTGTTCCACAAGTTCTCATTAACCTGGATACTCTTTTGTGAATACACTATGACTCGAATTATTGCTATTAGCTATCTTGGTGCCCTTTTTTACTCCAATAAATATTTCTCATCTAAGCGGTATGAAATAGTCAATCATGCATACTATTTAATTCAGGGCTCATAATAACACTGAGCTCCCTTATATAGATGAGGTTCAGAATGATGGGGTACTTCCCCAAAGTCACAATGCTGGTAAAATATAGATCCAGGATATACACCAAGTTGGTCTGACTCTACTCTCCACATTCTTTTCTATTCTGTCACAAGAAGAGCTGGGGATATGTGGCATGGTCCCTCCTTCTAATTTTTTTCTAGATTTCCCTTGGAAAAGTTGTCACTGTTTTCCCAAGAACCAGCATAATCTTCTTTCCAAAAGAAGCATAACAGCCCTATGTTATGTATACATGCTATTGCTGTCCCTATTTTAAAGATAAGGACAAAAGCCAAGAAATTAAATTATTTAGTCAAAGTCACATGGCTAAGTAAGTGGCAGAATTGGCTTTTGAATATAAGTAGTATGACTATAGGGCCCTAAACAGTATGCAATCAGCCTCACAAGGACCGAGGGTTTAGCTCAATGGCAAGGCAACAGTGTTCCCAGGTGGGCCCATCAGTTAGGTCCAGACCACTACTAGTCCAGGCAATACTTTTGTGGAAGGTTGCATTTTCCAGAGATAGTGGTGACAGCATTTCTCATCTGATGTGCTCCGCTTAAAATATGACCTGGACACTTCTCCTGTTGAGTGGTGGTGTGTGTCTCCTCACCGTCAGACCTGGGCAGATCTTTGCAACTGTCTCCACTGTAGAGTCTGAAACCCCTGACACTATATGACTTCCAAGGCTGAGTTATAAAAACACCAGCACTCCTGCCTTATTCTCTTAGAATGTTTGTCCTTGGAGCTCACCACTCTGCTGTAAGGAAGCCTTAAGCAGTCCATCGAGAGACCCATGTAGGAGAAACCAAGTTCCCTAGCCCATGGCCCTGGTTGAGCTCCCAGTCAATGGGCCAGCACCAAATCTTCAGCCACGGGTGGGCACCACCTTGAAAGTGGCTCTTCTGGCCTCCAGTTAAGCTTCCCCACCCAGCTGACATTACATAGAACAGAGAGGAGCTCTTCCTTCCCAGCTCTACTCAAAATGCAGATTTGTGAGCAAAATAAATGATTATTATTATAAGACCTTAGTTTTGGGGTGGTTTATGCTGCAGCAAGAAGGAACTGTAGCAGCTCCAAAAGCAGTGTCCTCTCAGCATTGTATTTGGTGCCTAGTAGTGGTAGTAGTGATGTTAGTAGGATTGAGAAAAAGAATTAACTTTTATATATCAGGCACATTACCAGGCACTGCCATGGACTTTACCTGGTCTGTTTCCTAGATTAATTCTGTGAAGAAAGTGTTCTTATTTTAAGCTTACAGGGAAGGGACCTGAAGGCCAGAGAGTCCCGTCCATTTTATTCATTTGACACTTGGCATCAGCAGACATGTGGTGAACTGGGGATTTAAGTAAAGGCCTTTCTGAATCCAAAAACATGTCTTCACACTAATATTTTATTTCTACATTGAGTCTTGGTCCATTAAAAAATGGTGACTAGGGACTTCCCTGGTGGTCCAGTGGTTAAAACTCCAGGCTTCCAATGCAGGGGGCATGGGTTTGAGCCCTGGTCTGGAAACTAAGCTCCCACATGCTGCACAGTGTGGCCAAAATGTAAAATTAAATTAAAAAATGAATAAAAATTTTTTAAAAATTTAAAAATGGTGCCTAAATGTGGTAAACTAAAAAAAAACTCAGGACTGAAAAGTTTAATGAAAAACTGAAGCTTCCCTCAAGTCTAGGATAGTAGAGTGCACTGCTGACTGTGGACATCATACAAAAACTTGTGATTCCCAATTGGAAAATAATAATAATAAGACCAATGATGATGATGATAACTACCCCTGATACAGTAAATATTTAAAAAAATGTAAATAGTATTTAAAAAAAAGAGCCAGGAAAACAAGAGTCAGGTTCTACTGTATCAGGTGCTTCATGCACATGAGCTCTTCAGCCATCCTAGGATGTAGGTATTTTTGAATCCGCATACAAGGCAAGGGCACTGAGATTCACACAGGCCACATAACTTTCTGAAGGCTGACAGTGAGTACCTCTGACTCTACAGCCTACCTCATTATACCGTATGAAACAGGGAGCTGAGGAAAACATACATACAACCCCAATGAAATGCATTCCATTGACTGACAGTGAGTGAACAAGGCGAGGAGCAAGGGCAGGATGGACAAACATCTATCAGTAGCTAGATATCAGGCGGACACTAACTAGGAGCAGTGGGTGATTATACTTGGGTATCCCAGAAGTCCATGGACAGCTACAGTGAGCTTAAGAGCATAGCTGTGACTTGAAGTTCCCACCAGCTGGGCCCTTTTCTACCTGGCATTTGATGGCTGGTGCAGCCCCAGAGAACACTACTTAGCCCTCTGATGCTTGGAAATGCCAGAGCTTAAGCCCTCTATGCTGTTGGAAAAAGTGGCAGACATTAAAGGTGCGATTATACCTATACAAACATTCGTTGCTTCTGCTGGCTCCTATTAAAATGTATGAGATAGTCCTCTATCAACCATGGGCCACTCTGATCTGTTCCAGAGAACACTTCAAAGGGACCAGCCAACCTTGAAGGACTACTCCACCCTCTCCCAAAGGAAAGCATGGACCAGTAACTGGACAGCCTCAAGCCCAGGCCCCTGTGAAAAAGCATTGGCCCAACTTGTAATTTCCCCAAAGACAAATACTTCAGAAGAAAATTGAAGTCTAGGGGAGGGGAGGGTGTGAAGAATATTTCTTCTGACTTGTTGATAAGAGACCATTTGTGGAGGAAAACATGTTTTAAAAATACAGTCACCTGTTCCCACTGTTTATTCCAGTTCTGAAGTAAAGGTTATTTGCTTGTATTTTTAAAAGGGAGGGGGCAGGGAACAAAGCCTTCGTTGCCATAAGAATAAGAATTCTCTTCCAATCAGACGAGTATGAATGCAAGTGAAAAACTGGAATCAGGAGAAGGTGAACTATTCTGCAAGCACGATTATCTACTGTCCTGCAAAAATCTACAGCCAGACAGAAAAGCTAAATGCTAAAGGATATGCAGAATGTGAATTTCTCCATATGTTTTCACTTACTTTTTCAGTAACAACTGGGAATCTTTGGCGGATATGGTTTAAAGATTAATTTCAATATTCATTTAAAATTAATATTTAAATTCCTTCACACCTGTTTCACTCATTGTATAGAAATGATTGGGGATCTGGCAGGTACTTGAAAGCTTTGGAGAAGGTCTGTGGTTTTTGAAAGACCATGAGTGAGTGCCTCTGGATTCTTTATTTCTTTGAAACAGCTGATAACAAGATGTTGAATTATGAGATTTGGAGTCAGACAAGTTTACAGTTGAATCCTGGCTTTACCACAAATGGTCTAAAGTAACTTCAGGCCCATTCTTTCACCTTTCTGGACAAAATGAGAACAGCAATCCTACTTCACAAGGTTAAATAATATAGTGTAGTTTGAAACTTAAAAATATGCCTGGCATAGAGTAGAAGACCACTGACTGGCAGTTTTTATGGCTGTACAATCACACGCCATTTGGTTCAGTTGACTAGGCTTCTTACTTTTTCAATTCAAATCAAATCACATATTCGGGGATCAGGTCTCTTGAATTTGGATTACGTGGGATATCAGATGGGATTAAGTTTGATGGCATGTGACAGATACCCCAAATAATAGTAGTTTAAAACAAGATAGAAGTTTATTTTTTCTCCTGTGTAAAATAAGTCTCAGGATATGCAGTGCAGAGCTGGTACTGGAGTCAAGGACCCAGCATCCTACATACAGCTTGAGGTTCTGTTCATATGGAAGGGCAGGAGCATAGGCATTGGAAGGCAGCTAGCAGTCTGTGCTATGTGTAGATTCTCTATTGCATTTCCCTCCTCAGCCCCAATTACAAAGTTTCATAGTATATTGTCTTTCCCAATGGAAGGAAGGGGAGAAACACCCAAATTGCCCACAGTAAATAAAACACTTTTTTTTTGAGGTTCCCCCCGCCCCCACACACACACACTGTATTTTATTTTTACAAGAGATAAATAAACTGACACCAAGCATTGTAAACGGTGTCACTCATACTATGTCATAATATTGACATTCAGTCCAGTAATCCTCCACTGTAACAGATTCTTTACTGTGCAGTGAAAATTGATTTGTATATTTTTTGCCTAGACTCCTTGTGGGATTTTTTTTTTTATTCAAACAGAAAGTCACAAAAATTATAATCATCCTCATCAGTTCACTCAGTCCCATGTAATTAATTTTTTTATCTTGATCTTTTGTTAGCACTTTTATGAATTCATCAGTTTTCCATTAGAGTTCTGAAAATGCTTATTCATTCAGTTCAGCAGTGTAGTCAGTTACCAGAAACCTGTACTTGTCAGTCTTTTCCATGAATTCCTTGAAGATGAAACCCTTTTATAGGAACATTTTTGCAAAAGCATCAGAGTACACCCAGAACTGTCTGTAAATGACAAAAGACTTAAAAGTGACCATGGTTAAAGATTTGATGAAAGTTCATAACAATGCAATTGACAAGGAAATTTAGTTATTTCTGAGAGATACATTTTAAAGTAATAACTAAAATTATGACTTATAACATTATACCAGAACATATAAGAGTTTTAGAAATTTCATGTAATCTCTGAAACATTTATATTAACATATTTCCATACAAATAACCCAAAGAAAGTTTAGTATAAGCTGTTTTTGTTTGTTTGTTTGTTTTTTTATACTGTAGGTTCTTATTAGTCATTATACACGTCAGTGTATACATGTCAATCCCAATTGCTCAATTCAGCACACCACCATCCGCCCCCCACCACGGTTTTCCCCCCTTGGTGTCCATACATTTGTTCTCTACATCTGTGTCTCAACTGCTACTCTGCAAACTGGTTCATCTGTAAAATTTTTCAAGGCTCCACATACATGTGTTAATATACGATATTTGTTTTTCTCTTTCTGACTTACTTCACTCTGTATGACAGTCTCTAGATCCATCCATGTCTCAGCAAATGACTCAATTTCGTTCCTTTTTATGGCTGAGTAAGATTCCATTGTATATATGTAACACATCTTCTTTATCCATTCATCTGTTGATGGGCATTTAGGTTGATTCTACACAGGTAAGACTAGTATGTGCACTAAGAACAAATCAGCTGCTAAATGTGTTGAAAGTGGGGAGAAAGGATCTAGGATTTTATGATTGCTTAATAAAAACCACCTATTTTTACCCTGTGAACTGGTTATTGTTTGTTGTCTCTACCTTGAAGGTGAGGAAATGAGGTTCAGCAAGGTTCAATAATGTTGCCATGGTCACATCACAGGTGAGATGTGACACCACAATCTGTACCTAACTCTATTTACCTCCAAGACCTGTGCAATTTCATATATATATACATATATATGTATATATATATGAACTGGCTACCTAAGCATTCTGTGAAAAATAAATAAAACATGGTAATGGAATAAATTCAAAAAGCAAGCACCACAAAAAAGCAGAGTATAATATTTTATTTATAATACAGACATAATTGTGTAAAAATGTACCAAAAGACTGGAAATAAATAAACCATTTTCTTAACAGGGGTTCCTCTTGGTGGTGGGGTTAGGCAGTAGTTTGCTAGAGCTGGCTAGTAAGAGCCTATATTGTTAAATATTCAAGAGTTTTGAGAGATAGTTGTTAAAACTGTTGGTAGCTTTAAAAAGGCCAGGATAGGTGTATTTATTGTACAACACTGAAATTGGCAAAGACTATAAATCACGGCTTTATTTTCCCCCCAGAAAGCCAGTTTACCAGCACAATACTCACTGCTCACATCTTCTGTGCTTTTGGTGTACTGTTTTGTATTAAGCCATTTCTGCAATAACATAAATTAGCATATAACCAAGAAAAAATGAATATGGTAGAGTTAATAAAGGATAAAATGTAACTAAACTAAAACCAGTGGCTTCCAGAAGACCTGTAGATGATCTGGACATGGCTTTCCTTCATCTGTGCTATTGTCTTTGAACTCAGAGTTCGCTGTGGGTTCAAAGGAGAGGTCAAGTCCCAAGTGTTTTCTCCAGATGTGGTGCCCCTCTCAGCTCTACCGTGCTTACTGGAGAGAGTGTGTGAACAGCTTCAGTAAAATAGAACACCTGTGTGTAATGGGCTGTGAGTCACACAGCACATTTTCCTAACTAGTTCTTGTTGGAAATTGATGCATCCTTTGGTCATCCTTCCAGTACCTTGTGTGGCTTGGAATTCCTTTTTTGACTTTCCTTCATTCTGTAAACCTAACTCCAAGTAGGAAAAAAGAAGGCTTAATTTAAAAGGGTCTGTAAGAGACCATTGACCGCCTCCTTGAAGAGGCTGAATCCCTCGCCTGAGCACTGAAGAGGCACACAAAGGCTGCTCCCCCTAACTCCCAGCCCCCATGTACATGGTCATGCTTGGCAGGTGCACTCAGCACATGCTATTAGGCCCATGAAAAGAGAACCTCAATCAACAAAGTGCTCCGTCCACCTGCCACAACCTTGACATCGATATTCTTAAGTGCACATGGCAGATGTGGTTATGGCTTTGGTGGGGGTGAACCAAGGCTGTAACAAGACACCTACTGAAACTGTAGAGTAAGATGATAAGGAGGATACCAGATAAAGCAGGCAGCTTTCAATCCGAGGTCCAGAAAAGCACACAGGGACTTTTTTTAATCTGTTGCCTGCTTGGTGTGCTGAGTCACGGCCCTAACTTCTGTTGTTGGAAAAGGTTGCTTGTATCAAATTATCCTGCACCCAGGGAGGCAGAGCAGCCCATTCATCCTGGCAACCTTGCTCCCGGTGAATCACTGAAACTAAAGATTCAAAAGACCTGTTATTTCCTCTGCCCATCCTCTGGGGATTGATGTAAACTTGGTTCTTATATGTGTTGTCTCTGTTTCTTCTTCCACCTGGTTCTGATTTAAATAGTTGAGAAAAATGTCCCTGGTCTAATTTGGAATTTGCAGAGCATAAGAATGGTGATTGTGTCAAACCAAATTAACTAGTATTTATCGAATTACTACACTCCGTTAAGCACTTTGATACGAACCTCTATTTATTGAAATTCTTCTTAGCAATTCTCTTCTTAGCAAATCCACTTCCTCAGGTAATTCACTTTATCTAGAAAAGTGTAACTCATTGATTTGGGTAAATTAAAAAAATATATATATGTACAAATAGTTAGGGGGCTTCCCTGGTGGTGCAGTGGTTGAGAGTCCGCCTGTCGATGCAGGGGACACGGGTTCGTGCCCCGGTCCGGGAAGATCCCACATGCCGCGGAGCGGCTGGGCCCGTGAGCCATGGCCGCTGAGCCTGCGCATCCGGAGCCTGTGCTCCGCAACGGGAGAGGCCACAACAGTGAGAGACCCACGTACCGCAAAAAAAAAAAAAAAAAAAGCAATTGCAGTAATGATGGGGGTAGCAGTATCAACATCCATAATCATAACAAAATTACAAAGTTAGTGTAGTTATGCAGATTTAGGCTCTGACACCACATGTGTTCTTTTCATGTGCACTCTCAAACTCAGAGCCTCTGATTTCCGGAGAAGATTCTATTTTGTTAGGTTCTTAGGACAGCAGACAAGAGTCACGTTGTCTTTTGGGTCCCTGTAGTGGAAAATATGACTTCAGAATTGTTAACAGTGAGTGTCTGAGCAAGTAGCTGATATTCTGGTCCAACTCCCATACAGAAAACACTCAATGCAAATTACTGACAGATGATCTGTGAAGTCTGAAGATTTTGCAGATGTTAATTGATAAGATGTTCAAATATTTATATGATGTCTCAGAAAATAAATTTTTCTTTTCTTAGTATGATTCTGCTTTAAATGTAGTAAAAGAAGGATAAACTAGCATATGAGTAGAGGAGGCAATCTGCCTACTGGAAATCACTGAAGATGTGGTAATAGAAATTGAGCTTGTGTCTCAATCCTCCCTCTACCAAGATTACAATAACTGATTCTGAAACCTACAGTGGGATAAAGTAGAGACAGATGGCCATCTGCACAACTACAACTTTCCATTTAAATATGGAAATGTGGCACTGACCATGTTAGCAGCCATTTTTGCACCTTTGGAAACTCAAAACCGTTGTGTGTACCCATAGAGTCATCAGGCATTAGGCGGGCAGAAGATCTTACAAATAAGCTTCCAATTCATCATATAAACCTATAACACCACTGAAATGCTCATCTATATTCAATGAGTAGCTCTTTCAAAATGAGTTTTCTTGGATGCCATTAGGGCAGTGCAACTGATATCCTTTGAGGCAGACATTCAAATTCTGGACAGAAAGTTTTCCTTATACAATCTCTCTTGACCTTCTTAAGAAGTCACAGTGTTGGCTCAGGTTCTGTAATCGACAAACTAGTCCTTGTCCTTTTCAAGAATATGAAGTCACCTGCATGCCTCACCCAGTATCTTTGCAGATCTAAATGAAACTGATTTCTTTCATTATTACTTACATGGTATGGTTTTAGATTCTCTCACCAGGCTGTCATATTTTTTGGGATATATTCCCGACTTTTAGTGTCCTTCTCCAAATAAGACTTCAGAAGCAGACCCTTGAACGCAGTTCTTGAACGCAGAACAGAAGGGAAAACCAACCAGTAACCCTTTTGACAGCTGGAGGCATCTGACTCATGTTTTTTAATATCAGATCTATTCTCCTAACAGGTTTATAGGTGTGCATTACAGTATTCTTATCTATAGGCTGTACAATGTTATACAGCAGATCTCTAGCATTTATTCATCTTGCATAACTGGAATTTTATACGTTTTGATTAACAAATCTTCATTTCCTCCCCCTCCCAGCCCCTGGAAACTACCATTCTATTCTTTGCTTCTATGAATCTATTTTATTATTATTTTTGTTTTATATAATCAGTGTGTATTTAGATTAAATTAGATATGTATAAATTTCTTTGCATGTTATTTCTTCTTGCAGCTCAGATATTTGTTCTAAGATTTTCTTCTTCTTGAAATACATGTTTTTGAAGTTTATTTATATTTATTGTTTGTAATTCTCACGGTTTTTCTTTTTCTGAAAATGTCTTTATTTCATCCTCATTCTTGTATGATTGTTTTAGGTTGATTGTTTATCTCAGCACATTGAAGACATTATCCCACTGAATTCTGGCCAGGAGTTTGACTATTTTAAATACCTCACATAAGTGGAAATATATGTCCTTCTGTGACTGGCTTATTTCACTTAGCATAATGTCCTCAAGCTTCATTCATGTTGTCACACTTTTCAGGATTTCTTTCCTTATAAGAGCAGTGAATTGCCAGAAAATCTATTTTCAGGTGAAAAGCAGAATAGAGAAATATGCTATGTAGATCTTTTAAATGCCAGAAAGTGTCAAATAAAGTTCAGATTCCAAATTATTTTGCACCATTGGAAGCTCTGTCAACATTGGGCTCACACAACCACATGCCATCTCTTGGCTGGAGTTGAATCAAGGTGGCCTCTTTTAGGCAGGACAAGGGCGCACTGGTTTGCCAAGGTCTCTACCAGTCCCTATTATACATCGACTAGGTATACACATTTAATTACCTGCCTGATCCTGTAAGCATTACAAGTTTTTTTTTTATTATTCAAGTATAGTTGTTTTACAAAGTTGTGTTGAATACATTTCCCTGTGCTGTACAGTAGGACCTTGTTGTTTATCCATTCTATATATAATAGCTTGCATAAGCTAATCCCAAACTCCCACTCCATTCCTCCCCCTTCCCCTATGTCTGTAAGCAGTACAAGTTTTTGACTCCTGATCTAAATTATGAACTCCTAGGACAAGTACCTACATTTATTCCTCTCTATGAATAAACAACTCAGTAATATATTTTGGCCAAATAAACAATTTGGCTTTCACTCCTTGGTCCCCAGACATTCCCACTGCTGCCACTGCTCACTTGTACTCTAGCCATTTGCTGTTTTAACACTGCAGGGTCATTTCATCTGGATGAGTATGGAGAACAAAATATAGGGACATGGCTAAGGGAAGGTGACTAGGTCAGGAGTAAGATGAGGCTGAGAATATAGAATATAGGTGAAACTGAGGAGAGATGGAAATATCATCTGAGGAAAGCATATTTTTTTCCAATCATTTTTTTTGTTTTTACATAACCCACTTGCTCAATTTTTAAAAAAAATTTTTAATTTAATTTTATTTATTTTTATATACAGCAGGCTATAATTAGTCATCCATTTTATACATATCAGTGTCTACATGTCAATCCCAATCTCCCAATTCATCACACAACCACTCCCAGCCCTGCTGCTTTCACCCCTTGGTGTCCATACGTTTGTTCTCTACATATGTGTCTCAATTTCTGCCTTGCAAACTGGTTCATCTGTACCATTTTGCTAGGTTCCACATATATGTATTAATATACGATATTTGTTTTTCTCTTTCTGGCTTCACTCTGTACGACAGTCTCTAGATCTAACCACATCACTACAAATGACCCAATTTCATTCCTTTTTATGGCTGAGTAATATTCCATTGTATACGTGTAACACATCTTTATTCATTTGTCTGTCGATTGGCATTTAGGTTGCTTCTGGGACCTGGCTATTGTAAATAATGCTGCAATGAATTTTGGGGTGCTTGTGTCTTTTTGAATTATGGCTTTCTCTGGGTATATGCCCAGCAGGGGGATTGCAAGGTCATATGGTAATTCTATTTTTAGTTTTTTAAGGAACCTCCATACTGTTCTCCATAGTGGCTTTATCAATTTACATTCCCACCAACAGTGCAAGAGGGTTCCCTTTTCTCCACACTCTCTCCAGCATTTGTTGTTTGTAGATATTCAGATGATACCCATTCTAACTGGTATGAGGTGATACCTCATTGTAGTTTTGATTTGCATTTCTCTAATAATTAGTGATGTTGAGCAGCTTTTCATGTGCTTCATGGCCACTGTATGTCTTCTTTGGAGAAATGTCTATTTAGGTCTTCTGCCCATTTTTGGATTGTGTTTTTTTAATATTGAGCTGCAGGGGCTGTTTATATATTTTGGAGATTAATCCTTTGTCTGTTGATTCATTTGCAAATATTTTCTCCCATTCTGAGTGTTGTCTTTTCACCTTGTTTATGGTTTCCTTTGCTGTGCAAAAAGTTTCATAAGGTCCCATTTGTTTATTTTTGTTTTTATTTCCATGACTCTAGGAGGTGGATAAAAAAAGATCTTGCTGTGATTTATGTCAAAGAGTGTTCTTCCTACGTTTTCCTCTAAGAGTTTTATAGTGTCCAGTCTTACATTTAGGTCTCTAATCCATTTTGATTTTATTTTTGTGTATGGTGTTAGGGAGTGTTCTAATTTCATTCTTATACATGTAGCTGTCCAGTTTTCCCAGCACTTATTGAAGAGACTGTCTTTTCTCCATTGTATATCATTGCCTCCTTTGTCATAGATTAGTTGTGTGGGTTTATCTCTGGGCTTTCTATCTTGTTCCATTGATCTATATTTCTGTTTTTGTGCCAGTACCATACTGTCTTGATTACTGTAGCTTTGTAGTATAGTCTGAAGTCAGGGAGTCTGATTCCTCCAGCTCCATTTTTTTCATTAAGACTTCTTTGGCTATACGGGGTCTTCTGTGTCTCCATACAAATGTTAAGATTTTTTCTAGTTCCATAAAAAATGCCATTGTTAATTCGATAGGGATTGCATTGAGTCTGTAGGTTGCTTTGGGTAGTATAGTCATTTTCACAATATTGATTCTTCCAGTCCAAGAATATGGTATATCTCTCCATCTGTTGGTATCATCTTTACTTTCTTTCATCAGTGTCTTATAGTTTTCTGCATACAGTTCTTTTTTCCCCCTAGGTAGGTTTATTCCTAGGTATTTTATTCTTTTTGTTGCAATGGTAAATGGGAGGGTTTCCTTAATTTCTCTTCCAGATTTTTCATCATTAGTGTATAAGAATGCAAGAGATTTCTGTGCATTAATTTTGTATCCTGCAACTTTACCAAATTCATTGATTAGCTCTAGTCATTTTCTGGTGGCATCTTTAGGATTCTCTCTATATAGTATCATGTCATCTGCAAACAGTGACAGTTTTACTTCTTGTTTTCCAATTTGTATTCCTTTTATTTCTTTTTCTTCTCTTATTGCCATGGCTAGGACTTCCAAAACTATGTTGAATAATAGTGGTGAAAGTTGATATCCTTGTCTTGTCCCTGATCTTCGAGGAAATACTTTCTGTTTTTCACCATTGAGAAGGATGTTAACTGTGGGTTTGTTGTTTATGGCCTTTATTATGTTGAGGTAGGTCCCCTCGATGCCCACTTTCTGGAGAGTTTTTATCATAAATGGGTGTTGAATTTTGTCAATATCTTTTTCTGCATCTATTGAGATGATCTTATGGTCTTTATTCTTCAATTTGTTAATATGGTGTATCACATTGATTGATTTGCATGTATTGAAGAATCCTTGCATTCTTGGGATAAATCCCACTTGATCATGGTGTATGATCCTTTCAATTTATTGTTGGATTCTGTTTGCTAGTATTTTGTTTAGGATTTTTGCATCTATATTCATCAATGATATTGGTCTGTAATTTTTTTTTTAGTATCTTTCTCTGGTTTTGTTATCAGGGTGATGGTAGCCTCATAGAATGAGTTTGGGAGTGTTCCTTCCTCTGCAGTTTTTTGGAAGAGTTTGAGAAGGATGGGTGTTAGCTCTTCTCTAAATGTTTGATAGAATTCATCTGTGAAGCCATCTGGTCCTGGACTTTTGTTTGTTGGAAGATTTTTAATCACCGTTTTAATTTCATTACTTGTGATTGGTCTGTTCATATTTTCTATTTCTCCCTGTTTCAGTCTTGGAATGTTATACTGTTCTAAGAATTTGTCCATTTCTTCCAGGTTGTCAATATTATTGGCATAGAGTTGCTTGTAGTAGTCTCTTAGGATGCTTTGTATTTCTGTGGTGTCTGTTGTAACTTCTCCTTTTTTGTTACTAATTTTATTGATTTGGATCCTCTCCCTCTTTTTCTTGATGAGTGTGGCTAATGATTTATCAATTTTGTTTTGCTTCTCAAAGCACAGATTTTAGTTTTATTGATCTTTGCTATTGTTTTCTTTGTTTCTATTTCATTTATTTCTGCTCTGATCTTTATGGTTTCTTTCCTTCTGTTAACTTTGGGTTGTGTTTGTTCTTTTTTCTCTAGTTCCTTTAGGTGTAAGGTTAGATTGTCTACTTGAGATTTTTCTTGTTTCTTGAGGTAGTCTTGTATAGCTATAAACTTCCATCTTAGAACTGCTTTTGCCATATCCTGTAGGTTTTTCATTGTGTTTTTATTGTCTCTAGGTGTTTTTTGATTTCCTCTTTGATTTCTTCAGTGATCTCTTGGTTATTTAGTAATGTATGGTTTAACCTCCATGTGTTTGTGTTTTTTACATTTTTTTCCCTGTATTTCATTTCTAATCTCATAGCATTGTGGTCAGAAAAGATGTTTGAAATGATTTCAATTTTCTTAAATTTACTGAGGCTTGTGACCCAAGATGTCATCTATCCTAGAGAATATTCCATGTGCACTTGAGAAGAAAGTGTAATCTGCTGTTTTTGGATGGAATGTCCTATAAATATCAATAAATAGCAATTAAATCTCTCTGGTCTATTGTGTCATTTAAAGCTTGTGTTTCCTTTTAATTTTCTGTTTTTATGATCTGTCCATTGATGTTAGTGAGGTGTTAAAGTCCCCCACTATTATTGCGTTACTGTTGATTTCCTCTTTTATAGTTGTTAGCAGTTGCCTTATGTGTTGAGGTGCTCCTATGTTGGGTGCACATATATATTTATAATTGTTATATCTTCTTCTTGGTTTGGTCCCTTGTTCATTATGTAGTGTCCTTCCTTGTCTCTTGTAACATTCTTTATTTAAAAGTCTATTTTATCTGAGGTGAGTATTGCTACTCCAGCTTTCTTTTGATTTCCTATTGCATGGAATATCTTTTTCCATCCCCTCACTTTCAGTCTGTATGTGCCCCTAGTTCTGAAGTGGGTCTCTTGTAGACAGCATATATATGGGTCTTATTTTTTTATCCATTCTGCAAGCCTGTGTCTTTTGGTTGGAGCATTTAACCCATTCACGTTTAAGGTAATTATCGATATGTATGTTCCTATTATCATTTTCTTAATTGTTTTGGGTTTGTTTTTGTAGGTCCTTCTCTTGTCTTGTGTTTCCCACTTAGAGAAGTTCCTTTGGCATTTGTTCTAGAGCTGGTTTGGTGGTGCTGAATTCTCTTAGCTTTTGCTTGTCTGTAAAGCTTTTGATTTCACCATCAAATCTGAATGAGATTTTTGCTGGGTAGAGTAATCTTGGTTGTAGGCTCTTCCCTTTCATCTCTTTAAGTATGTCCTGCCACTGCCTTCTGGCTTGTAGAGCTTCTGCTGAGAAATCAGCTGTTAACCTTATGGGAGTTCCATTGCATGTTATTTGTTGTGTTTCCCTTGCTTCTTTCAATAATTTTTCTTTGTCTTTAATTTTTGCCAATTTGATTACTATGTGTCTTGGTGTGTTTCTCCTTGGGTTTATCCTGCCTGGGACTCTGCGCTTCCTGGACTTGGGTAGCTATTACCTTTCCCATGTTAGGGAAGTTTATGATTATAATCTCTTCAAATATTTTCTCCAGTCCTGTCTCTCTCTCTTCTCCTGTGAGACCCCTATAATGTGAATATTGTTGTGTTTAATGTTGTCCCAGAGGTCTCTTCGGCTGTCTTCATCTCCTTTCATTCATTTTTCTTTATTCTGTTCCACAGCAGTGAATTCCACCATTCTGTCTTCCACGTTACTTATCCATTCTTCTGCCTCAGTTGTTCTGCTATTGATTGCTTCTAGTGTAGTTTTCATTTCAGTTATTGTGTTGTTCATCTCTGTTTGTTTGTTCCTTAATTATTCTAGATCTTTCTTGAACATTTCTTGCATCTTCTTGATCTTTGCCTCCATTCTTTTCCCAAGGTCCTGGATCATCTTCACTATCATTATTCTGAATTCTTTTTCTGGAAGTTTGCCTATCTCCACTTCATTTAGTTGTTTTTCTGGGGTTTTATCTTGTTCCTTCATCTGGTATATAGTCCTCTGCCTTTTCATCTTGTCTATGTTTCTGTGAATGTGGTTTTTGTTCCACAAGCTGCAGGATTGTAGTTCTTCTTGCTTCTGCTCTTTTTCCAATCTTATATGATGTCTTGCTAATGGGCTTAATAAGATATGCCCCAATCTCCCTCATTCTTGTTGCTAAATATTTAGATCTGTGTGCTCTCCAGGTGTGAGTGGTTTACTCTCTGGAACATGGAAGCACAGTCCTTCTGCTTCACTATCCAGAGTCAATTAGCCTTCCTACACCCCCGGTCAGACATCGCTGGCTGGGTTAGAGCCTCTGACAGCTCTGGCAGCATCGAAGGGCTTAACTCATGATTCTGTTAGCTTATGGGAAGGTAATGACTCAACAGCTGCAGATCACTCTCACCCTTCTGCTTAAAAAAAAAAAAAACACACCCAAAATTTAGGCCTGGCATTCTATTATTCTCTTTTAAAATAAGGACCTGGAAATGTCAGCCCCAGTGATTATGCCAGCAGGTGCCTGGACTTCAAAGTGGGCACCTGTCACCGAAAAGATAATTGACTTTATTCAACCAATTGTCTCCCTGTTGTAATCAAGCCATTTCATTCGGATGGATCTTTCAAACTGTTCCTTTGAGTAAGTGAGGGAGGCAGTGGCTGCTGGATCACAATTACCATGGAGAGGGAGTGGGAGAGGGAAGCAGAGCAAGCTCAGGAAACAGAGGCAGCAGCAATGAGCTGTCAGCATTTCTGAGAGTGGTGGCTGACCCAGGGGAGGGTTTGTAGGTGGAAAACCTCAAGAATGATTAGGGAGAGGTGTGGGAGCCTCCTGCTCTCTCTGGATTCAAGCGTTCTGCATGTTTATTTAGTTTGCCTTCTGGCTGCAGGCAGATACTCCCAGTCTGCATCTTGTTTCCAGCAACAGGTGCCCTGAGGGGACAGAGGGGATCCTAGCTGTGTCCAAAGCATCCTTTTCCCCCTCTGGGGAACAAAGTTCATGTAAACCTCAGAGCCGAGAGGGCAGCTTTGGACAGAGACAGTTTCAGTGTCTCTCTCTCCTACATGGAGCTAAATCCTCCTTAATCAGGTGTCTCGCTGGTGTTGACAGATCTGGACGTCCGTGGAACAGAAGGCTAGGATTTGAACCAAAGGGAGCCTCAGGCAATGATGAATTCAGTGGCTCTCAATTTCCCCACAGTGTAGACAAAGTGCCAAATTTGATGGGCTCAGGGAGGGTGGGGCTGCCAAGTTCCAGCTGTGCCTTCAGCAGCTGTGCTCTAGGGACTCAGGAGCTGCCACACGGTGGATTTTCAATTTTAGAGAGTAAACCGGTGTGAAAGTTCAATCTGTGAGACTGAGCTTTGTTCACAACAAGAAATCTTCTGTGGAGGCATAACCTGTGCTGGGTTCCTGGTGCTGCTGCTTATCCGAGGTCTGACTTGGAGCAAGTCACTCAAGGCTCTGAGTCTCCATCCTCTTCTTAAAATGTGGAGCAATAGTGCTGCGAAATGAAATGAGATGAGATAGTAAACCCAGAGCTCAGTGACTCAAATGTCTGATGCTTTTTTAGGTGTTCAGTGAAATGCAGAGCTCTTGTCTCAGAAGGAATAGGGTGGAACAAACCCCCCATCCTAGACATCCTGCAGTCTCCCACTCTGGTTTTACCATCATGTGGGCCCTGAGGCACACAGCCCTTGGCTCTGCGAGGGTCTGCTTCCAGGCCCCAGGGGGCAGGTCACTTAATGGCAAATTCTCCCTGTTGGTCTCACCAATGCCAGGACTCTGTCCCATCCCAATCCTACACAGCACTTTTCTGTAACTCTCTTCTGACACTACTTTCTGCCTTCTTCATGCCAAGTATCATATCCCTGCAATGTCCAAGTCCCCTGAGGAGACTTATGTTTGAAATACCAATATGGTGTCTTAGACACGGTAGTAAATCAATAAGTATATATTCATGTGTGTGTACGTATGTATGTACATGCATGTACGGATGAGTAACAGAATCCACAATTATCATTTATTAATGTCAGTAAATCCCTATGAATTGAATATGAGTATCAATAAGTGAACGTATTACTAAGACTGTGCCTCTTGTAGTTTTTAAATATCCTTGGGGAGCCAACAGTAAAATCCTTTTCTATCAAGTTTGATTGACTTTTACTGAAAAAAAATTTGATAAAATTATAATTGGTACTGACCAAGCCATAGACAGGGGGACCTCAATTAATTCACCCATCCTTCACTATGGAGGCATTATTAGTCCTATTTGGGTGGAATGCAAGTATCAAAAGGAGAAACTTTTTTGTACAGGAGGAGGAAACAGCTTCAGGGAAAGCAGTGCTGGGAGTTAGGTTGGAAACACTGCACAGGTCAACCAGACCACAGGAAAAGGGGAGGGCAAAGAAAGGAGAGGACATACTGGGATGGTTTCCATCCCCTTAACCACAAAAGGAAGGGCATCCAAGAACATAAAGGGAATCTGACCAACCTCAGTCAAAGGTCACACCTGAGTCAAAGGTCTCACTTTCAGCTGCCCTACACAGGGCTCTTCTGGCTGCTGTGGCAATGGGCCCTCCCTTTATGGAAATGACTTTATAATGAGAAAAGTCACGTGCAAATAACCAATGCAGCTAACAGAGGTGGTGCCCGATGCAGTGTAATTAATGAGATCTGTGTGAAGGTCTGGGGAAAGTATGAAAAAAGTTTGTACCCCAGGAAAAGAATGATGTCCACAGCGGGGAGAAAATAGCACATTAAGTTGAATCCTGATTTTCACTATAAATTTCCTGCTTGAGTTGGTAAAAACAGAAGCAGTTAAATATTGAGAATTTCACAGAGTTCAACCTAACACATAAACTTGATCTTCAGCTCTAGAGTAACAGATGCTGAGTTCTGGATTGTACAAATTATGACCCATGGAGTCTTGTCATCCTGTCAAATAGCAAGTGCTATAGAACTTTCAGCTATTTTTAAAATTATTATTATGATAGACTTGTTTTTCTCTATGACTCTGGTGAAGGTATTAGAAAGAATCATGGATTCTCATGTCCACATTTTCTCAAAGACATCACTGCTGTAAACAAACCCCAGAAACCAGAAAATAGAAGATGCTCACCAGGGCTGGCTTCATGAATATGGGGCCAGTATAGTCACACAGGGCTGTGTTCCTAGAAAGGCCCATGCTTGAGGATTAGTGGTCTTTGGGTGTCATCTTGAAGTTCTTAATAGTCTTATCATTGAATTTGTGTTTTGAAAGTGCATTCCAATGGGACAAAGAACCATGTACTAGAGGTTCGCAGTCCTCTCTTACATGGGTCTTGGTTGCCTTCTGCCTAGCCCTTGTCCAGGAACAGCTGCTGCCTTGGGACAAACTCAGAGAGGGATGGGCTTGGGCAGCTGTGCACTGAAACACAGAGCAGGGTCCAGTCCGGGCAACTGTGAAGGTCACTATTCACCCCTTGAGTATCCCTGTGTCCAAATGGGCACAGAATTAAATAGCAAATAAGAAACACTATGAGAGGTTGATGGAAAGATCATGGAAGAAGGGAAAAAAGCTTTTTGAACAAACAGTGCCATATTTTCATTTTTCCCTGGGCCCTACAAATGACGTTGCCAGCCCTCAGGTTCAGCCTTTGGGCACCATGTGCAAAGGGTAAGAGCAATTCCTCTTCATGTGCTTAGAGACACTCCAAAGGTGGGCTCATGGAGAGGGAAAAGCAAGTGTGCTGGTAAGTCTGCACTCAGTGTTTGCCTTTGATATATTTATTAGGTCAACATACATATTATGTTTCAGATAATGGATAACTATTCATCTTTTGGGGGGACTGGATAGTGTTCCCTATAAAGAGGAAACACCTGAAACCATGGTTTGAGATATGACTGAACATTTAGACTTGGGATTCCATCCTTGTAATCTAGTTTTGCCTTGGTTTATAACTCCATTAACTCAGGTGTCAGGAGAGATTTCCATGGGTAGACTTTTTGTGGTTTGTTTTGCATTTAATAGCAATCATTATAATCCAACATTGTGCTATGTATTAGATTCCAATCTTCTTTTAACATGCCATTTTTCCTTCAACCTTCCATCATCCCTATGTGACAGGGAAGAATAACCTTGGTATTGTCTTTTTTACATGTACACACACACACTACAGCATACAGAATATAATATTGTTTTATTTATACTTTAATAATGGATACTTACAGTTGAAGTATTCTAATCAGGAATACACACTCCAGAGGTAATTAGTATTTTAATGAATTTAATCAGAATCTCACATTCTAGGGGAAGCTATTACAAACCTTCAGTTACCTATAGAACATTTGCTGATTAGAATGAATAATGTTAGAAATGATCTTTTTCCACTGGTGAAGTGAGTGGTATTCCATTATGTAGACTGACTAGAAATAATTTTACAGAAACAACCTTCCTTTCTTGTATGTGTTATGTGGCTAGGGTCCCAGTAGGTCTATAACTATTGAAGTGGTACCTTTGCAAAGGACTCCATCAAATCCTGCATCCTGGTCCCCTTAGGACATGATTTCTTGTTCTTTTTAGATTGGAGTAATAAACATATTTTATATCATGACCTACTACCACTACCACACACACACACACACACACACACACACACACATACACACACACATACATACACATACATATTGAAAGGAAAAGTTTCCAGAGAAAGCACTTCTTATCCTCATTTTCATTTCATGTAATGCATTCTATTATTTTTCTATTCTATTCAAGTCTACTATATTTTGTTTTGTTCATTGATTGTTGCAATCCACTCAATTTATTTCAGAACACCCTAGTGGGATGGAAACAGTAGTTTGAAAAACTCTAGCTTAAACAGCTAGCTTAATCCTGCTGCTAGAATATTGTTGCATATTCTATGAATGAGCCTTTCCAGCAAGGTACTCGTTAATGAGCCTGACACAGCCAGGAGCGGGGGATTCATTGAGGTACAGGATAGATGACACACATGTTTTCGTGTGAGGGTCCAGAATTTGGTCTGGGACTTGCTTTCATTGTAACATACAACCAGGTAGTGAAGAGGTGGGAGAGAATACCCCCAGCTCTCACCTGTGCCCAGCCACTGGATGTTAACAAAGCTGCCAAAAAGATCCCAATAATGGTGAAAAACCACATTGGCTTAGTTCAATTTGCAAGCATTTTTTAAAAAATGAAACATTATCAGGCATTGTAAGGGGTTGAATGGTGGCACCCCAAAAGATAGTGCAACCTTATTTGGAAAAAGGGTCTTTGCAAATGTTAGTAAGTTGAGGATCTTGAGATGAGATCAACCCAATTATCCAGGTGAGCCCTAAATCCAATGATGTATCCTTACAAGAGAAAGACAGAGGGAGATTTCAGACAGAAGAGGAGAGGAGAAGGCCCTGTGAACACAAAGGCAGATCTTGGAGTAATGCAGCCACAAGCCAAGGAATGCCTGGAGCCACCAGAAGCTTGAAGAGGCAAAGAAGAGAGTCTCCCTAGAGCCTTCAGGGGAAATATTGCCCTACGGACACTTTGATTTCAGACCTCTGACCTTCACAAATGTGAGAGAATAAATTTACATTGCTTTAAGCCACCAGGTGTGTGGTAATTTGTTAGAGCAGCCCTAGGAAACCAATACAGACATTAAACAGAAAAAGATCACAGACCTCTCTTTGATAATCCAGCCAGTCACTCAGCCAGAACAAGAATGACCACACCCTGAACCAAGAACCAGAGATCGGTTATCTACTTTTTTTTTTTTCCAGCTTATTTAGAATTGGCTTTCAGGAAAATAATGCATTTTGTTTAATTCAAAATATCTCAAAACATCACTCACCATCTCTAATTTGAATGCCAAATTAGAAACATTTCAGAAATTGTGATGGGCATGATTACTGCACACAAACAGAGTGCACAAACTTTTTCAAAAAAGAATAAGCAGGGAGTTCCCTGGTGGTCTAGTGGTTAGGATTCAGTGATTTTACTGCTGTGGCCTGGGTTCAATCCCTGGTCGGAGAACTGAGATCCTGCAAGCTGTGTGGTGTGGCCAAAATATTAAAAAAAAAAAAAAAGGAATAAGCAGATGCCTATGACCTCGGCATCCCTTCTAAGAGACTTTATCTTCTTAAGCAATGGTGACCCCGGTTGGGCATTGCAGGAAGATAAGAATACCATTCCTATGTTAATAAGGAAAAACAGGCAGCCTATACATTGAGGCATAGGATTTCAGATGTGGTCCTATGATAAGAAAGGTAACATCCTATTTCAAACAGTATGAAAAATAGAAGGGAAAAAATAAATTGTGGACCACATATTTACTTGAGACCAACAGAGTAAATCAGAAAATCAGAGACACTGATATAGATCTTGTTAACTTTTTAAAATCAGTTTATCTCCAATAATACTCCCAGAAAATAAGAATTTAGAAAAAATTCTTTTGAGGCAATTGTTTCACTCCCACAGACCACTTAAACAGAGCAAGCTTCTTTGTTTTAGCTTCAAGCATGATGCGACACAGGTGTATGTTTCACGACCAAATGACGATGGACGCATAGATCATTGTATTTATCTTCGACGGTTACTATGAGAGGATAATTTGATCATTTCTACCGAATCGTTAAATCAGAAAGGTAGCAAAATACCCTGTAAATTGTGTATGCAAATTGCCTTTGATAGCACCAACATGCAATTGCTTCTGGAATCTAATAAAACAAATGTTTTAGGTCTTCCCAGCAGCATTTATTTATCAGGCCAACATGAGACATAAAAATGATGTTTGGGAAGAACTTACATCACATAAGAGTCATTACAATATGATAGTATTATGGTGACCTTTTTATTAAATGCTGTGGACATTTTTTGAGACAATTTTATTCTTTCTTAAATATTCTTTTAACTTTTTTAGACAATGTAATTTACTATTAGGGTTTAAAATTAGTATGAGCTAACATTACTCCATTTTAGTAACCCAAATGGAAAAATAAACTTTCCCCATTACAAGAACTTGTACAAGTCCTGGGCACAGGCTCAGACTGGGCTGGCTTGAGTCAGATGACCATCTCTGGAATCACATGAACAATCACTGCAATGGCTGCTGGGGGGCAGGGTTCTCTGACTAGCTGCTCTCCCCAGGCCCACGTGGTTGGAGTGGGCAAGGACGGGTTCTCCCAAGCAAGGGCAGCTGTGATGTTACCAAAAGGAGTAAGGGACAGAGCTCCTGGACAGGGCTTTCCCTGAGGTGTTACAAATTGACTCTCGCCCTTCCTGTTCCATCTCCCAGGTTATCCTGAATAGGGGAGCATCTCTTTCCC
>NW_006781985.1:780239-791399 GCF_000442215.2 Lipotes vexillifer | reverse complement strand
TCTTTCCCTTTTGATCTTGTCATTCTCATCCTGGATTACACACCTATTCTGACTAATTCACCCATTCAAGCTCAGTTGGGAAAGTTTAAACTTCTTCCCCTTGCAAGGAATCTTTCTTTTATTCAAACACTCTTCCTACCCATGAGACACAAAACATTATTCAATTACAAACCATCTTCTAAGCATTTATCATATGCACACATGAGTTCATTTAGTTCAATAAGTTCTGGGTTACTGTTCCAAATTTCAGACTAGTAAATGGAGATACAGAAAGGTTATGTAAGTAATGCAAAATCACATAGCTCATGAATGGCTGGACCAGGATGTGAATTTGAGCCAGATTCCAAGCCAGGATATTGAAAAGGGAAGGCCTAATGCTGCCACACACTAGCTGTGTTATCTTCAGTAAATCATCTCCACCTGAACCATAATCTTAATCATCTATGAGGTCAGAATATTTATAAATCCTGTCCGGCCTATTCCATGGGTTCTTGGAAGTTTCTATGAGATGACATATGGGAATGAATTTTGCACATAAGTCACAGTTGCACACACATGATGTTTCTTTCATAGATCGAGCCTCTAGGAAACTGTCTAGAGGGGGTGGAAACATATCTAGTAAGATTTGGGGAATAGGAACCTCAGTGGATTTGAATACTGGGTGGAGGGACACAAAGTGATGAAGCGAATATACTGAGGCTCCAGCTGTGGGTTGGCAAGAGGCCAGGCAGGGTCCAAGTAAGTGGGAATGACCAAATGTGCTGATTTTCCCATGACTGAGGGATTTCCTGGGACACAGGACTTTCCGTGCTAAAACTGGGCAAGTCCTGAGCAAACTAAGATGAGTTGGTCACCCTAGTTAAGATGAAAAGCATTGGTCATCTTAATAGCAGTAAAAGGCATCCTCGTGAGGAAATGACTTGTGAACTGGCCATTTAAAAGCAGGGTGGAAAGTAACCCCATGGTGACTGCGTTTTGTGGAAGCGGCAGCCAGATTGTTTCAAAGGTGCCATCTCTCCAGCCCCTTAGAAGAGTGGAAGCAAACAATGTGTTTCCTGAAGTAAGGAAAGATTGATGAACCATTCTGGTAGGATGGTAGCAACTCTTCCCCAAACTCATAGCACTCTGGAAGTGAACTGTTCCCTTCCCCTAGGTTAGCAGGCACATAGTCTCCCACTCTGGGCCATAACACTCAGTCTCCTCTGGGGAGGAAGGGATAGCTCTGCTGGGAGTTAGGAACCAAGAATGCAGGCATTTCACACCTTCATGCAGCCTTGCTTTCCAATGATGCCTCTTTGCCTAATTCCCTCTTCCCTTCAAAGGCTCTCTTTCCAGAATGTTCCTCCATCCTCTTGACTTGAGACTTGTAGCTGTCTTCACTTGTGTCCGTATATCCAGACAGGACTGAATGCCTGAAGAGGACCTGGCTTTGGAAACCTGGGATTCCTGATCCACTCCACAAAAAGAGCATTCCTTTTGGAAAACTCTCCAATCTTGTCATGTTCCAGTATCTTGTCACTTCTCAGTGCTCCATTTGAGATGAGCAATGACTCGGCCAAATATCATCTCTATGTCCCTTTAAACAAGTTACTTCATATCCCTTTCTCACTTCCCTCTTAGCAAAGTGAGGTTGATAATTATGTTACCGAAGGTAATTGGTGGTGGGAGGATTAAATAATTTCACACATGTGAAGTGCCTAGAACAGTGTCTGGATGCTAGTAGGTGCTCGATAAGTATTAGTGCTTTTTGTTTTTATCCAACCTACCTGCTTGTTGCATTACCATGGTATTCTCATCACTTTCTGTAGAAAATGAGGTGTAAAGTTTCCCTTCCTTAGTGTAGCAGAAAGAGCATATGCTTTGTAAGTGTGTGATTATCTCCAGTATTATACAACTCCCATACATTTTGATTTCCTAGTTTGCTAAACTGAACTAGGAGTCAACTAAGGTGGGTTCAAAGAGATAACACATGACCACTCATGAAACCAAGCAGGACCCTGGGGGGCTCCTGGCCATGGAAGCCTTTTTGTCCCCTGTTTCTTGACTGCAGCCTCAGTGACTTTCCCTGAGTTCCAAAGGGCAGATTCAGAACAGTTGCTAATCCAGGAAGGGAAGGGATTCAAAGACAAGGGAGGGGCAGCCAGGAAACAATAGTACAGCCTTGGGGCATGGTCCTTGTTCCACCTCAAGGAATACACATAACAATGTCTTTGAGCCCTTTAAGATGTCAGCATTCTTCATATTAGAGAAAGACCTCTGAGGCTACATTAAAGGAATCAGAGTGGCCCATCAAGATTACCTGAGACCAGATTAGAGGAGTGCAGGCCCTGAACACACCCTAATCTTAACAGCAACCTCGCCCTTGAACCATTGCTCTAAAACTCCTCATTAAATCCTCCCAGGTTGGGACACATAGTTTTTCCAGGCAGAAGCCCACTGTGTCCCCCTGTGCCTGGCAAAGCAATAAAACGATTCTTTTCTACTTCACCCAAAACTCTGTCTCTGAGACTTGATTCAGCACCAGTGTACAGAGGCCGAGCTTTCAGCATCACTCCCTCCTGTGGGATCCCCCCCAACATAGCTTACACTCTATATACAGTATAGGGTGGAACCCTCGGACTGATTTTATGTTGTCACTAGACTGTAAGCCTCTTGAAAAAAGGTCATGTTGATTTTAATCTTCTTTCCAGGGCTTAACTCAGTATCAGTATAAAAGGAGAATCAATGGATGTCTACTGAAGTGATGGCACCTGGATTGTATTTAGTGATCTATGAATTATGGTTTTCTTTCTAAGGTTATAGAGCCAGTTATTAAAATGGGGGGTGCCTGTTCTGACATTTTGTTCCTTAAATCTATTAGTAAATTTGCCTTACAAAGAAGGATATTGAGAAAATAACTATAAAATATCTTTAGTTCATGAGCAAGAATAGGACTTAGAGACTACATTACATAGTTGAATTACATTTCTATTTTCAAAATTAAGCCTGTTGTAGAACATCTGTTGTATTTCATCTTCAGTTTTCAGTTTTAATACATTTTAGACAAGGTGGAAACTTTCAGAACACAGTCATCAATATTTCTGAGCAAGAATCCTGGCTCCTTCGTAATTAAATTGCCCTTTCCTGCTAATTTGTGTGCGTCCATATAATATCCCTTCCCTCAAATTAAAAACATCACTCACTGATGATGCTAAAAATTTGAAACCAAGGTAGAGAAGTGCAAAGGGACAGGGCATAGAAGCAATCAAACTGGATATTTCTCCTGAGTTAAGGTATTTTTATTCCTTTACATCTTGTCAAGTGGTTACTTTTGTGGCAAAAGCAGCTGTACTATGGGAACATATTTGATGGGTAACAGGTTTTATATTCACAGACGTTAATGATGAAGCTTGGAAACATTTTTTATAAATGGAAAAGAAGCATGAACAATCATTTTTTCTCATCACAAGTTTGTAGTCTAAACCTGTTCATCTCAGATAAAACTGACTTTCTACAGCAACTTAGTACAGATGTGAAAAAATCCTTGGACCATTACTGTATATTCTGTTGACGTGGAACTAGAAGAAGAAACTGAGTCAACTAGAACATAGTTCTGTTTCTGCAACATGGACTGTAAGGTCTTCTCATACAATTTTAGAAATTCAAACACCCAACTCCAAAATAATGAAATGATAGATCACATTCCAAACTTGAGAGAGGCTATGTTAGGAAGTGGAAATATTTTCCAAAAGAATTTGAAATAGCATGGCATGCCTCTTACTTAAATTCTAAAACATTTGTAAACCTAGGCAATTGACTCTTATTAGCATCCCCCAACTGTGGTTTATTTTTCCATCTTGACCCTCTCAGTTATTCTGTTTCCTATTTAAGGAAGGCAGATTTCCCAATCCTTGTTTCCTAATGTTGGCCTCTTGAGTCTGATTTAGCCAGAATGGTGGTGATAATATGCAGAATTTAATAGGGAAGGGAAATAGCTAATTACATATGCTATCAATGGAAGTGAGGAAAGTCCTGGAGAAAAGATACATCCCTAGATCTCAGAGTCACACATCATGGCACAGAATATCAAGCCTGCAAGGAGATGTGGTATGGCTGATGTCAAGGTGTCAGCTAGAAAATCTTCCACAGATAGACCCCCAAATTTTACCTGCACTTTTCCCTCTGTTCTCCTGATAAAGTTTTATATGAATTTTGAAAAAAAATAATGACACAAATGTGTTATTAGAAGGACTATGTCATCACTAAATTAGCTGGAACTCTTAACAATTCCCACAATGTTGGCCAAAGGAAGGACCAGCTCTGGGCTGGCCTTTTACAAGAACCATTTAATGGCAATTGCCATTACTTCTTCCCCATACTGGGTCCCTGCCCTCTCTCCAATCCCCCATAACAATTTTCTCTCATATCCTCCATTCACACTCAAGTGTAAATCCACTCACTGGAGATTAGGCAGCCTTGGAGATCTATACCAATGATCTCATTTCACTAGGAGGAACATGGAGCCAGAATTATGAGTTTGGAACAGAACGTATAACTAATCAATGCCAGAACTATGTTTGTTGACTTTTTTCTCTGTCATCAGTGTCAACAGTTTTAAGAGCTATTGTGATCTTCAACATTAACCAAAAATGTGTTAGAAAGCTAGAATAACAGTTAATAGGCTAACCCGAAATACAGTCATGCCACACCAAAGGTGAGTTCATGCTACCAGGAGGAGGAGCAGAACCTCAGAGGCAACAGCAATGTGGGTGAGGCTCCTGCAGCAGAGTGGAAAGCCTACAGGTTTGCCTTCTTATTTCAGCAGATACTACTCAGGTACAACTCCTCTGTTTCCAGCTACTCACTTGCCTGCAGAAATTATCCAGGAGAAACCAGTGGTTGCTACAGCTGTGGAAGCATGAAAACAGTTGGGCTTGTTAAACAATTTAGAGCAACTTCAGCAGGATAAGTTTTCCAGAAGGATCTAGTTGCCTTCTTTTTATCACAGCCTCATGAAGTTTACAGCTGTCATTTATCCAGGACTATAGTCTTTTTCATTTATTCCTAAGTTCACCAGGTGGTGGAACCAAGGTGGTGGGATAAAATAATGGACTAGTGCCCCTATCTTGAGGCCAACCTTGTTGGCGTCCTCCCTAAACTTTTCCCTATTTATGACAGCTGCCTAAGGGTTATCAATCCCACTTCTGGTGGCTGAAATTTTACCATAAGCTTAACTTCTCAAGTTTCAGAATCAAAGGCTTTTGTTGTGACGCAGTGGATGAGGTAGGGAATGGGTGATAAGAAACCAGAGAGGGCACTCACCCACTCCATTTAGGCTGAACATGCCCATCCTTAAAGCCTGCTTTTGGGGCTGGAAGATTCAGACCTGGAGTCACATTGTGGCTTCATCACATACTAGCTGTGTGACCAAGAGTTCACTTAACCTCTTGGTTCCTTGTTTCCCTCATTTGTAAAATAAGGATAGAAATAGATTAAATTAGAATGCCTGACATATAATAAATGTTCAATAAATTCCAACTACTGTTATCATATGTGCAAAATGGGAATAATCATACCCACTGTCATGGCTGAGGTCAATAACGCTACCTACACAACAAACATTCTTTAGTCTCAGTGCATTGAGAGTTTATTTCTTATGTCCAGTCCAATATGAGTAGTGGGGCAGGGGATCAGTTCCATGTGGTCATTCGGTGGTTCAGGCACCTTTCATTATTCATTTCTCCTATATTCTAGAACCATATCATCCTCTTAATTCAGCCTATAGATGGGGAAATGTTGCTGGGAAAAGAGAAAGAGAGAGTGGAGAAGGCACACCAGTTTCAACCACACATCACCTCTGTGGTTGTCCTGTTGTCAAAAACTCATCACATGGCCTCATCTAGATGTAAGGGGGCTGGAAAAGGTTGTTTAGCTACATGCCTAGTAAGACAAAGACAACACAGATTCTGGAAGGCTCTTGAAGCATCAGTCACATTTATCTTCAAGGACAGTGCTGAGAATTAGGTTAGATGCCTTATGTTAGGTAGAAGAGAGTCAGTCTCAGCACCAGCCTCCCTAAATATAGCTATTGTTACTACTAACTTCACATCACTGGGTTAAGGTGGGCACACTTTGTGAAAAGAACAAAGTCTAAAGTTTGTTCTAGCATGTCTTGCTACTGAAGCCTTCATAGACCCAAAGGTGAGGGAGACCCATGGTTACTTCTGCACAGTGACCATCCAGAGACCGGTGACCCAGAGAAACAGCACCAAGGCTCTCCCAGAGCTGCTGGTCACTTAGAGAAGAGAAATAACAAACAAAACAAAAAAACCCTTAATTTTAATATGTCTGTTTTTAGATCTAAGAGATTTCCAAATATTGCCTTTTTTTGTATTATGAAAATATTTTACCCCGGCTCCCCTGCTTTTTAGCTGTCAGACTTTGGCAAGTTATTTGAATTCTGTAAAATAACCATCTGTAAAATGAGGATAATACTGTTCTACTTCAGAGGGTTTTTGTGATGATGAAATGGCATGATGAATGGTAAGTAACCCTGGGCGTGCAGTAGTGGAGACTTAGGGGCAAGGTGCTGTCTTTTTCCTCCTCCTCCTCTTTCTTTTCTCCACCTTTTAAATGTGATTACTATTTCTATAATCATGCATTGTCAAATCGAACAATGTTTGTCTCTTTGACTTTCTCTTTGACCGAGGGCAGCATCCTGAAGTGGTTGGAGAAGCCTGGACTTTGGAATAAGCGAAGGTTGAATCCCATCCTGACTCACACTTGTTCACTGGGTGTGAGTCCTTGGGCAACTCACTTGACTTCTCTGTGTGTATTTCTTCATCTTTAAAATAAGGTTATGATTTCTAACATTAAAGGGTTGATAAGAGTCCGGTAAACCAATCATTGCTGTGCATGGTATAAAATGAAAACTAATTTCCTTGTCCAACATGGGAATTCTTAGGGGGCCTAAGAATTTGTAAACTGTAAATTGTAGCACCCTGGGACCTCAGAAGAACTGACATACATTCACATGAGTATTTTTTATTGACAGATCCAGTTCCGTGGTGTTTTATTATTTGATTTTATTAATAAGTCCAGTACTTAAGTGTGAAAGGTTCAGGGCTTAGAACTGATATCTTGTGGTTTTGATTTGCATTTATCCAATGGCTAATGACGTTGAATATCTTTTTTATGTGCCTATTGACTACTTGTATATCTTCTTTGGAGTAATGTCTATTCTAGTGTTTTCCTCATTTTTGAATTGGGTTTTCTTTTTTTGTTGAGAACAATTTACTTTTCAATAAGCTTTTAGTTTGTGGTAATTGTGTCTAAATGAAGTGTATCTTCAAACTTATTTAATTTTGTTTACTTGATCTGTCAAATTTAGAGAGAGCTGTTTAAAAGTTTCCTGCCTTAATTACAGCTTTGACAAATTCTTGTATTTCTAACAGTTTGCTTTACACGTTTTAATGCAAGATTGTTTGATGCTCTAGGGTACATTGTGGCTTTGATTTCTCTGTGTTATACCTTTTATCAATATAAAAAGGTCCTTTTACATCTGGTTGCTTGAATTTTGCCTTGCCTAATATTATCTCTCCTGCTTTTTAAAATTAGTTTACATTTGTTTGGTGTATTTTGGCCAAACCCTTTTATTTCAAACTTTGTGTCAATTTACTTTATGCATATCTCCATAAACAGCTTATTAGCAGGTTGTTTATTTTTACCCAATTTAAGAGAACTTGTATTTTTTAAACTCAGTCTGTTGCCATCATTGAAATGTTGGGTGTTAGTCCTGCTGTCTTTTTCTGCTTTCTTTCTGAGGTCTTATGCTCCTTCATTTTTCTTTTCTACTTCTTGACTTTGCTAAACGTTCAAGTTCTTTTTGTTTTAGTTTTTCTCTCATTGTGGTTTATAGGATTTACATCCTTTTTCTTTTTATTCTACTAGTGTTTACCCTAAGTTTTTCACACATACAAGATGAGGAACAGATTTAGAGAGTGATGATTTCCATTTTGGAAGGAGTTAGAGATGGTGTATGTCATTGACATAGAAATAGCTGGTGTCTGTCACCTCCAGGTCTAAACACACATTTGTTGCTCTTCTGGGAAAATGGACATGTCCAGCCTGATCCCTGGCAAACACCGAACCACCCTTCAGCCTCCAATTAGAAAGTCCTCCCTTAGGAAGCCTTTCCTGGCTCCAAGTCTTGGGCAATGTTCTCTCCCAAGTGCTCCATAGCATTCTGTCCTTGGCCTGTCATAACACTTTCCACCCTGTCTTATAACCAACTTTTCTTTGTCTGTCCTTGTGGAGGGGACCCTATGTCTTGTTTACTGTCTCCAGCACCTAGCTATTCACTATGTGAGGCCCAGAAATCTGCTCCCTGTGTAATACTGATGGGAAACACCTTTCTAGGACCAGAGACAATATAATTGACATGTCAGTAAGATGAACTTTAGTGGAGACAGCTAAAATTTAATCCTGGGGCAATCTTTCCACATGTCAGGGAAAGAACAGTCTCAACAAAGGGATTTTAAATCCATCTCCTTGGAAGTTATCATGTCCTGAAAAGTCTCATCCCAATTCTCAGTCCATTTGTAGACAATTGCTGGAGGTAAATTAGAAAACAGCTAGCTCGTAGGTCACAAAGAAGCTGAGAGAGAAAATCTGCCTGCATGTTCTTACTGCTGCTAAACACTGTGGTACATGTTTGGTGAGTGCATCTAAATTTCTGGAGAGCCTGTCTGAGGCTGGAAGTCATGTTGCTTTTGATTTCATTCTTGGCCATCTCTGACATGGATGAAGCGTATTTACGTGCACTAGCCCTCACACCCTGTTCTTAATTGTCTCATGCACTGAAAGGTAGAAGAGGACACCTGGGAGGCCAATTGCAGGAGAATCTGTCACCTGTTTCATCAACCTGTGCATCCTCTGTATTTGTCTGAGACCACCTTGCTCCAGTTACTTAACCACGGTGACAAAGATAATTCGTGGTGAGATTAATTGAAATTGAGATCTCCTGTGGCTAATTGCTCACACTGGGAGCTCTGCTTACTCCTAAAAATTGGCACAGTGGCTGTGTATATGTAGGTGGATGAAGAAGAAGGCAGCGGCAGTGGACAAGAGGAAATGGTGAGACGGCAGTGGGGCCTGTTGTGCCCACCTGGTCCCTCATCAAAGATGATCTCACCTGCTTTGATATGTTGAAGCACCTATGTTACACCAAGACTTTACTTCTTTGCCTGGTTTGAAAGCCTGTCCTTACTGATGTGTTCTCTTTTAGAAATGTGATTGAAACAGTCCATTGGTTCCAAGTGCTTTGAAATTGTGGTATTTATATCCAAAACTACTGTCTGTTTTCAATATTAGGTTTGGAGCTTGTTGGTTATAATTAGATACCAGTGTGGTGCAGTACTTTGGGGTTTGCTTCTACTTCAAAACCCTAGAACCAGACTATTGTACCCCTTTTAGGCAACTTTATTTGTTATAGGGAGTACATATCTTAGTTGCCTCCTCTTCCTTGCATTGGTGGAGGGGATTTTTGCCCCAGGGTTATGAAGGTGGCCAAATACGTGACATCTGACACTGGACAGATGAGACTGGCAGCAGTGTATGTTACTTGCACAGCCTTAGAGAGGAGGACTTCATACCCCATGCAGGGTCAAACAGGGGTTGCACTTGGGAGCACGGGCTGTGAGAGGCAGGCTTTGTGGTATCAAGAGGGTGAGGTGCTCCCCGGTTCCGTCAGGAGAATGGGATTGACTTGTTTGAATAATTCTGTGGGCTGGCAGGGAACTGAAACCTGCTACTCGGGAAGAAGCAGGCCCTGTGCCTGGGCCCCATGATAAGGAGGGTTGTTTGGCAAGAAGACCTTATCCATGGGAACAGAGTGGGAGAGGAACTTGCTGTTAGGCCATTCAAGGACCTCCAAATTTTATCAGATGTCAAGGCAGCACATCATAGGGAGCCTTAGTCTCAGGCCTTACACCACAGTATAGCACCACCATGAAATGCCAAGAAACATCATTCTCATCATGATCTACAGAGCAGAACCCAGGCATCCCTGGGCATCCTGATCATAGGATATAAAGTACAATTAATGATGTCATTCTTAGCTGTGTAAACCTCCTAAACTTTTGGCTTTTTAATGTTCCTCTGTGGCTTAACTATTTCTTTATGGAGATATAATTGATATATAACATTGTTTAAGTTTAAGGTGTACATTGTGTTGATTTGATACATTTATATTTTGCAATATGATTACCTTAACATGCTAGCATTAGCTAAAACCTCTATCATGTCACATCTTTATCATTTCTTTTCTGTAGTGAGAATAATTAAGATCTAGTCTCTTAGCAACTTTGGAGGTTATAAATACAATATTGTTGACTATAATCACTATGCTGTGCGTTAGACCTCTGGAACTTATTTATCTACTAAATAAGTAGATACTTATTAAGTTTGTACTTGCAAGTTTGTACTCTTAATCTCTCCCCACTTTCCCTTCTCCCATGCCAGCAGTCCCTGGTAACCACCATTTTGCTCTCTGATTCTATAAATTTAGCTTATTTGGATTCCACATGGATCCACTGTGAGATCATACGGTACTTGTCTTTCTTTTTCTGACTTATCTCACTTAGCATAATGCCCTTAAGGTCCATCCATGTTGTTACAAATGGCAGGATTTCCGTCTTTCTCATGGCTGAGTAATATTCTATTGTGTATATATATCACATCTTCTTCATCCATTCATCTACTGATGGACAGTTGTTTCCATATCGTGGCTGTTGTGAATAATGCTGCAGTATCTACTGCTTAAATATTATTTTATTCCTGAGGGAGAAGGACCAGATGTTCCTTTAAAATAAAACCCTTCATCTGACCTGGAAAGGGTAAGCTGAAAGGAAACTGTTTGTGTGCATTACAATTGAGTTTTCAAAGTAATAGGAAAAGTAGTGAGAGTAATTTTGGGGGAAACATTTTTCATGAAAGAAGTCAAAACATGTGGACCAAATTGATAATACCAGAATAGATGAAGAGATATATAGTGAACACAATACAACAAGGACAAGTTTAATTTAAACTTGACAAGTCAGAGTTTAAATTACCTGTTGATGAAGTAAAGTTGAGTTTACTCAACTTATATATATATATATATATATATATATATATATATAG
>NW_006781985.1:772898-780128 GCF_000442215.2 Lipotes vexillifer | reverse complement strand
TATATATATATATATATATATATATATATATATATATAGAGAGAGAGAGAGAGAGAGAGAGAGAGAGAGATGTTTATATATATGTAAAAATATTTGTGTGTATTCCAAATATTTCCCTAGTCTGTGAGACTGGATGAAGTCACATTAATATTACCACTCAAATTTCACAGGCTCACAGTAGCCACTTCTTCACAGGATCTCATGTTCAAAGTCACTCCAATTATAATGGCTTCTCTGGGGTTTTATCACACAAATAAAATATGCTCTACTGGGTCCTACTCTGATTCCATCAGGGAACCTTATCTCCTGTGAGCTTCCACTGATAATCACTGTGCTTTCTGGGCACTGTGTTCCCTCTGGGGTTTTGCCACAGTTCCTAAGATCATCACCAAGACAGTGGAGATGGGCTGGGCACAACAGTGAAGAAGTGACGTGTTATCCCTAGAGGTGGGACAGGAGTTCCTCTCCCCAGCTGTGTTATAGCTCTTCACCTGGAGACCCAAACAGCATGGCTCAGGGCTCACCCATCTTTCTCCTGACCCTGACTACAGGCAACTTCCCAACAAATTTTTCCAGAGAGTCTTCTCCCCTCACCCCATTCCCATGTAAACCAATTGACATAGACACTTGTGAGCCTCCAGACCCATGCACAGATGTGTATAAGACTCAGCTTAGGTTCATGTGGGAACCTGACCCTTGTGCCTGTTTCATTTTTCCTGGATTCTTAGAGGCTATTGAATGTACAATACACCACTGTTATAGCAAGAATTTATTTGCGGGGGGGAGGGATGGAGACGTTGGGAAAAAGAACTACCATATTAAACACATTTGATTGTAAGATGTATCTCAATTTCAAAAACTTCCAAATGTGAAGAAGAAAATCAACCCCAACATTGAAGGAGGTGTAATTTAGTGGAGATGTCTTGGAATTCATTTTACCGTTTTGTTCTTGAATTTCTTTAACTAAAAAAAACTGCCTGATACTTTGCCAAAAACGTATTGTACATTCAATGTGTATCTATGAAACACAGAAGTTCAGAGATAGAAAGGGTGCATTTCCTATTAACAAGTTGTGGCCCAGAGATATTGATGATGTGGCAAAGGAACAGAACCTGGTATGACTGAACAAAGAGATGCTCAGGTTTCCTGTCTCCTTGTCCACTATTCTTCATCCAAAGGAAAATAATGTGCATTTAAAGTAGTCATTTTAGGGGAGTTACCTGGTTGCCTAGCGGTTAGGATTCTGGGCTTTCACTGCTGTGGCCTGGGTTCAATCCCTGGTTGAGAAACTAAGATCCTGCAAACCGTGAGGGACAGCCAAAAAACAAACAATCAAACAAAAATAGTAGTCATTTTATCATGAGAAGTTTCTTTAAAATCAAATTTGCACTTATTTTATTTACTGAAAGAAGTCAAGCATGCACTTAATTCTTTAGAAGGTGAACCATCTGTAATTCAGCCAGAGATGGTAGGCAATATTTTTATCTTACTAATTTAGTAGGACAGCTGTAACCAAAACCAATAGTTTATAAATATTGAGTGTGTCTTACTAACAATGTGGAATTGTTTTTAATAAAATAAACACATAAATATTTGGATATATTTTATATAATAAAATAAGTATGAGGTTATATAAAAATCAAAGACAATTTCAGCCAGATTTATATGATAAATTAAAAATATTGGGTTATACAACACATATTGGGATTTTAGCTTTTCTTTCACTTTCCTGTTGGGTTGGAACAGAAATACAATGCGAGATAATTCACCATAAAATTACTAGTATGAATAGGAGGCCTCTGTAATGTAGATGGATGCAACAACAAATAAAGATTAATAATTTTTCTTTTTCTTGGTAATAACCAGATATGAAAAATAGTGGAAAAATATTTGACTAATAATATCAATAGAAAAATAACTAGAATGAATTTTATACAAAAGGAATTCATTTGTCTGCAAGAAGCAGAGAGCTGAAGTAAGAGTAAGTTAAATTCAAGAAGTATTGTTGCATGTTTAAAAGAAATATATTCAAGAGATAGACAATGAAAGGCTAAAGTGGTGGTTCCATAGGCACCCAGGGTTTTTTTCCCGTTTCTATTTCACCGTCTTTGGGCTGCAAATGCTCTCTACAGTTGCATCATAGTCCAGCATAACCGATCAGTTTCTTCCCATCGCATCACATTTGCATTAATCAGTCTTCAGCTGCAGATAACTGAACCCACTTTAGCTACTTTACATACAAATGGCTACATTACAAAATACTAAAGGGTTTATAGAATCATAGGTAAGGCTGAAAAAACAAACACTAGTTTAAGATTTCTGGAATAACTCCCAAGTCACATGAAAGAAATGGGCCACCAAGGGAGCTGCTGTCCCTTCTTTGATCAAGAAGCTGCTTGCCTGGTTTAAAGCTGCCACTCCACTTGCTGGCTCCAGCACCACATGGCTATTGCAAAGTAAGAGAGGAAGTCCAATTGCAGGAAGTCACATAATCACACAGCTTCAGTGATTGGGAAGCTCGTAGTACCACCGTTGGTGTCTTCAAAACCAAGCTGTTTCTGCTACAGCCTGCACCCACGATTTCAGTGACTGGAAATGAGGTCCTTGGCTAATGCTTCCCCAGCATAACTAGATCCCACACAATCGGGCTTGCCAGAAAAAACAGTAGGAGCAGCATTCTGCTTTACTTCTGCCTTCCAGATCTACTTATGCATTAGATGGGTTGAACATTCACCATATCCAGAACCACAGCTGCAAGGAAATCTGGAGAAAGTCATTTTTAGATTTCCAGTCTTTGAAATGTAGGAAGACACACTTTAAGGTAGTTGCAATGGACAGTAAGTGCCAATCCACCGTTCAACTAAAACAGTCCAGTCAAAAGAAAGGAAAAAGGAAGGGGGAAGCTCAAAGGACATCCTCCTTCGTCATATCAGTTGACTTTAAGCTTTCCTGAAGTCTCATCCAGTGATTTCCATTTGCCTCTCATTAGCCACTGCTAGCTGCAATGGAGGCTGGAAGCAGTGGGAAATTAAGGAGTGGTACCCATCTTGAGACAGCATAGTTCTTAGCCTTCAAGTGCCATGGAGTTTGCCCCTCCCAGTAGATTCAAAGCCACTTGGGATTGGAATACCTCTAGATTGTGAACAGTACTATTTATACATTAGCACTATCATTCAAACTAAATTTGCACTGCATACATGCCATAATAGCTAATCTTACCCAAATTTTTCCTTTTAAATTATTCACTTTTTGGAGATGAGATTTTCCTAGTTTTCCTTGCACAGTAAGTAGACTATACTAACCAGAAGGGAGTCCAGCATTCTCTGAGTAGTCACCCCCTGTTAACACCTTGCTAATCACTTTGACATTCTTACAGAAGTACAAGCAAGAGCCACCAAAGGCTAGCCTTGGAACATTCTGTGGTTTCATTTTATTGAAACTGCCATAAAAAACAGAGGGACTCACTGTTTCTCATACTTGTGTTTATAGAATAGAACATTAATGTTTGGAAACTTGAAAATGTAAGAGGGGAAAGAAAGGAAGTAAGAAGTGTACAGGTGCAAGTTATCCCATCTTTCATTATAGGGAATAAGTGGATACAATCTAAAATAGAAACGTTGTGTCTTTCAATTTATTTGTTTCTTTTTCTAGTTTTACTACATTTGATTGATTTCCTAAATGTTTTTGTTGGTTTTGCAAGTTTTTGAACTTCCCATAATTATATGTATGTAATAATACTCTATTATTCTCCAGTCACTTGGCTTTTTCACTGAATAATAACATTTTCTTTAAGTCCATTAGTTTCTTTAAGTCCATTGTGTTGATCAAAACTTTTGAGTATCCACTGATTTTTGTTCCCCTGGTCTATCAGTTACTGAAAGGGTAGCCAAATTCTCCAATATGATGCTAAGTTTGACAATTCTCCTTGTAGTTCCTTCAATATTTTCTTTTATATATATTTTGAAGCTAAATTGTTGGTTCATGCAAGTTTAAATTTTAAATATCTTTTCCATGAATTCAACTTTTGATATTTTGTAAATGTCAGAGTTTTATTTCTATTTAGTACTGCTTACCTTCAAGTCTCCTTAAGCTGCTAGTTACTACAGATAAATTAGCTTCCTACTGTTTAGTACTTAACTGGTTTATTATTCTTCATTCTTTAATGTCAACTTTTCTAGATTTTTATGTTCTGTTACTTTTTTAAACAATGTGGAACTAGGTTAATTTTTTAATTCGGTTTCTCAATCTTTGTTTTTTAACTGTTATACCATCTATAGTCATTAATACATTTGGACCTATTTTCACCATCTTATTTTGTGCTTTTTGTTTGCTTCAACTCTTAAATGTTTCTTTTCTTTTCATTGCTTGATTTCAATTAGACTGATGATTATTTTTCTTCATTCTATGTTTTCCTTTTACTCATTGGAAATTACATATTTTATATTTTTTCATCATGTTTCTAGAAATTTTATGTGCATACTTGACTGCTTCTATCCTCCAGTATCCATTTTGTCTTTCGTCCTCTTATTAATAGATCCCCTTCACAATTCTGACTGTCATATAGCCATACCATTATTAACATTTCTCAGTTTCTGTCCCTGCTAATTAGGGCCATGTGACTAGATTTTGGTTAACAGGATATGAGCAGGAGGAATATGTGCAACTTCAACTTTGTGTCCTTTTTTTAAAAAAAAAAAAATTTATTTATTCATTTACTTATTTTTGGCTGTGTTGGGTCTTCATTTCTGTGCAAGGGCTTTCTCGAGTTGCGGCAAGCGGGGGCCACTCTTCATCGCAGTGCGCGGGCCTCTCACTATCGCAGCCTCTCTTGTTGCGAGCACAGGCTCCAGACGCGCAGGCTCAGTAGTTGTGGCTCACGGGCCTAGTTGCTCCGCAGCATGTGGGATCTTCCCAGACCAGGGCTCGAACCCGTGCCCCCGGCATTGGCAGGAGGATTCTCAACCACTGCGCCACCAGGGAAGCCCCAACTTTGTGTCCTTAAACACAAAGTTGCTTCATCTTCATGTGCTCTTTCTGTGTCTTTAATGACTAAAATACAGACATGGTGACTTCAACCCTGTGAGTCAGGAAAGTCAGAGCCACTGTTTCAGACCCAATGATGGAAGACATGTGTTGAGATATCATCTCAGGTTACTAGAGGATCTTGTGGAGTAAATTCTGCCCATTTGCCTGGACTGTCCCATGAGAGAGAGAAAAATACTACCTCATTAAATTCATTGTATTTGTTTTCTTTTTTTTTTTTGATACAGGATCTAAACCTCTATTCCCACTGACAGAAATACCAGAATTGAGGTGTTGTCATAACAGAAACTAAAATATCTGCTGTTGATTCAACAGTCAGGCAATAGGATGCAAGAAAACAGATACTGAAGACTAGAAACTTGATGACTCTTATTGCAGGGAAACATGGGGTAAAACACTTGCCAACATTCACCTGAAAGACAGACTATTGAAGTTTTCAGATCCAAGAAAGTAGTTGGAAATAGCCAGAATGTTAGTGTGTACTCATTTCTCCTTGTTGCTTTCAGCAAGTTTTTATAAAGACGGGTTATGGACTATTATCTCCTTACATCCATTTTCCCTTCTTGCTTTTAGTCATACCACACTACAGTACTCTGGCAATATATTTTGGTTGCATATGTGACCATTCAGCTGAGGACTACATTTCCCAACTTCTCTTGAATGTAGGTGTGGCTATATCACCACATTTTGGCCAATAGTAGAACAACATAACTGATGTTTGTGAATTCTGCTTCATGTCCTTAAAATTTATCTTGCTTATTCTCTGTATTTATTTTGTTTTATTTTATTTTTATTGATATGAAGTTTACATAACATGTAATTTGCCATTTTAACATGTTCAATTCAGAAGTGTTTGGTGTAGTCACAATGTTGTGCTACTAACATCTCTTTTTACATTCAAAAATAATTTTGCCATCCTGTAAAATCACCCCACACCCATAAAGTAACCACACATCATTTCCCCCTTCCACCAGTCCTAATTCATTTCTGTCTCAATGGATCTGCTTATCCTGGATATATCATATAAAAGGAATCATAATATGTGATCTTTTGTGTCTCACTTCTTTCACTAGCATAATGTTTTTGAGGTTCATCTGAGTTGTAGTATGTATCAGTACTTCCTTCCTTTTTGTGGCTGAATTATATTCCTTTGCATGGATATGCCCCATTTGTATACCCATTCACCTGAATGAATACTATCACCTCATACTTGTTAGAATATCTATTATAAAAGAAACAGGCAGGGTATGGAAGAAAAGGAAAAGTGTTGGCAGGGTATGGAAGAAAAGGAACCCTTATGAACTACTGGTGGGAATGTAAACTGATGCAGCTTCTATGGAAAACATTATGAAGTTTCCTTAAAAAATTAAAAATAGAAAAAATATAAAAATAGAATTAGCATTTGCCTAGGCAATTCCACTTCTGGATATATATCCAAAGGAATTGGAAATCTTGAACATGAAAAGATATCTGCACTTCTATGTTCATTGTAGCATTATTCATAATAACCAAGGTATGGAATCAACCTAAATGTTCATTAATGGAGGAATGAATTTTTAAAATGTGGTATATACATACAATGGAATATTATTCAGCCTTAACAAAGAAGGAAATACTGTCATTTTCAACAACATGACTGGAACTGGAAGACATCATGCTAAATGAAATGAGCCACAGAAAAACAAATACTGCATGATCTCATTTATTTTATTTTTTTGTACAGCAGGTTCTTTTTTTTCGGGGGGGTGAATTTGTTTTTTAACATCTTTATTGGAGTATAATTGCTTTACAATGGTGTGTTAGTTTCTGCTTTATATCAAAGTGAATCAGTTATACATATACATATGTTCCCATATCTCTTCCCTCTTGCATCTCCCTCCCTCCCACACTCCCTATCCCACCCCTCTAGGTGGTCACAAAGCACTGAGCTGATCTCCCTGTGCCATGTGGCTGCTTCCCACCAGCTATCTATTTTATGTTTCGTAGTCTGCCATACAGAGTGAAGTAAGTCAGAAAGAGAAAAACAAATACTGTGTGTTAACATATATATATGGAGTCTAAAAAAGAAGTGGTTCTGAAGAACCTAGGGGCAGGACAGGAATAAAGATGCAGATGTAGAGAATGGACTTGAGGACACAGGGAGGGGGAAGGGTAAGCTGGGAAGAAATGAGAGAGTGACATTGACAT
>NW_006781985.1:752034-772888 GCF_000442215.2 Lipotes vexillifer | reverse complement strand
GTGTGGGAGGGCGGGAGATGCAAGAGGGAAGGCATATGGGGATATATGTATACATATAGCTGATTCACTTTGTTTTACAGCAGAAACTAACACACCATTGTAAAGCAATTATACTCCAATAAAGATGTTAAAAAAAAAAAAGAAAGTGTCTGGTCCATGTACCTATGTAATGATCCACAGGTATGAAATAGTAATGAAAATGCTCTATATGTACTGATATGGAAACATCTTTAACATATACTGTCATGTGAAAAAAGCACAGTGGAAAAAAATGTGTATAGTGAGCTACATTTTATGGCTGAAAGGGGTAAAATAAAAATGATCTTTGTATTTACTAATTTTTACATTAGGAAATACTGGAAAGATTTTTAAAACTAACAAAAATGGTTCCCTAAATGAAAGTAGAATAGGATTGATGGAAAAAGTGGTGGAAGCAAAACTTATTGATGGATACCTTTTAATATCATCTAATTTTTAACCCTTGTGACTGTATTTACTATTCAAATACAATAAAATTTTAAGTAATGCTATAATTAATGTCTGAATAAGGTAGAGAGATTAATTATTCTCAAACACCATTCTTTTTTTTATTGAAGTATAGTTGTTTACAATATTACATTAGTTTTACATGTACAACACAGTGATTCAATATTTTTACAGGTTATACTCCATTTAAAGTTATTACAACATAATGGCTGTATTTCCCTGTGCTGTACAATGTATATTTGTTGCTTATCTATTTTATACATAGTAGTTTGTATCTTGTAATTCTTTTAGTTTCATATCATAATGTATGGTTTCAACCAGTTCTTATACCGTTTTTCTCCCTCACTGAGATTTTATTTTCCATCCAGGTTTTGATTCATCTCAGAGTTGACTAGATTCAATCAGTTTAAGGGCTCATGGATCTAGTAAACTTTGAATCCTTATCCTCCTGTGAATGTCTACATTGTTGTTAATTTTGCTTTGTTGTGTTTTAGTTAAAGGATACTTGGGTCTTGATAACAGATAACATCACTCTACTGTTATCTGATATAGGCTATTTTGTTGAAGAAATATAAGGTCTACTTGAACATTTTTCTCCTTAATGTGACAGGATTTTTCCACCTGGCTGGTTGTAGGATTTATGTTTTATCCTTGAAGTTTAGCAATTTCAAGAAGGTATGTCTTGGTATTTATTTTTATGTATCAGTTCTTCTTGAGAAAATTTGTCCTTTTGAACCACAGATTCAGTCATGTTTCATACTTTGTGGTTGTACTTATTTCCTTGCTTTATTGATGTTAAAAATACTTATTTTCTTTATTCTTTTTTTGTTGTTGTTGTTATTTTCATTGGATTTTCCCCCAGCATTTTATTGTGAAAAATTTCACACATGCAGAAAAGTTGAAAGAATTTTACAGGGAAGTATCATATATCTACTTCCTGTATTCCAAAATTAACATTTTATAATAGTTAGTTCATATATACCTGTCCTTCTATCCACCTTCAACAGATTTTATTTTATCGATGCATTTCAAAGTAATTTTCTGATAACAGCACACTTCCTAATAAATATTTCAGCATGTATTTCATTAACTAGAATATAATATTTATGTTTTTTTCTTTTGTGGTAAAAAAACAAATGTACAAATCTTAATTCCATGATTTTGACAAGAGCATACACCTATGTAACCTGAGCCCTTACCAAGATAGAGAATATTACAATTATCTCAGAAGTTCTCTCATGTTCATTCTCAGTGAATGCCCACACTTGGGCCTTACCCCCAAGAGGCAACCGTTATTATGATTTTTTTTAACCATAGATTAGTTTTGCCTGTTTTAGAACTTCATAGAAATGGTACCACAAAATATGTACTTTTTGTGTAAAATTTCTTTTGCCCAAAACAATGTTTTGGAGGTTTATCCCGGACATTGCAATTATCAATAGTTTGTTCCTTTTTGCTGCTGTGTAGTAGTATGAATATACTGTTTAAGTTTTTTTTAATCCACTCTCCTGTGGGCTGATTCCAATTTTGGGCTATTATGAATAAAACTGCTTTGTACAGTTTTGTACATGTCTTCTTGTAGATATACTTTTCCATTTCTCATGTAGAATAGCTGGGTTGAATGGAGGCATAGTTTTATAAGAAACTCAAAACTTTGTCAAAAGTGATTGCATCATATTATGCTACCACCAGCAATAAATGGAAGTCCCAGTTACTCCACATCTTTACTTATATTTGGTGTTGTCAGTTATTTTAATTTCAGCCATTCTGGTGGATATGTAGTGATAGTTCATCATTTTATTTTTCATTTTCCTGATGACCAATGATGATGAAAATTGTTTCATATGCTTATTGGCCATTTGTATATCTTCATTTGTGCAGTATATGTTGAAATCTTAAGCCCATTTTTAGTGAATTGTTTGACATTTTATTATCTTAGATTACTGTCCTTTGTAAGACATATATTTTACAAATATTTTCTTCTAGTTGATGGCATTCCAGTAATTTTCTTAATCAAATCTTGTGATGAGTAGAATTTTAAAATTTTGATCATCTAATTTATCAATTTTTTCTTTTAAAGTTATTGCCTGCTATGTCCTAAGAAATATTTGCCTAACCCTGAGTCATAAATGAATTCCCTATATTTTCTTCTACAAGATTTATTGTTTTAGACTTACATTTAGGTCTCTGATGCATCTCAAATTAATTTTGGTGTATGACATGAATAGAGGTTACTATTCATTAATTTTACATATGGGTATCAGTTATTCCACCACCATTTACTGAAGAGACTTTCTTTTCTGCATTGGATTCTTTGGTGCATTTGTCAAAAATCAAATGATTGTATAAATGTCAGTCTATTTCTGCATAGACTGCAGTCTATTTGGAGTCTATTTCTATGTCATTGATCTGTCAAACCTTATGTCACTGTCTTAATCACTGTAGTTTTATAGTAATTCTTAAAGTTAGGTAGCTGAAGTGCTCCAAATTTGTTCTTCAGATAGTCACTGCAACCATATTCAATATTCCAATCCGTGAACATGGAACATCACCCCACTTTTTGGTTTTCTTTAATTTCTCTCAGCAATGCTATCTGGTTTACTGTAGAGGTAATGTTGATCTTTTATTAACTTTTCCTTAAGTATTTTATGCTTTTTGACAGTATTATAAATTATTTATCTAAAATTTCATTTTCCAATTCTTTGTTATAGTATATGGATATAATTTGGATTTGATGTATTAACCTTGTATCCTGCAACCTAACTAAATTAACATTAATTCTAATGTTTTTTATTGTTATAACTAAATGTGTCAATTTTTTCCTTAATATTTTCTCAGATTTATATATTGTTTATAAAGGCCTTTGTTAATCCAAGATTAAGAAAATAAGTTCCTGTTTTTGTAATACATTTCTAAATTTTACATTTAGAATTTTCATTCTGTCTAGTATTTAGTTAATGTATGGTAAGGTACAAATGTAGCCACATGCCAACCTAATCATTGGCATAGTAAATGGTTTTATTGATGACACCATTTATTCAATTAGTTATCCAATTTTGAACTGAAATTGAATTGCCATTTTTATCTTATACTAAGTTTCAAGTAGAAATGCGTCTGATTCTGGGAGTTTTAGCTTGGTCTATTGATTTATTTGTCTATATTTTTGCTAATAATGAGGGTGGTTTTATTAATACAGAAGTTTATCTTTTCAAATATCTTGGCTAATTCTGTGCATTGACTCCTCCAGGTAAAATATAGAGTTAACCTAAGTTTTATGAAACATCCCACTGAGATTCTTATTAGAATTGAACTGAATTTACAGATCAGTTTGAACTGTATACCATTGAATATTGAATATTCCCATCCAGCAATATAATTTGCATCTTCTTTTGTCTTAGGTGTTGTTTTATGACTGTAGTAGGGCTTAATAATCTTCTTCACACAGGTCTAGGTTATTTTTCTCAAGCTTTTCATAAATATCCTATAATTTGCTATTGTCATGGATCTTTTTATATTTTCTAACTGGTTTTTGGAAAGCAATTGTTTTTCACAATTTCTTTCTTTCTTGAGTTTATAATGCAACTGAATATAATTGAATTCAAATCAATAAAATATAATAAAATTCTTAAATAGCTGCTCAGATAATTTCTACCTTCATAAAGTAAGGGAGGCTGCAAGAGAGCAATGAATTTTCTTGTATTCCAGAAACCTGCACAAAGCAACCTCAGACTCACCTGCATTTTGTATCTACAGTTGAGTAATATCATGATATATACTAAGAGTTTCCAATTTAAAGCATTGATTTAACATTAAAAGCACAAGGATCCCTAAAATGAACTATTTGTTTTCACTGTTAACTGTATTTTTTGTTTATGAAGGAGAAAAGTTCAAAAGAATGAACTTCTCAATTGTTCTGTTTTTGCTGATGTACTTTCACCATTAGATTAAATTTGTGGATCTGGCCTGAAGGTTTTAATTTGAGTCCATCAGTTTATCAGGACTGAGGGAAAATAAACTTAGCCTAAACCTCCTCTCCCCATTTCTAGAAAGTAGCAACTTCCTAGAAGGAGTGAGCAATGTAAGAGTTTAGAAAAATCCCAAGGAATATGCTGTAATCAGATTCTTTCTTGGGCACGAAGTAACAATGTTAATTTTTAAATGCTGTCTGTTCTCCAAATTATAGAGTGGTTAAAATTTTCCATTTTGTAATTTATAATATTTAAGCCAAATACACTTTCCCAGTATTAACAAAGGGATGAATAGGCAGGGAAATGTCCCCACATGAGCTCCTGTAAAAAAAAACCCCACACATTTAAATCCAGAAATACCACCCAGTTTTCTAAAGTGTCTTGCCAGCATTTTATCCTCATAAAACTCAATATAATGAGGCTAAATGCAATGCAGATGTCAGGGGAAATGCTCTAACCACTTTCTGTCAGCCATACAGGTATTCATAAGCCTTCTCCCCAAACCTTCCCACAGTGTCCCAAGCATTCATCTTCTCTGTGGGAAGCACTTGAATCTGACAGCCTAAAGTGTTTTCTTTTATTTTCAGTATCTCATGAAGATTTTCTGAAGAAGGAACAGCAGATAATATGGCTAACAATGATTTACCACTCTTTATTTTCCTTATTCTGGGGGTGAAGGCTGCCCTAATTCTAAATCTCATTGTCAAAATCAAACGACTGAAAAATTCCCTTGCTTTAACATCCTGAAAAACTCTAAGTTGGTCATTCAGTCTCTCTTTCATATGCTATTGGGGTTTTATCAATATCATCCTGAATGATTATCAATCATTACTAATATTATCTTGGGCTCTGATTCTTTGAAGACTATTTTTTTAAATTAATTAATTACTTTATTTCCTTTTTATTTTTTAGTACATTTCTTTAATTCCTACTTACTAATGACCTACAAGATTAGGCCAATATTGTATTAATGGTTATATGTATTATGGACTATGATGTCTTCCTTTCAATGCTTAACTGGTGCTTACTTGGTTTGCAAGTGAAACCTAAAATAATTCATTCAATATAAAAGTATTTAGCTCTTACTATGTGCCAGGCAAAGTCCCTGCCTTCATGGAGCTAAGTCTAGTGGGCATGTGTCGAAGTTAAAGATGAATTACACAACAGTGAGATAAGTGCTAAAGTGAAGATGGGTTTTCTTGGAAGTTGAGGAGTTTAAGAGGGCCTCCTGGAGATTATTATCATGTGGCTAATGCCAGAGGATTCATATTGAGAACGTGGAGGGGTTAAGAGTTGAAAACTAGAGAAGTAGGAGTTAATAGAAGCAGGGAAAAGGGAATATGAATGGACGTGGAGGCAAGAGTTAGCTTAATACATATAAGGATGATCACGAAGGTTCCCAAGTGGAGCAATTAGCCATGAGGTTAGAGAAATATATATGAGCTAGAAGTGAGAAAGAATTGCCATGAAGACATAGGTTAAGAAATTTCTATTCTTGAGTACAATGGGAAGGTACTAAAATGTTTCATGCAAATGATCAAATTTGGATTTCAGATCACTCTGGCTACAGTGTAGAGGATGAATAGGTTAAGGACTCATTAGGAAATGGTGTTGCAATACTCCAGGCAAGAGATGAAGGTTTAATTTAATAAAAGCTATTCCCTTGGAGATGGAGAGCAGTGGGAGATTTGGAAAACATGAAGAGGTAGAATTGACAGAACTTGAGGAATATTGGTTGTAGCGTGAGATAGGGAGAGAAATCAAGGATGAGAGCCATGTTTCTAGCTTTGCGACAGCACATTTTATTTAAGAGCCCAAAGCAGATTTCTTGGAAGAAGGGCATAGTCTCTGAAGTCAGACCTAGGTATGTTCTCAGCTCAGCCACTTGCCAGCACTCTGTACCTTTGTATTAATTACTTAATCTCACTGAGCATCAATTATCTGTAAAATGAAGATAATCTTCTAAGGATTAACTGTACACACAAGCATGTTGAAAATAACCAAATAGTACCAGTCATATATTTGGACATCAAGAATGACAACTAATACAATTGGCATCTTTGTGATGTTAAGCCTTTCTACACACAAAGATGGTATATCTCTATATTTATTCTAGTCTTCTTTAATGGCTTTCGGAAAACATTTATTCTAAATTTTTGTTATCATTTTAAGTGGAATATTCTTTTCATTACATTTTTCTAATTGTTCCATAGTAGTGGAATAGAAATTCCCCTCTGTGTTGTGATTTTCCATCCATCCAACTTGATTAACTGTCCTATAACTTCCAATAATTTTTCTATAGATTCTGGAATAGGTTACATAGAAAATTCTGTCATCAATAAAATAAAAGTTTCATTTATTCCTTTCTAATTCTTATATACTTAATTTGTTATTACACTGACTAGAGCCTTTATACCAGTGCTGTGTAATAACAATGTAACATAAGCTCCAGATGTAATTTTAAAATTTAACAGGGGCTTCCCTTGTGGCACAGTGGTTGAGAATCTGCCTGCCAATGCAGGGGACACTGGTTCAAGCCCTGGTCTGAGAAGATCCCACATGCTGCAGAGCAACTGGGCCTGTGAGCCATAATTACTGAGCCTGCGCCTCTGGAGCCTGTGCTCTGCAACGGGAGAGGCCGTCACAGTGAGAGGCCCGCGCACCGCGAAGAAGAGTGGCCCCCGCTCGCCACAACTAGGGAAAGCCCTCGCACAGAAACGAAGACCCAACACAGCCATAAATAAATAAATAAATATAATCAAAAAAATTTAATAGACTTTATTTTTGAAAGCAGTTATAGATTTACAGAAAAATTGAATGGAGAGTACAGAGGGTTCCCATATATCCCTTAATCCTCCATCCCACAAAATTTCCCCTATTATTAACATCTTGCATTAGGGTGATACTTCTGTTATAATTGATGAACAAATATCGATGCATTATTAACTAAAGTTCATAGTTTACATTAGGGATCAGTTTGTGTTGTACATTCTGTGGGTTTTGACAAACGTGTAATGACATGTATCCACCATTACATCATATAGACTAGTTTCACTGCCCTGTGATCCATCTATTCATCCCTCCCTCTCTCCCTCCCTCAGAACCGCTGGCAACCACTAATCTTTTTACCGTCTCCACAGCTTTGCTTTTTCCAGAATGCCATATAGTTAGAATCATACAGTATGGAGCCTTTTAAGATTGGCTTCTTTCACCTAGCAATATGCACTGTTCCTCCATGCCTTTTCATGGCTTGATAGCCATTTCATTTTTTGCTGGATAATATTCCATAGTATGAACACACCATGGTTTCTTTATCCATTCACCTATTGAAGGACATCTTGATTACTTCCAAGTTTTGACAATTATGAACAGAGCTGCTATAAATAATCATGTATGGGTTTTTGTGTGGACTTAAGTTTTCAAGTCATTTGTGTAAATAACAATCAGCACAATTACTGGATCATATGGTAAGAGTATATTTAGTTTTGTAAGAAACCACCAAACGGTCTTCCAAAGTGGCTATACTATTTTGCATTCCCACCAGCAATGGATGAGTGTTCATATTGCTCCACATCCTGGTCAGCGTTTGGTGCTGTCAGTGTTTTGGATTTTAGCCATTTATAAATTGTTGTTTTAGTTTCTATTCTAAATTTCTAAATAGATGAGGATTTAAAAATTATATTTAAAATTTAACATCTAACTTTATCACATTTTGTTCCAAAAATGTGTTTTACTTATATATCATTTAGTCTTTGGTATTTGTTGAGGCTTGTTTTATGGCCTGGTAGATAAATAATTTTTGTAAATTTTCTGTGTGTGCTTGGGAACGATGTATTTCCTGAATTGATGGGCCAAATTCTACTTATATCAATTAGAATGAGCTTATTAACTGCGTTTTTTGAAGTTTTTTGGTACTTTATTTGCTTTTTATTGTTTATTTTAAATATCAGTATTGAGAGGGGTGTGTTGAAATCTCATACTTTGATAATAGATGTATTAATTTCTCTCTGTATTTCTAACAATTTTGCTTTGTATGTTTTGAGCTATATTACTAGGCTTGTACATAAATACCTCCCTGGTGAGTTGACTTTATTATGAAATGACTCTAAAAATACTTTTTAAAATTTAAGTCAACTTTTTCTCATTTTATGTAGCTTGCTGAAGTTCACCTAACTAGCATGTGGCATAACACAATCCACACCCAGGAAGTCTGGTTCTGGAGCCCGTGTTTCTGACCACTGCCCAATGCCTCCACCTCCAGGCATCATCACCTGAGCCGCCCTTTCACTTGTCTTGCTGTCTTCCACAGCATCTCTGCCAAGGACCAGCTGTGCCTGCCGACGAAATGGAAAAAGGGATTTTCCACAGGTTCCAGATGTGACCTCTACGGTTAGAAGAAGGGCTTTTCTAAAAGCCTTTGGCTCCCTCTCTACCCAAAGCTAAACCTGCAAGTTCCCTATAAAAGTCATCAGTGGCTTTGATTTTTACAGCTCAGTTTTTTCTAGCTCTACATCCACCCCTAATGTCTATACTTTAAGTCATTTCACTCCAGTCACCATTTTTGTTTCCCTTTCATTGTCCTTACCCTGCCCCCTTCACCTTCTATTCTGCCAGCTTCTTTCAGACAATGGATGATTGAATAGTTTGCAAGGATGGAGTTTTGGACTCTCCGCTGGATGAGACTTGGCTAATCATTGTATGGGCAAGTCTGTCCCCTGCCTAATGTTTGGTCCAGTTTCGGAGAACACAGAACCTAAGTCAGAGTCTAGCCCAGCAACTTCTCTCTTTACTGGATGCAAAGATGGGCAAGATTTTACCATTAGAGTAGCTCTGTTCTTGCTTTGAAAGTTCATTTTCTCATTCCCCCTATACATAAATTGTTACAGAAATTGCTGTGGAAATTATGCAAAAACAAGATGGACTCTCACTCAAAACTTGATTTTGATCTCAAGACTGATGACTCCACACACACACTTAAGAGGGTACGAAAATTTTATCACTTACATAATGAGGATTTCTGGGGAGGGAGGGAATATTTTTCAAACTGTTCTAAAAATGGCTTGAGAGAGCAAGGAAAGGAGCTAGTTTGGGATTTTTATTGTGGCTAGACAGTGAGGCCAGGATGAGGGTTCTTACATGCAGGAAGGGGCTTGCATGGATTTTGAAACTACCATCAGTGCCAAAGGAGAGAACACCCAGACTTTCTTATCAGCTTTCCAAGATGTGAAACAGAAGAGGAAGAAAGAGAAAGTTGTCAGCAGTCCAACATCAAAAAATGGAATCAGACTTAGTACAAAAATTTTCAACTCTGCATTGTAATCTCTTTTAGTTGTTTATTGCAATAGTTCCACTTTACTAAAAAGGTCCCCCAAACCCAAGAAATAGTTCAGGTTTCCAAAACCAAAGTTAAAGGAAAGGTTGTTCTCCAAGTAGTTCCAACTCCTTGGCTCATAGTTATTATGTGCCTGGGTATGCCTGAGACTCCAACTAGGGTTGCAAAGACAGCAATCAGTCACAGACATGCAGATAGTCCCCAAAGCAGCACCCCTAGGTGACTGTAGTATCCTCTTTCTGACTGTTGGTGACAGAGGAGCAGCTCAGACAGGGAAGAGTTGCCAGGCCCTCAATCTGCAAAACTGAGCCATGCAAAGAAATTACTCAAGCCTTCATATCAGGGACTAAGTTCATATATCATCTCACCATTAAGTGACTTTTTTCTTTTTTTTTGATGTTCAGTTCTTCCCATGATTATAACCAAAGGGCAAATTCTAGACCAGGAAGGAGGATGTGTCACAGGGAAGGGATATTGAGAGGAAGAGGAAGAGGGCGATAGAGGGATAAGTGAGGCATCATCCATCCATTAACCAGGTGAAGCACTGTGGGCAAATTTCCTCCTGCATGACACAATATTCCAGTTGTAGCAGTATCCTTTGGGCAAAATGTAATAAATCTGTTCTTGTTTAACTGGCAGGTGTTTAGGGTTGTTATTTTGCTTTTGGCAAACCAATAAACAGGAAAATTCGCTCTCATGGAGTAGGGGATATGGGAAATTCTAGGACAGAGTCTTGATTCTTTAGCAGCCAGGAAGGAGTTAAAAAAGAATCCGTGTGTTTTTGAAAAGAAACTTTGCTGTGCCCCCTCCCCCTGGACTTAATCCACCTCCTGCAAGGGCAGGTAGAGGAGGGGAGTGCAGAGGCATGGAAGGGAGCAGGCACCAGCCCAGCCTGAACCAACCACTCTGGATGCTGTTCCACTTCATAGGTCATTGGCAAGACTCTTGACCTAAGTCTGATTGCAGATGATGGGTGAAGACTGAGACAGAACATAACAAATGCAGTTGAATGGCTACTTGCAGGTGATTTCTCTGAGGGTTGGAGGAAGCCTTTTCAAAGGAAAATGTTGGAAGACTGTTACCATGGTAACTCTCCAAGTTCTGAAATGATATAATCAGATAATGCTCTGGAAAGCAGAGGAAAGGTGGTGGATTTAGCACACAAGAACAGCTAAATTCTACAAGTTGGTTTTTTTTCTTTTTTAAAAATGTTAAGTCTGAATATTAAGAAAGAAAGAGAAAGGAAGGAAAGAAGGAAGGAAGAAAAGAAAGAAAGAAAGAAAGAAAGGAAGGAAGGAAGGAAGAAAGAAAGAAAGAAAAAGGAAGGAAGGAAGAAAGAAAGAAGGAAGGAGGGAGGAAGGAAGGAAGGAAAATAAAGGTAACAAAATAAAGTAAGATAGAGAAACAGAAGGGTAGGAAGGCAGAAAGAAAGGAAGGAAGGTAGGAAAAAAGAAAACTCAAACATAATTTATTTCAAAGAAATAAATGCTGTGGAGTTGAAGCTGAGAGAGGGAGGTTTGATTCTCTATGATTTTGACCTTTGTCTTTTATGAAGATTGATAGATGAGTTCATTCATTTACTCTGGATTTCTACTCTTTATTAGCACATCTATACTGTATATATTATAAGACATACTTACCTTGATGCAATTAGGTTATTATCAGTTTAGCGTAAGATTTATGCCATTTTGTCTGCAAAGGCAAGCTATTAATGACATTGTAAAATATGACAATTATACTCGTGCTTGATATCAATAATGAAGCTTAACATAAGCTACTTCTACTTCTAAGACAGTGCAATTTAATCTATTCTGAATAGAAAAAAATCGTCTTGGGAGAAGAATGTTCAAAATGCGTAGAAGTTGATTGAGTAATTCTTCCACATCATAAGTCTGTCAGGTGGGTTATTAACTCAACACGCTTGCCCCCTCGCCCTACGTCATACTTGCCTGGTAAAATCCCACTGAATTTCAATCCAATTCCCTGCCTGTTATGCACAAGTCAAATGTGGTTTGAGAAAAACACACACCCAGGTCGACTGGCCAGGGTCTAGTTCAGGAACTTACTGAGTTCCCATCACTGCTAAGGGGTCTTTACATGCAATCCTACCCCTTAAGGTGATTACTTACCCTCTTTTTTCCTCAGGTCTTCAATCTAAGCATCCTCATCCTCAGCTTCAACCAGTGACTCACCCTCATTTTGCTGCACAAGCAGAATCCCTAGGAAGAGTACTTCCTCATTCTCCCAATTCCTTAACTGATCTTCATCTGTAATGATATCACCTACCTCCTCTCCTGTTACCATAAATTACATGTATCTATGCTGTGGCCCAGGACCAACCCCTCCATATGTGACTGGATCCCCTACCCCAGAACACTCACAACCACTAGTTTTACCATCAGTCCCATCCTCTCTCTCTTACCTCATGAAGTTCTTCCTTTCTTCTGGATCCTTTTAGGTAGCATAAAAATGTTACTTTACCTCCCATGTTTAAAACAAAAACATCAACAACCACCTTCTCTTGACTCCTCTAACCCCCACCCTGCTTTGCATCTTGTCACAAAATTCTACAGTTCCCTATTTCCACTGTGGCCTCTTTCCCATTCTCCCACACTCTCTTGAACCAATTCCATTAATGTTTTTTCCCTCATCACTCTAGAGAAAAAGCTTTTGTAGCAGTCATCAATGAAATCACGTTGCTAGATCTACAGCCAATGTGCAGTCTTCTTCATCCTTGACTGATTAGAACCAATTGAGGAGGTGGGTTACTCCCTCCTTCTTGAAATACTTTCTTCCGCTGGCTTCTGAAACATCAGTCTCTTGCTTTTCCTTCAACCTCACTTGGTTTACCGCTCAGCCTACTTTTTTAAAACTCCTTTTCATATTTCAGCCTCTAAATATTGTACTTATCCCTCTGATAGATACTCTGATGATTCCCAAATTTCTACCTCCTGAACTCCAGACTTGGGTATTCAGATCTCCATGTAACATTTCCACTTGCATGTTTAATAGGCAACTCAAAATAGAGCGCTTGAGGTCTCTCCTACCCACACAAACCCTTCTCTATCAGTACTATAGACTGAATGTTTGTGACTCCCCAAAATTCCTTTGTTGGATCTATAATCCCCAGTGTGATGGCATTTGGACTTGGGGTCTTTAGGAGGTAGTGAGATTTAAATGAGATCATGAGGATAGAGCTCTCATAATGGATTTAGTGCTCTTTTAAGAAGAGGAAGAGACCAGAGCCCCCTCTACTTTCTGCCATGTGAGGATACAGAGATGTGGCTGTATGCAAACCAGGAAAAGGGCTCTCATCAGGATTCAAATCTGCCTTGACTCATGATCTTGGACTTCCCAGCCTCAAGAGTTGAGACAAATAAATGTTTGCTGTTTAAGCCATCCAGTCCATGGTATTTTGTTACAGCAGCCCAAGGTGACAAGAAATCCAGTATTTCCCATGGAGTAAATGGCACTACCAAACAGCTAACTGCTTGATTCAAAGTCCAAGTTTGGAGTCATCTTTGAATCTTCTCCTCTCATACTTCAAATCCAATTCCTTTTCAAAATCTGTTGGTTCTGACTTCAAAATATATCCAGAATCCAACTCCTTCTCATCTGCTACACTGTTATCAGACTCCTTCCAATAACCACATCACACCTTGCCTTTGATATCACGTAATTTCTCATCTCGTTTCCCTACTTATGCTTTTACCACAGCATAGTCTCTTGACACAGTAGTCAGAGGACTTCTTTCAAAGTGAAGTCAGGTCAGGTCATTTCCCTGCTCAAAACCTTCTAGGGACATCTGATCTCACTAGGAATAAAATCCAAATTCCAATCATGTCCTACGAGGCCCTGCAAGATCTGGCTCCTGTCTACTTCTCAGACCTCATCTCCTATCACTGTTCCTCTTACTATTTTCCATACATACTGGCCTTGTTATCATTCTTTAACCACATTAACCACACTCACAATTCTGTTGTAGTGGTGAGGACACTTTTCCCCTAGATACTCACATGGACTTGCTCTCATTTTATTGAGGTCTTTATGCAAATGTCTCTTTCTGAGAGAGACTTTATCTGACCAGTCTATATAAATTATTCCAATATGTCCTTTTACTCTGCTTTATGTATTTTACTGTGCTAACTAATGATATATTCTATATTTATTTATATCTTTCTCATCTCTCATTAGAACGTAAGATCCACAAGAGACTTTGTTTCTTATGTTCATTGGTGTATTCCTGGAGAAATGATGATTTTTTTTCACATAGTAGACCCTTAAAATATTTGTTAAGTAGATGAAGGATGAAAGAATGAATGAGATATTATGTTAGGATCCTTTACTCACAGAGCATCGCAGTTATTTCTGTGATTCCAGTTCCACCGTGGGATTACAAGATTCCGTCTGATGTTGTGCCAGAAAATGAACAATCAGGTCCTTGGTGGTCAACATATCTTTGGTTATACCTTTGGTTATATGATGCTACTGTTGAGCATTGATTCCAACTTCCTTCGATCAGCTTCTTGGGCCTCATAAATATCCTACACAAAAGTCATAAACCCTAGACTCAACATCTACAAACTCCACCTCTTTCTGATATTGCATTCTAGCCGGGCTCCAGTCTCTCCTATCCATTTCCCACCTCCTTCTCATTCTCAGTGGAAGATCAAGCTTCCTTAGGAGATGCCATTTCCAGCTCACCATTCAAATAACTTCAATCTCCTGCCTCTTTGGAGCTATCAAGAAAATCCCCTCGGGCTTCCCTGGTGGCGCAGTGCTTGAGAGTCCGCCTGCCGATGCAGGAGACGCGGGTTCGTGCCCCGTTTCGGGAAGATCCCACATGCCGCGGAGCGGCTGGGCCCGTGAGCCATGGCCGCTGGGCCTGCGCGTCCGGAGCCTGTGCTCCGCAAATGGGAGGGGCCGCGGCGGTGAGAGGCCCGCATAACGCAAGAAAAAAAAAAAAAAAAAAAAAGACTTCAGTGCTCTTAAAAGCACTGGTTACCAAGAAAAGCAAATGCTTCTCTGTGGCATTCTGTTGACATTCTAGAATGAGAGGCCCCAATAAAACAAAAAAAAAAAAAAAAAAAGAAAATCCCCTCATTGAGGCTGGAGAGGTGAGGTAACCCTTTCTTCATGGCTTTGGCCAAGTCTTGTTGATGCCAGAATTTGGAAGAAAGGAGACCACTAGATGGAATCAGGGAAATAAGAAGATATAACCAGACCTTGAGCAGAGGGTTTCCCTCCCTTTTGTAAGAAATTAAGATTTTTCAGAAATTAATAATGGGGACACACTGAGGTCATTTTGACATCAGCCCTCAGGCAAACACTCATAAAGGCAAAAGAACTCTGAAGGAGCTAATTCTAAAAGAGTTGTCTTTTAATTGAAATAAGAATATCTCATTGGGTTGCACTGACCACCCTTAAAGCTGAGAACACTTCATAGGTTGTACTTTTCATGCCTCTAGAGGGTTCAAGAGATGACACTGAAGATCAAAACAGTGTCACTGGGCTTCCCTGGTGGTGCAGTGGTTGAGAGTCCACCTGCCGATGCAGGGGACACGGGTTCGTGCCCCGGTCCTGGAGGATCCCACATGCCGCAGAGCAGCTGGGCCTGTGAGGCACGGCCGCTGAGCCTGCGCGTCCGGAGACTATGATCCGCAATGGGAGAGGCCACAACAGTGAGAGGCCCGCGTACCGCAAAAAAAAAAAAAAAAGTCACCTACATCATGGAGTTATTATCAGATTGAAATGAGATCACTAAAAGTGCTGAGCACAGAGTCTGTCTGTTGTATAGTTCATACTCAAAAGTTAGTTGTATGTATTAGCAACGGTTGCCACAGTGATGCTGAATAGCAAACCACACCCAAACTCAGTGGCTCACAATAATTCACATTTATTCTTTTGTTCAAGAGTCTGCAGGCCATTTGCATTACTATGGGCCCAATTGGGCAAGCGGGGCTTGGCTCTGGGATGCTGGTTGGGTTCAGTTCAGTTCCATGTGTGTTTATTCCAGGGCCAAGGCTAAAAATCAACAGCTATCTGAGCCATGCTTTTCTCAAAATGGGTCACCAGAACACCAAGCTAAGCCGAAAGACTCAAGCACATTTAAGATCTCTGCTTCCATCACATCTAATAACATTCCATTTGTCAAAGCAAGTCACATGGTAACCCCAACATCAATGAGGTAGAGTAAATTTCATCCAGAGTAGTTTAGGAAAGGAACTGATTATTCGATGAAAGATAATTTCAACTATCACACTATCATAATAATGTCATATTAATAGATGATGATAATGATGACAATGATGATGATGATGATGATGGGTAGGTAGAAAAATAATCATTGATTCTTTCCACTGCTTTTGCTTCGTTGCCAATTCTGTGCCAGGGTCTACCTTAGCCACTTTCCCAAGTAATGTGAAGCTTTCCTAACCATATGGTGATTTTGATGTGTGGTTTTAAAGGATGACTTCAGAGACATCTGAGTTGTGCAAATTCTTTCCATCAGCTTGGAAACAAACACAAACTAAACAAGTGACCAAATGCAACCTATTCTTTGCTTGTACACCTTGTACATTCATGGTTTTTGTGCCTCCTTGGACATCTCTGAGCTTTAGTTTTCCTAATCTGAAAAATGAAAAGATGTTCTCTTAAGTTCCCCCTACTTTACTGAGTATTTTCCATAAATGAAAGGACTTCTCCTTTACATAGGTTAGTCTCATGCATTTTAAGCAAAACAGAAATGCACTGAACATAGTTGATGGACATTCATCAGAGGGAGGACTCGGATCAAATGCCAGGTCCTGTTCAGCCACAAAATAATTCATGGACAATGCAAGGGACTCACAAGATGCATGCCTTGGCCCTTGCAGTGATGAACTAGGCAACTGGAAGAGCACAGTCCAATGTAAAACCAGGTGTCATGTCTTAGGAACTCCCTCCTATAATTACAGAAGTAGAGCACATGGGGTGGAGGTAGGGGAGTTAGATGTGAGATATGAAGGAAAAAAGAAGATATTTATCAGGTGTTATTTGGCAATACAACCTTCTTGCTGTCCCTTATTCATTGTTCAGGCCTACAGGAAGGAGGAGAAGGCCTCTCAACCACCCATGGATGGCAGCTGTCAAGTCTACAGAAACAACAAATGAAAGATAATCTTACTGAGTTTGATCATCTCTATCCTGCAATTCCATTGGTTAATTAACTAGAGGAAAAGCACTCAAGCTACAAGGTAAAGAATTTGAGTTGGGCATGAGGAAGCTTTCCCATCTTAGGAAGCTAATCAATATTGAAATATCTTGAAGTTAGTTGACAACTTGTCTCTCCCAGTCTCTTGGTATGGAGGGGTGAAGGAGGACTGACTGACATTTATTGTTAATAAGGAACAGACAGTCTCACATACAGTATCCCATTAAACACCATAAGAGCCCAGTCAGATAAGTACAATAACCTGATATATTCAGAAAAGAATCCAGGATTGTTTGGGTTAAACACATATTGCACAAGGACATGCTGTTAAGAAAAGGAAATGGTGGAAATAACATCAAACCTAGCCTTTGATTTTTCCAACATATTGCATTTTGATCTTTAAAATATGCACATAGATTCAGAAAGTTCTATTGGTTATGGCTTAAAGCAGGGAGGTAGACTAAATTAATGCTCACAAAATCCCTTTCAGTCCCAGACATCTGTGAGTCTATGATATACAGCAAATTGTTTCCTCTGCAAATCCAAACCCTAGGGTACATGTATATATTTTTTCCTTGTTTTCAGCTGTCAGCTCCTTGACTACCCCTCATGGCCACTTTGCAAGTCTTGATTGCCAAGCATTTATTTTCTTTTTCCAGTTTGTCTGGAAGACAGAAAACCTCAGGAGGGGATTGTTGGGCTTTTGATATAAGGCACATGAAATATTTGTAATTATGGATTACATTTTTGTACCCAGCAAATGACTGAAAGGAGTCCTGTGATAGAAACTTTTAGAAGATAACTGAACGTGTCAACTATATCAAAAAATTATGTACTTGCTCTACCTCTGCAAACTGTGATAAATAGTCTATTGTCTGGACTTGGCATTTTCTTTTGCATTGTAAAATTATTGTAGCCCTTGTCACTGAATTTTTGGTTAACAGCTCAAAGAAACCCTTGGACTAGAATTCACCTTCTTGATGCCAATTACTGCACAGGGTTACCTATAAAATAATAAAAATAATAATAGTTCAAAACTTCAATTTATTTATACCCTTATCCCAGATGAAGGAAATGTGTATTTTTTTAGCAAATTTATCTGGTTAAAAATGGGGCGTGTCTCATGCTTGAGTAAAAATTAACATTCCTCTAACTGAATAATGAAATGAGAGAAAAAGCACTTATTCTTCATTATTTATGTTTCCAATTGTGTCCTTTGTATAATTGCCTTGAAACAGAAGCACCTTATTAAAATGGACAATCAATAACAGCAATAGAATTCCCAAGCAGAAGAACAAAACAAAATATAAATTAAAACTTCCTGTTAAATCCCAACAGTATATAGTGTGGCCTGACCAAGAAGAATTGAGCTTGTTTAAACGTATATCAATCAGAAAAAATACTAAGAGTGAATGGAAATGAAGAGGGATCAAATCTAGACACAGGACTGAGGTGAGAATTTTTCAAGCTCGAAAAGAGTGACAGACATAACAAAGGAAAAGCGCAATAGGTATTTTACATACAAATTACAATTTTTCTCAAAATTGCTTAACAGGCAAATAAACCAGGGGAAATACTTGCTCCAAACAGGACAAAGGGTGATATCCTTAATAAGAGAAGAGCTCACACCAAAAAGTAATAATAAAAGCATCAAGTTCCCAATAAATAAAGGGGGGAAAGAACAAAGACAATTTAAAACAGACACATCAATGGCTAATAAACATTTGAACGTTTTTCAACCTCACTCATTATCAATGAAATGGAAATTAGAATAACAATGAGATGCTATTTTTAACCTATCAGACTAATAGAACTGTAAAGAATGAGAGTATTCAATACCAGAGATTCAGTGCTGTGATGCAGACACACTCAACACAGCTGGAAGGGTTACAAAATAGTTTGAGCCTTCAGGAAAGGAATGGGATGTACAATGTGAGAGCCTTTAAAATATTTGTAATATTTGTACTCCTCACCTCCAAAATTTTGTTTCTATGATTCTGTTGATGGAAATGATCTGAAATGAAGACAGAGTTATCTGTTAAAGATTTTCATTGCAATGCTGTTTGTAATATTAAAATTTGGAAACATACTAAGTTTCCAAAAATAATGGTGATATTAAACACATTGGAATAGAAAATGTAGCCACTCAAATATCTGTAAAATATTTTGAATAATATCATAAAATGCCTAGGTTTTAGTGTAAAACATAAAAATAGAGTATAAAATTTTATATGTGGATTGAGATCAAAGATGTAAAATATGTATAAATGAATGACTGGTATGGATTATAACAAAATGTTAATCATGGTTATATCTGTTTGGTGAGATTACAGGAAGAGTGACCATGTAATTTATTTTCCAAGTTGGGACACGGGAGATGAAAAGGGACCTGGGACAATGGTTACAAACTGGTTCCAGTTATATGGTCACACTTCTCGCAGATCACCTTCAAGTGAATTTTTGCTGGGCTCTTCCATTCAAAATTTCTCAAAAAATCTTTTCTCCCCCAATGTTCATTGCAGCACTCTTTACAATAGCCAGGACATGGGAGCAACGTAAATGTCCATCGATGGAGGAATGGATAAAGAAATGTGGTACATGTATACAATGGACTATTACTCAGCCATAAAAAAGAACAAAATAATGCCATTTGCAGTGACATGGATGAACCTAGAGACTGTCATGTTGAATGAAGTAAGTCAGACAGACAAATATCTTATGATATCGCTTATATGTGGAATCTAAAAAAATGGTACAAATGAACCTATATACAAAACAGAAATGGAGCCACAGATGTAGAAAACAAACTTATGGCTACCAAGGGGGAAAGTGAGGTGGGGGAGGGATAAATTGGGAGATTGGGATTGACATATACACACTACTATACATAAAATAGATAACAAGTAAGGACCTACTGTATAGCACAGGGAACTCTACTCAGTACTCTGTAATGACCTATATGGGAAAATAATCTAAAAATGAGTGGATATATGTATATGTATAACTGACTCACCTGCATAGCAGAAACTAATATAACATTGTAAATCAACCATGCTCCAATAAAAAATTAATTATAAAAAATAAAAGAGTTTATAGAATAAAATTTCTGCACAGGAATGAAAAAAATATATTTTCTCAAAGTTTCCAAGGAGAATATTTCTGATTACAGAGTGCTGAACTCACAACCCACATGTCTATGAGAAGGGACATATCAAGGAACACCTTCTGACACTAAAACCAATGGGAGTGTTCCTTGTGTTAAAGTCCTTATATATTTTTCAGACCAGTACTATTTCTTTTACAAAAGGATTCCTCCTCATTAACAAAATGCTACATGTTCAACCAGGTGACATTCGACAATGTCTGGCGACATTTATTTAAATTGAAATATAGTTGATTTACAATATTGTGTTAGTTCAGGAGTAAAGCATAGGGATTCCATTATTTTTTTTTTCAGATTATATTCCATTATAGTTTATTACAAGACATTGAATATAATTCCCTGTGCTATACAGTAAATCCTCGTTGCTTATCTATTTTATGTATAGTAGTTTGTACCTATTAATACCATACTCTTAATTTATCCTCCCCCCCTTCCTTTCCCTTTTTGTAACCATAAGTTCATTTTCTATGTCTGTGAGTCTGTTTCTGTTTTTATATAGATTCATTTGTACTATTCTTTAGATTCCACATATAAGTGATATTATATAATATTTGTCTTTCTCTGTCTGACTTACTTCACTAAGAATAATATTCTCTAGTCCATCCATGTTGCTGTAAATGATAATATTTCATTCTGTTTTATGGTTGAGTAATATTCCATTGTATATATACACCACATCTTCTTTTTGTTTTTTTTTTTTTTTTTTTTTTTTT
>NW_006781985.1:747435-751912 GCF_000442215.2 Lipotes vexillifer | reverse complement strand
CCCGCGTCTCCTGCATCGGCAGGCGGACTCTCAAGCACTGCGCCACCAGGGAAGCCCCACATCTTCTTTTTAAAAATTTTTATTGGAGTATGGTTGCTTTACAATGTCTTGTTAGTTTCTAATGTACAGCAAAGTGAATCAGCTATATGTATACATATATATCCCCTCACTTTTGGATTTTCTTCCCATTTAGGTCACCACAGAGCATTGAGCAGAGTTCCCTGAGCTATACATTAGGTTCTCATTAGTAATCTATTTTATACATAGTATCAATAGTATATATATGTCAATCCCAATCTCCCAATTCATCCCACTCCCCCCCTTTCCCCCTTGGTATCCATAAATTTTTTCTCTGTATCTGTGTCTCTATTTCTGCTTTGTAAATAAGATCATCTATACCATTTTTTTCAGATTCCACATATATGAGAAATTATACTGATTTGCTGGGTAAGTAGAAGAGCTCAGTAAAAATTCATTTGTAGGTGGTCTGGGAGAACTGTGGTTTGGAAAATGCTTGGTATGAGAAACAAATGAGGAGAGTGGAAAGATTTAATGTTTCATGAGCATATGCAAAGCCCGAAGTAGTTTAACACAGTAGTGAGTTCCCTGTCACTGGAAGCATTTGAGTTGGGACAGAGTGACTCTACCAGGGATGTTCTTAAAGAGAACTGAAGGCTGCTTCTGAGATACCAGCCCTGGGACCTGGGGTTCTCTGGAAGACCAGTCCCATCCCAATCTCAGTCCCTAGTTTTTCTCAGGACTGGGCTCTACCCCAGAGAGGTAAGGCTGTCCAGGCAGTTCACTGCAGGCGCAGCCACACCTGAGCAGAGTCAGAGCTAGCAGGGAGTGGGGAGCTGAAACTCTACTCAGAACACTACCTTATATTTGAGTATACCCTTTTCAAAGTAGTTTCACATACCTTTATGATTTTTCAAAAATTGTATATTTTTTATTGAACACAGAACATTCCCAGGATTCCAGAAACCCTCTAATTCCCTTTCCTAATCATAACCCTTCTTCCCCCGAAGGTAACCAGCATCTTACTTCTTGTTCATCTGGCCTATTTTTAAACCCTTCTAAATGGAATCATGCAGGATATGCTCTCTACATCTGCTTTCCTTCACCCAACAATATGTTTGTGAGATTTCTCCATATTATTACTCTATAGCATTTAATTCTCATGGAAACACCAAAGGGAGGGGTGGTTCAGAAGGGCTCTACAACTTGTCATGGAGATAAGGAAATGAACCCAAGAGATTAACTGACTTGTCCAAAGTCACATTAACCAATAACTTGTCAGTAAGTGGTACCTGGATCTCCAGGCTCCAGTCTAGCTTTCTTCCCTTGCACTGTGTTGACAGCCCCAAGAAGTATGGCTTGGTGGGCACAGTGTGGGGACTGGGTTTCCACATTTGGCTCTCCTACTCACCACTTTTGTGACTTTGGGCAAGTCTTCTACCTTCTCAGAACTTGAATGCCTCTTTTGTAGAATGGTACCCTGATATCAATGCCTCCGAGGCAGTCAGTTAATGGTTGTTAAGTGGATGAATAAATGGGTGGTTCTGGAAAGACAGTCTCATACCAGGGGAAGTTCCAGTGAAAGACTAATTTTGGCACATTGGTTAGGATGCACTGAGCTATCATACTAGATGACTAGAAGGGAAGCAAACAAAGTAAAAACTAGCCTTTTCTAACATCTGAAAACTTGCTTTTATGCAGAAGACCTGGATGTACCTCCACTGTACACTCAGTGTCACCTAGAAGATCAGGTCTAAGTGACAGCTCCTCTAATTAGCCCTCTTAAAGCTCTCAAAGTGTTTCTCAGACCCCTATTTGCTCCAGGCTTTGGTGTTATGTACAAAAAAGTCAGCTTTTCAAAGCTAATCTCTTCCTGAGTTTTTGACATGCATGCAGCACTAGTGAATTTGCAACAATCTTTGGGATAGCATAGCTTTTCTCAAGCAGAATGTAAAAACAATCCAGCTGGCAGACCAAGCTGAGAAATCCTTGTTCGTCTAAGTTAGATTGTGCCTAAATGCTCTCTGGGGTTTAACTTATTTTTCAACTTGCTCTTGCTATGAAAGTTCCACCTTCTAAATGTTAAGTCACTGAGTCATAAAAAGATGTGACATGACCACAGCTAGCAAGCAGTGTCAGTTTTTCTGTAATGGTCTATATGTGTGGTGCTAGCTGTGGAAATTTTGGAATGGCTTTCTAAATATTGTGACAACCTTATCCTTTAGTATATGTCATCACTATAATTTATCGAGCACTTAGTATGCATCATACTATATTAGCTACACTTTTGGTGTTTCATTTAATCTTTATAGTAACCCCCTTAAGATAAGATTATCATCATCATTTTATGGAGAAGGAAACAGACCCAGAAAGGTTAAATAACTTTTTCAAGGTTAAACAGTTCATAGGTGGCAGAGCTAGAACTCATACTTAGTGCTGTCTGATTTCAATGCTAGTTCTCTTCCCTCTCTTCTGTGACTCATAGCAGGAATAAGGGGACTCTAACATGAGGGGTCTAGAATGTGGGACCCAAGGAAGAAGATGGAATCTCACCTTGCTGATTTGCACAGTCCTATGGGAGTGGGTGCTATGATTTCCCCAAGTCCCAATGACTTGATTATCAAAGAATACAGCCCACCATGACTGGAAAGGATCAGGTGCTGGCACACCTGTCAAGAAGGAAGTCAGGTATACTTGTCAGACCCCAGCCTATATCTGACCAAAACAGGCTGCCTGCAGGCACTCTGGAGAAATAGAGAACAGCTTTCCAGATTTTTCTCCCATCACCAAGGTGAAGTGCTCTCTACTGCTCTATCATGGTTCTTCATTTAGCATAGCAGTTCTGTTCTGCCAAAACATCCATTACAACCCATTCCAAACATAAGTGCTTAACATAACAGTAATAATGTAAAGAAAACAACAAACCACTCTTAGGTAACCTCCAATAGTGAGTCCCAGACGTTTGGAAGAGGGAGGAAATATAAACATTGCTGCTGCCTTTGAGGGTAAGCCTCCGTGGTACCTTTGAAGGTGAGAGAAGTGTCTCTCTTTTTCATTCTTCTTTGTTTTTAGAGCCATTTAGGTCTTTAAAGTAACCCAAATTGGGGCCCTAAGTCCTGAATTCTTCCTGCTTTTTATAGCCACTCCCACACCATAGTCTAAGCCACCATGATCTCACCCCAGGGCTGCTTGAGCCACCAGACTGGGCTTCATTTCTATCCTTGCTTTCCTACAATGTATTCTCTTCAAAGCAACCAGTGTTCTTTCAAGCACATACATCACACTCTTTGGGGGACAGAATTTATTTTCCAAAGATGGCTGCATCAGTAGATCTTGTTCCACATGTTCTTACAATGTCATATTGAGACTCTACCATCGCTAGTAGGGTCTATGTTCCCTCCCCTTGACACTGGGTAGGCTTTTAGGATGGACTCCATGAGTATTAACAGACTAAGTTAATAAAGGTGATACAAGCTATCACCAGGCTCTCTCTCTTGAAATGCTTGCCTTGGTAATCCAGCCACCATCTTGTGAGGAAACCAAGCAGGTACATGGAAGCTCTAGGTGCAGTCCAGCTGAGGACCCTGTGGAAAGCCAGCACTCCCCACCAGACATGTGAGTTAGCAAGCCTTCAGATGACTGCCAAGCCCAGTCTTAGAGCAGCCCCAGCTGCACCAAGTTGAGCTGAGGAGAGCTGACTCACCAGGCCTTGCCCACAAACAGATGTTGTCACTGTGTCAAGAAACTACATTTAGGGGAGGTTTGTTACACAGCAATAAGAAACTGGAACTCCATCACTCCCTGCTTGAAATCCTCCAATGATTTTCCAGTGTCATGTGAAGAAAATTCCACATCCTTACTTTGCTCTACTAAATTGTGCATGATCTAGCCCATTACAATCCCTCCCATCTATTTAGCCCTCTGGTCACTGCACTGTAGTCACATGTTCCTTTTGCTCCATGGAATCCACTGAGCTTGTTCCAATCTCAGGGTCACTGTTCCCATTGTTCCTTCTGCCTGAGTGCTAGTCCTTGGTACTTGACATAACTGGATAATTCTCATAATTCAGGTTCTGGCATTGCTTCCTTTACTGGTCACCAGAACTAGTCTCTGGTCTCTGGGTTTCTTTCAGATTAGCGGGCACACATATAAGATTAGATGGTCAGTGTGACATTTTTTCCCCAGCCATGTTCAGCTGCAGAGATGCAGGAATAGGTGCAGAGTGGAATTTGTTTCAAACAGAGTTAAAGCCTTATCAGGTGAACTCATTGCCCTTGACCCCTTTGAAAGCAACTCTGCATCAGTAAACACTGTTCCCCACAGAGCCTCCAAGGGTGTTTTTCACCAAGACAGTATGCTAATAATGAAGTAGTCAGAGTCTTAAGATATGTTTATCAGGTTCCGTTTGAGTATTATTTGGCTCACTGGCAGTGAAAGAGGGAAAGAGAGAATCTTGGGA
>NW_006781985.1:698011-747327 GCF_000442215.2 Lipotes vexillifer | reverse complement strand
CGTTTGAGTATTATTTGGCTCACTAGCAGTGAAAGAGGGAAAGAGAGAATCTTGGTATACAAATTCCATGGTTCTCTTTAATCATCTTTAATTCTTCAAAATTTATTTGTTGAGTGTCCATTGTCATCAAGGAGGCTATATTCTAGTGGAAGGGACAGATGCTAGGCAGACAAATATAGAATAAATTTAAAAAGTGTATGTCGGCGTGTGATGATATAGGAGGGAATGGGAGAGGCTTAAATAAATGTGTCAGCCATGCAGCTATCCATGGATGAGTGTCCTAGGAAGGAGCAGCCAGCACAAAGTCCCTGGTTTGTGAGTATATGTGGCATGTTTGAGAATCAGCAAAAAGAACAGTGTGACTGGAGTGCAGTGAGAAAGAGAAGAGGAGAAGGGGTTGAGGTCCCAGAAACACCCTGACTAAATCTTATATGGACTTGTGGGACACATCAAAGACTTTCCCTCATGCTCTGAGTGAGATGGGAAACTGCTTAGTTTCATGGTGTGACATATATTCTGGCTGCTGGCTAAGGAGAGGCTGTAGAAGGACAGAGAAGAACAGGAAGTCCAGTTAGGAGGCTCTTTCAGTGATCCAGAAATGGAGCCAGAGGTAGAGGCTTGTATGAAGGTGTTAGAGGCTGGGGTAGTGATAAGTGGTCAGATTTGGGATATCTTTCTAGTGCAGAGCCAATATTTGCTGACGGATTGGCTATCTGAGGTGAGATAAATGGTGTCAACAATGATTTCAAGTTTTAATCTTGAGCAACTGTGAAGATGGAGTTGCCATAGACTGCGATGAATGAGATGGTAAGAGGTGCAGGATTGGGGATAATCAGAAATGTCAGGGATTATATTTCCTGCAGGTTATGTTTCAAATGCCTCAGTGTCTATTAGACAGGCAGCATTATACAGGCAGCTGGATATATGAGTATAGCTTTCGTAGGAAATGATTAAGCTAGAGATATAAATTTGGTAGTTATCAGGGCATAAATGGTATTTATGACATTAATCATGACACTAGAAAATCTCACTAAGAAATATATATAGATAGAGGAAAGAAGTCCAAGAAGTGAGACCTGTAACTTTCCAACATTTGGTGATAGGAGAGAAAGGGAACCACTGAGTGATTAGGGAGGATTGACCAATGCTGTGTGAAAACTAAGTATAAGAAAGTCCCTGGAGAAGGAAGGAGCAACCAACCACTTGAAACACTAATAAACAAAGTAAGATGCATGTTGAACATTGCCTGTTGGATTTGGAGATGAGAAGATAATTGATATCCTTGACAGGAGCTATTTCAATCGTGGGGAGAGGATGAAAATCTGAATAACAGTCAGTTCGGGAGAGGAAAAGAAATGTAGACAGTGATTTCATTTGAGTATATTTATCTTGCAAAAGGAGCATAGATGGGGGTAATAGCTAAAGTGAGGAGATGTTTAAAATTATAGTCCATAGATAATTAAGTTTCAGTTGGCTCAAAGATAAAGGGCACGTTGAGAGGAGGGGCTGAAGATAAAGAAGACTTTGCTAATGGTTTCCTTCCAAAAGCACAGAAGAAGGGCATTGGGAGTTGCAGGTGGCAATGGGGTCAGATTAGGGTGTGTGGAGAGCTTTAAAGACAGATAATGGGAACTACCTGAGAGTCTTAAACTTCTTATGGTAGCTGATGTATAACAGGAAAAGGGGTGTTAAGAAACTAGCCACAAACATGACTGTTTGACTCTGATCCCAGATCCATTATCTGCCCTTCTCTGTGTTCAGAGTCTAGCTTCCTTGCAGGTTGCACCATTAAGGCTACTTTGTCCTCTGAATTCCCTTTGGTCAAAGCCAATGGGGAGGTCCAGCAGGAGATCAGATGGCAGGAAGAGAGAGGTCAGCATTTTTCCTCTTCTTCCTTCCTGCTTCTTCCAATTCTGGCAATGGCTGCATTCCTTTAAGTACCAGCTCTGTGGGCACCCACTCCTCTATGGCTCCAGATCATGCTGGTCAAGGGTTAGTGATTCCTTTTGCCTTTGCTAGTAATCACCTTCTGCCCTTAATAATCACCATCCTTGTTCGTTCTCACATCTCTGCCCATACCTCAGCCAATAGCCTCTTCATTATATTTCTCCAGTTAAATGACCATTTGAGAGGAGACCTTTAAGATGGCAGAGGAGGAAGATGTGGAGATCACCTTCCTTCCCACAAATGCATCAGAAATACATCTACATGTGGAACAACTCCTACAGAACACATACTGAACACTGGCAGAAGACCTCAGGTTTCCCAAAAGGCAAGAAATCACCCACATACATGGGTGATTTTTTTCAAAAGAAAAAAGAAAAAACAGAGACAAAAGAATAGGGACTGGACCTGCATCTTGGGGAGGAAGCTGTGAAGGAGGAAAAGTCTCCACACACTAGGAAACCCCTTCACTGGCAGAGACGGGGCTGGGGGGGAGTGGGGGGGGACCTTTGGAGCCACGGAGGAGAGCACAGCAATAGGGGTGCAGAGGGAAAAGCAGAGAGAGTCCTGCACAGAGGATCGGTGCCAACCAGCACTCACCAGCCTGAGAGGCTTGTCTGCTCACCCACCGGCCAGGATGGGTGGGTGCTGGGAGCTGAGGCTCGGGCTTTGGAGGTCAAATCCCAGAGAGCAGACGGGTTAGCTGCAGAAACATAGCCTAAAGGGGGCTAGTGCACCACAGCTAGCCAGCAGGGAGTATAGGGGAAAGTCTGGAGCTGCCTAAGAGGCAAAAGACCATTGTTTCAGGGTGTTCAAGGAGAGAGGATTCAGAGCGCCACCTAAACAAGCTCCAGAGAAGCAGGTGAACCGCGGCTATCAGAGCAGACACCAGAGACAGGCATGAGACACTAAGGCTGCTGCTGCATCCACCAAGAAGCCTGTGGGGAAGCACAGGTCACTATCCACATTTCCCCTTCCAAGAGCCTGTGCAGCCCGCCACTGCCAGGGTCCCGTGATCCAAGGACAACTTCCCGAGAAGAACACATGGTAATCCAGGCTGCTGCAATGTCATGCTGGCCTCTGTCACCACAGGCTCACCCTGCATTCCATCCCCCTCCATCCCCATGGCCTGAGTGAGCCAGAGTCCCCTAATCAGCTGCTCCTTTAATCCCGTCCTGTCTGAGTGAAGAACAGACTCCCTAAGGCAACCTACACGCAGAGGTGGAGCCAGATCCAAAGCTGAACCCCAGGAGCTGTGCAAACAAAGAAGAGAAAGGGAAATCTCTCCCAGCAGCCTCAGGAGCAGTGGATTAAATCTCCACAATCAATTTGATGTACACTGAATCTCTGGAATACCTGAATAGACAACGAATCATCCCAAAATTGAGGCGGTAGATTTTGTGTGATTTTGTCTATATAGCTTTGCTTTTACCATTTGTCTTATGGCTCTGTCGGTCCATTTTTATATGTTGTTGTTTTTTGTATAGTTTTTAGTGCTTGTTATCACTGATGGATTTGTTTTCTGGTGTGGTTGCTCTCTTCTTTCTTCACTTTTTTTTTTATTACTTTTTAATTTCTTTATTTTTAGTATTTTTTTAATTTTTATTTTTACCTATTTTATTTTACTTTTTGCTTTCTTTCATTTTTTCTCCCTTTTATTCTAAACCATGTGGCTGACAGGGTCTTGGTGCTCCAGCTGGGTGTCATGCCTGTGCCTCTGAGGTGGGGGAGCCGAGTTCAGGACTTTGGTCCACAGCAGACCTCCCAGCTCCACATAATATCAAACAGCAAAAGTTCTCCCAGAGAGCTCCTTCTCAATGCTAAGACCCAGCTCCACTCAACGACCAGCAAGCTCCAGTGCTGGACGCCCCATGACAAACAACTAGCAAGACAGAAACACAACCCCACCCATTAGCAGAGAGACTGCCTAAAATCATGCTAAGTTCACAGACACCCCAAAACACACCACCAGATGCAGTCCTGCCCACCAGAAACACAAGATCCAGCCTCATCCATCAGATCACAGGCACCACTCCCTTCCACCAGGAAGACTACACAAGCCACTGAATGAACATTACTCACTGAGGGAAGACACCAAAAACAATGGGAACTATGAACCTGCAGCCTTTGAAAAGGGCACCCCAAACACAGTAAGTTAAGCAAAATGAGAAGACAGAGAAATATACAGCAGATGAAGGAGCAAGGTAAAAACCCACCAGACCAAACAAATGAAGAGGAAATAGGCAGTCTACCTGAAAAAGAATTCAGAGTAATGAGAGTAAAGATGATCCAAAATCTTGGAAATAGAACGGAGAAAATACTAGAAATATTTAACAAGGGCCTAGAGGAACTAAAGCGCAAATGAACAGTGATGAACAACACAATAAATGAAATTTCAAATTCTCTAGAAGGAATCAATAGAAGAATAACTGAGGTAGAAGAATGGATAAGTGACCTGGAAGAAAAAATATTGGAAATAACTACTGCAGAACAGAATAAAAAAAAGAATGAAAAGAAGTGAGGACAGTCTCAGAGATCTCTGGTGAAACATTAAATGCACCAACATTCGAATTATAGGGGTACCAGAAGAAGAAGAGAAAAAGAAAGGGACTGAGAAAATATTTGAAGAGATTAGAGTTGAAAACTTCCCTAATATGGAAAAGGAAATAGTCAATCAAATCCAGGAAGAACAGAGTCCCATAGAGCATAAATCCAAGGAGAAACACGCCAAGACACATATTAATCAAACAATCAAAAATTAAACACAAAGGAAAAATATTAAAAGCAGCAAGGGAAAAGCAACAAATAACATGCAAGGGACTCCCCATACGGTAAACAGTTGATCTTTCAGCAGAAACTCTGCAAGCCAGAAGGAAGTGGAAGGACATATTTAAAGTGATGAAAGGGAAAAACCTACAATTAAGATTACTCTACCCTGCAAGGATCTTATTCAGATTCGATGGAGAAATTAAACCTTTACAGACAAGAAAAAGCTAAGAGAATTCAGCACCACCATACCAGCTTTACACAAAATGCTAATGGAACTTCTCTAGGCAAGACCCACAAGAGAAGGAAAAGAGCTACAATAACAAACCCAAAACAATTAGGAAAATGGTAATAGGAACATACATATTGATAACTACCTTAAATGTAAATGGATTAAATGCTCCAACTAAAAGACATAGACTGGCTGAATGGATACGAAAACAAGACCTGTATATATGCTGTCTACAAGAGACCCACTTCAGACCTAGGGACACATACAGACTGAAAGTGAGGGGATTGAAAAAGATATGCCATGCAAATGGAAAGCAAAAGAAAGCTGGAGTAGCCATTCTCATATCAGACAAAATAGACTTTAAAATACAGACTATTACAAGAGACAAAGAAGGACACTACATAATGATCAAGGAATCAATCCAACAAGAAGATATAACAATTGTAAATATTTATGCACCCAACATAGCTGCACCTCAATACATATAGCAAATGCTAACAGCCAAAAAAGGGGAAATCGACAGTAACACAACCATAGTAGGGGACTTTAACACCCCACTTTCACCAATGGTCAGATCATCCAAAATGAAAATAGTTGAGGAAACACAAGCTTTAAATGATACATTAAACAACATGGACTTAATTGATATTCATAGGGCATACCATCCAAAAAGAACAGAATACACATTTTTCTCAAGTGTTCATAGAACTTTTTCCAGGATAGATCATATCTTGGGTCACAAATCAAGCCTTGCTAAATTTACGAAAATTGAAATCACATCAGTATCTTTTGTGATCACAACACTATGACACAAGATATCAATTACAGGAAAAAATCTATAAAAAATAGAAACACATTCAGGCTAAACAATACACTACCAAATAACCAAGAGATCACTGAAGAAATCAAAGAGAAAACCAAAATATATCTAGAAACGAACGACAATGAAAACACTACGACCAAAAACCTATGGCATGTAGCAAAAACAGTTCTAAGAGGCAAGTTTATAGCACTAGAATCCTATATGAAGAAACAAGAAAAATCTCAAAAAAAAAAACCCTCTAAACTTACACCTAAAGCAATTAGAGAAAGAAGAATAAAAAAACCCCAAAGTTAGCAGAGGAAAGAAATCAAAAAGATCAGGTCAGAAATAAATGAAAAAGAAATGAAGGAAATAATAGCAAAGATCAATAAAACTAAAAGTTGGTTCTTTGAGAAGATAAAAAAATTGATAAACCATTAACCAGACTCAGCAAGAAAAAAGGAAAGACTCAAATAAATAGAAATAGAAATGAAAAAGAAAAAATAACGACTGACACTGCAACAAGACAAAGGATCATGAGAGATTACTAAGAGCAACTATATGCCAATGAAATGGACAATCTGGAAGAAATGGACAAATTCTTAGAAAAGCACAACCTTCCGAGACTGAACCAGGAAGAAATAGAATATATAAACAGATCAATCACAAGCACTGAAATTGAAACTGTGATTAAAAATCTTCCAACAAACAGAAGTCCAGGACCTGATGGCTTCACAGGTGAATTCTATCAAACATTTAGAGAAGAGTTAACACCTATGCTTCTCAAACTCTTCCAAAATATAGCAGAGGGAGGAACACTCACAAACTCATTCTACAAGGCCACCATCACTCTGAAACCAAAACCAGACAAAGATGTCACAAGAAAGAAAACTACAGGCCAATATCACTGATGAACATAGATGTAAAAATCCTCAACAAAATACCAGCAAACAGAATCCAACAGCACATTAAAAGGATCATACACCATGATCAAGTGGGGTTTATCCCAGGAATACAAGGATTCTTCAATATACACAGATCAATCAATGTGATAAACCATATTAACAAATTGAAGGATTAAAAAACATATGATCATCTCAATAGATGCAGAAAAAGCTCTCAAAAAAATTCAACACCCATTTATGACTAAAACACCTCCAGAAAGTAGGTATAGAGGGAACTTATCTCAACATAACAAAGGCCATATATGACTCACCCACAACCAACATCATTCTCAATGGTGAAAAACTGAAAACATTTCCTCTAAGATCAGGAACAGGACAAGTTGTCCACTCTCACCACTATTATTTAACATAGTTTTGGAAGGTTAGTCACAGAAATCAGAGAAGAAAAAGAAATAACAGGAATCCAAAATGGAAAAGAAGAAGTAGAGCTGTCACTGTTTGCAGATGACATGATACTATACATAGAGAATCCTAAAGATGCTACCAGAAAATGACTAGATCTAATCAATGAAATTGGTAAAGCAGCAGGATACAAGATTAATGCACAGAAATCTCTTGCATTCCTATACACTAATGATGAAAAATCTGAAGAGAAATCAAGAAAACACTCCCATTTACCATTGCAACAAAAAGAATAAAATACCTAGGTATAAACCTACCTAGGGAGACAAAAGACCTGTACACAGAAAACTATGACACTGATGAAAGAAATTAAAGATGATACAAACAGATGGAGAGATATGCCATGATCTTGGATTGGAAGAATTGACATTGTGAAAATGACTATACTATCCAAAGCAATCTACAGATTCAGTGCAAGCCCTATCAAACTAGCAATGGCATTTTTCACAGAACTGGAACAATAAATTTCACAATTTGTATGGAAACACAAAAGACCCCGAATATCCAAAGTAATCTTGAGAAAGAAAAATGGAGCTGGAGAAATCAGGCTCTCAGACTTCAGACTATACTACAAAGCTACAGTAAACAAGACAGTATGGTACTCACACAAAAACAGAAATATAGATCAATGGAACAGGATAAAAAGCCCAGAGATAAACTCACGCATATATGGTCACCTTATTTTTGATAAAAGAGGCAAGAATATACAATGGAGAAAAGACAGCCTCTTCAATACGTGGTGCTTGGAAAACTGGACAGCTAAATGTAAAAGAATGAAATTAGAACACTCCCTAACACCATACACAAAAATAAACCTAAAATGGATTAAAGACCTAAATGTAAGGCCAGACACTATAAAACTCTTTGAGGAAAACATAGGCAGAGCACTCTATGACATAAATCACAACAAGTTCTTTTTGACCAACCTCCTAGAGAAATGGAAATAAAAACACAAATAAATAAATGGGACCTAATGAAACTTGAAAGCTTTTGCAGAGCAAAGGAAACCATAAGCAAGATGAAAAGACAACCCTCAGATTGGGAGAAAATATTTGCAAATGAAGCAACTGATAAAGGATTAATCTCCAAAATTTACAAGCATCACATGCAGCTCAATAGCAAAAAAGCAAACAACCCAATCTAAAACTGGGCAGAAGACCTAAATTGACATTTCTCAAAAGAAGATATACAGATTGCCAACAACCACATGAAAGGATGCTCAACACCACTAATCATTAGAGAAATGCAAATCAAAACCACAATGAGGTATCACTTCACACCAGTCAGAGTGGCCACATCAAAAAATCTACAAACAATAAATGCTGGAGAGGGTGCAGAGAATAGGGAACCTTCTTGCACTGTTGGTGGGAATGTAAATTGATACAGCCACTATGGAGAACAGTATGGAAGTTCCTTAAAAAACTAAAACTAGAACTACCATATGACCCAGCTATCCCAATACTGGGCACATACACTGAGAGAACCATAATTCAAAAAGTGTCATGTACCACAATGTTCATTGCAGCTCTATTTACAATAGCCAGGACATGGAAGCAACCTAAATGTCCATCGACAGATGAATGGATAAAGAAGATGTGGCACATATATATAATGGAATATTACTCAGCCTTAAAAAGAAATGAAATTGAGTTATTTGTAGTGAGGTGGATGGACCTAGAGACTGTCATACAGAGTGAAGTAAGCCAGAAACAGAAAAGCAAATACCACATGCCAACACATATATATGGAATCTAAAAAGGAAAAAAATGGTTCTGAAGAACCTAGGGGCAGGACAGGAATAAAGACACAGACCTAGATAATGGACTTGACACAGGGAAGCAGAAGGGTAAGCTGGGACGAAGTGAGAAATTGGCATGGACAATTGGCATACACTACCAAATGTAAAATAGATAACTAGTGGGAAGCAGCTGCATAGCACAGGGAGAACAGTTTGGTGCTTTGTGACAACCTAGAGGGTTGGGAAAGGGAGGGTGGGAGGGAGACGCAAGAGAGAGGAGACATGAGCATATATGTATATGTACAGCTGATTCACTTTGTTATAAAGCAGAAACTAACACACCATTATAAAGCAATTATACTCCAATAAGTAGTTAAAAAAAATGACCATTTGATTCATGCCTGGACTCTGGTGGTCTTCCCTTCTACTGCTAACAGGGTTACCATATGTCTGGTTCTGCCCAGTACAGTTCTGATGTACATGATTTATGCCAGTGTAATTATTAACATCATACCCTTTTGTTCTCAAAATTATTCAAGTTTTAATAAACGATATAGTCATCCTACCCCTGGTCCCTTGGTTCCATTTGGTATGGTCTTGAGTACTCATGAATCTGAATCTTTTGATAACCTTCCCTCTGGGCAGTGTCTTCTTTGTCTCTTACAGTATTTCCTGTGAACTGAGAGGCTGGGTATCTAGGAGAAGGAGGAAGGAAAGGAAGGGCATAATTTGGTCTTTAGTTTCATTCTCCCAAGACATTAGGCTAAAAGCAAATGAGAAAACAGTTCTCATCTTGTTTATGATTTACATTTTTCCATGCTTAATCATGTATAATGAAGAAACACTTCCCTTGGGTCACTGGTTCATTAGCTTCTTACCGTCCCTTATTTGAGATTCATATAAAGGCAACTCTAAGAGTGGCACAGGTGAATTGAGAAATGTCAGGTGGCAGTGCAACCTTCAGCAAGTTAAACTAAGTTCTGTTGGCCTCGATTTCCTCAACTGTAAATGGGAGGATTAATAGTACCTACGTAACTAGGTGACTAAGATTAAATGAGTTAGTCTATAAGATGTAAAAGAAATGCCTGGCACATAGTAAGCACTGTGCAATTGTAACTCCACCATACACACACACATCCAGAGTGATGGGGAAAGCTTGTATGGGATGGGGATGAACACTCATGTAGCAGAGGGAAGAAAGTGATTCTCCTCTCCCGAGGGGAGGACTGATGTAAATTGTGTTACAGATCCCTGTAGTTTGTTGAAACAAGGGGCTACTTCTTGCTTGGAAAGAGTGTGCGTTTCTAGGAAAAGGGAGAAATGGAAACCTGTGCTTGCTTTAATTCAAGTCTCTTCTGAGCAATCTACCTTTGAGCTCCCAGAGAGCAGTTACCTTGGGATATGTGGGACAGTTCCTAGCAATGTGTACATATTTTTGGTTTTTAGTTCTTGCCAACAAAACAAATGAAATCAACATTCATTTTTATGAGCTGACATAAATTCTGGGTGTGAGGTTGTACGGTAGATGGTTGTGTCAGCATGGATCCAACCCAAAGACCAACACTACAAAGAAATTTGGACAATGGAAGTGTAATAGAAGTAATCGTTAAGTTATGATAGGGGAGGAACAATAAAGATAGAAAATTCTAAATGGTACTCTGGCACTGCGGGAGAGTACACCACAAAGGACAAACTTGGAAGAGGTTCCAATCTCATTGGAGAAGGTACGGTTGTAGCCCACTGAGTGGCAGAGAAGCTCGCTGGCTTACAGGAGCCCCAGCTGGTCCATAGTCACTGGGCAAACAGGAACAAACTGCTTGGGCCTACACATAGAGGGAGTCAGTGTCCCTCCTTGGGGTGCACAGCTCGGAGTGCAAGGTATTTGCATCAGGAAGGCAGGAAACAAACTCTGGGGGATAGCCAAGCAAAGACTGGCAGTGGACATGCAGACATAGCTGAGGGGCTACTATAGATGCAAGGCCTGGAGCACGGTGCCTGAGTTGGTAGCACCATGGGAAACAGATTAGATTACTGAGGCTAGTAGGCATCCATGCAGAAAATGGAGGGGAGCTGGAGAGGTGTCTACCTGCTGGTACCTAAAGCACTTGTGTGTATGGCTTGGGCTGGTCCAGATCCAGGTGTGGCCATGGGATCCCTAGGTCAACTCTGCAGGTATTAGGAAATATCTTTTACTCTCATATTTATCTATCAGATGAACCATCCCAATTTCTGACAACTGTTCCTTCTGCAGCATTGTAATCCTGGTCACACTGACTGAGAACTCTCCTTGGCCATTGTCTGTGGCAATATTCCAGATGTAATCATACTGGTAAAGAATACACCAAAAACATTGCTTCCTGTGCCTGGCACCCTATAGAAGAGTTTCCCGGGATTTTTGTCAGCTTTTTAAGCAACTATACAATGGTTACCTCTAAATTATGTTTGGTATATAATTGACCTTACCTATGGTTATTATAATATGGTTATATAATAATACCTATGGTTATTATAGTCTATATATATTATATAGACTATGGATATAGTCTTCCAAGCTATCATAAAGTATATTTTGCATTTTTATAATCACAATATTAAGGACTAGAAAATGTATTCTGAGGTAGCATTTCTGTGAGTGACATGCATTTTCAGTCTCATTACCAGGAGGGGTCATTAGATAATCTTCTGACGGCATTGGGTAAATGTATTTCTTAACACTGTTCTCCTGGGATAAACAGATAAAGTCATCATTTTGTTCACTGTGGCGTCTCTAACTCTCAAAATGACTGAGTGACCATAATGGTATTCCATGAGGATAGGATGTATTGACTGTGGGTTGGCTTTTGGTTTCCTTAGCAACTCTCTCCTAGGGACACCACGGCAGCCACATTTATTCAAAGTCAGGATTCTAAAAAAAAAATGACAGTATTTCGATTGAGATTTTATACACCTAAATTAACTTTGCTCAAGAGACATGCATTTTGCATTGCTATCATTTTTTAGTTTGTGTGCTATTTCTCATTAGAATAGAAAATTCTGCCCTCAGAGGAGAGTTGGCTGGGAGGGGAGAGTGCTGAGGGTAGAGTAGATTAGAAAGACTTAATAACCTGAGTCCCAAAGACGAAGTGGTTTTCTCTTAGCTCCATTTTCCAATACAGCCCCGAGGGGAACTAATTTAGAATCTAAGCAAACCCTGTCAAATTCACAGTCTCCTTAGCACCATGCTATTCAAACAGAGTAGAAATAACTTAGTCTTTCCCATTGTTTTTATAGAAAAAGCTGATCTCTGTGTGAAATTTATTACCATTTCCTAAACCAGGGTTTCTCAAGCTTGACCCCACTTGTATTTTGGACCAGGTGATTCTTTGTTATAGGGGGTTGCCTTATCTGTTGTAGGATGTTTAGTAGTATTCCAGGTCTCTATCCAATAAATGCTAGCAGATACCCTCCCCCACTGTAACAATAAAAAATCTCCAGACATTGTCAAATATTTCCTGGGGGGCAAAATGGCCGTAGTTGAGATCTATTGTCCAAAAGAAAGGTGTCATGGGATCTCATGAATAACTCACTGCCATTCTTCCTTATCAGTCCTCATTTTCAGCTTCCTAAGCTAGGTAACTTATGCCCAGAATGGGCATGAAAAGCCCATGAAAGCCCATGCCCAGAATGGCTATTAAAGACAGTTATGTTGTATTTACATATTATTTTAAAAGTATTTAACAATTTGGGATTGACATATATACATTACTATGTATAAAATAGATAACTAATGAGAACACAGGGAACTCTACTCAGTGCTCTGTGGTGACCTAAATGGGAAGGAAATCCAAAAAAGAGGGAATAGATGTATAGGTAGTGCTGATTCACTTTGCTGTACAGCAGAAACTAACACAACATTGTAAAGCAACTATACTCCAATAAAAATTATTTTTTAAAAGTATTTATCATTATAATATCATTGTCCTGTTTACCCATGAGAAAAGTTGATTTGATTCATCTTCTGACCTCAATGTTTCTCATCTCTGTCATATCTATACACTTCACAGCCCACATTTCTTATAAATGTATGCATGTCAGAGGGAAGGAGCCAATGCCTCCCATCCCCAAATATGAAAGTTAAAAGAATAAGAAAAAAATGAGAGAAAAAGCCATGGAGGAATCTACTATGAATTTCAGAGGACACAGTTTTATACAATATTGATTCCACTTGGCCTTACAATCAGCCACAAAATTAGACATATCTAGGGGGAAATTTTATGTAATATGTTTAAGCCCTAAAAGATTACTAGAATTTTTTTCCAACAAGATCTACTAGAACAAAAAATTCTTAATCAATAAAAGAATATGTGCAGTTCCTCACACTTCCATATGACCAAAACTATACTTTTAGAATAAAGAGATTCCTATATAAGCCCTATAGATGGAGAAACATTTTTGTTTCATCTCATAAAAAGTTGGGGATATAAAATGTTTTTGTAGATCCTCCATTATGCAGTTAGAATTGATCTATACTGGAATTGAGGTAATGCTTGAAATATTTGAAGTGAACTAGCTCCAGCGTCCACCATGATGCACCCCAACACATATTCAGCAGTGATTTGGCTTTGTTGGAACAGTTTTAATCTTAGGATGAAGACTGTGTGACAAGGGAGACGGAAAGACCATGGATTTTTGCATCTGGTTGACAGGAGTCTTAAACCCAACCTTTCTGAGCTTCAGTTTCTATAAAGTAAGAGTATTATAAAATCATCGCAAGGCCATTGCAGAAATTAGAAAGAATGTACATAAAGCCGTGAGCAGAATGGCTGGCCTTGGAATGAGCTCCTTCCCTGTGGGATGGTTACTCCATGCTGACAAGATTTCTGACACACATGGCCTCAGGCTAACACAACCAAAGCACTGCCCAGAGTCTTTTCCCATGTAGATAGCCAGAGCCTTTGAAAAACAACACATTACCATCTACCTAAGGGGTTTCCAAATGACAATGTAAGCCTGGCTCGAAACCTGTTGAAACAATGATTCCCTGGTTCATACCCTAGATATTCTCTTATTTTTTCACATCTTTATTAGAGTATAATTGCTTTACAATGTTGTGTTAGTTTCTGCTGTATAACAAAGTAAATCAGCTATACGTATACATATATCCCCATATCCCCTCCCTCTGTGTCTCTCTCCCACCCTCCCTATCCCACCCCTCTACATGGTCACAAAGCACAGAGCTCATCTTCCGGTGCTATACAGCTGCTTCCCACTAGCTATCTATTTTACTTTTGGTAGAGTATATATGTCAATGCCACTCACTCACTGTGTCCCAGCTTACCCTTCCCCCTGCCTGTCTCCTCAAGTCCATTCTCTACATCTGTGTTTCTATTCCTGTCCTGCCCCTAGGTTCTTCAGAACCATTTCTTTTTTAAATTTAGATTCCATATATATGTGTTAGCATACAGTATTTTTCTCTTTCTGACTTACTTCACTCTGTATGACAGACTCTAGGTCCATCCACCTCACTACAAATAACTCAATTTCATTTCTTTTTATGGCTGAGTAATATTCCATTGTATATATGTGCCTATGTGCCACATCTTCTTTACCCATTCATCTGTCGATGGACACTTAGGTTGCTTCCATGTCCTGGTTATTGTAAATAGTACTGCAGTGAACATTGTGGTACACGACCCTTTTTCAGTTATGGTTTTCTCAGGGTATATACCAAGTAGTGGGATTTGCTGGGTTGTATGGTAGTTCTATTTTTAGTTTTTTAAGGAACCTCCATACCGTTCTCCATAGTGGCTATATCAATTTACATTCCCACCAACAGTGCAAGAGGGCTTCCTTTTCTCCACACCCACTGCAGCATTTATTGTTGAAGATTTTTTTGATGATGGCCACTCTGACTAGTGTGAGGTAATACCTCATTGTAGTTTTAATTTGCATTTCTCTAATGATCAGTGATGTTGAGCACCCTTTCATTTGTTTGTTGGCAATTTGTGTATCTTCTTTGGAGAAATGTCAAATTAGGTCTTCTGCCCATTTTTGGATTGGGTTGTTTATTTGTTTGGTATTGAGCTGCATGAGCTGCTTGTATATTTTGGAGATTAATCTTTGGTCGGATGATTCGTCTGCAAATATTTTCTCCTAATCTGAGGATTGTCTTTTCATCTTGTTTATGGTTCCTTTGCTATGCAAAAGCTTTTAAGTTTAATTAAGTCCCATTTTGTTTGTTTTTGTTTTTATTTTCATTTCTCTAAGAGATGGGTCAAAAAGGATCTTGCTGTGATTTATGTCATAGAGTGTTCTGCCTATGTTTTCCTCTAAGAGTTTTAAACAATCTGGCCTTCCTTACATTTAGGTCTTTAACCCATTTTGAGTTTATATTTGTGTATAGTGTTAGGAAGTGTTCTAGTTTCATTCTTCTACATGTAGCCATCCAGTTTTCCCAGCACCACTTATTGAAGAGGCTGTTTTTTCTCCATTGTATGTTCTTGCCTCCATAATCAAAGATAAGGTGACCATATTCGTGTGGGTTTATCTCTGGGCTTTCTATCCTGTTCCATTGATCTATATTTCTGTTTTTGTGCCAGTGCCATACTGTTTTGATTACTGTAGCTTTGTAGTACAGTCTGAAGTCCAGGAGCCTGATTCCTCCAGCTCCGTTTTTCTTTCTCAAAATTGCTTTGGCTACGTGGGATCTTTTGTGTTTCCATGCAAATTGTGAATTTTTTTTTTCCTAGTTCTGTGAAAAATGCCATTGCTAGTTTATAGGGATTGCATTGAATCTGTATATTGCTTTGGGTAGTATAGTCATTTTCACAATGTCAATTCTTCCAATCCAAGAACATGGTATATCTCTCCATCTGTTTGTATCATCTTTAATTTCTTTCATCAGTGTCTTATAGTTTTCTGCATACAGGTCTTTTGTCTCCCTTGGTAGGTTTATTCCTAGGTATTTTATTCTTTTTGTTGCAGTGGTAAATGGGAGTGTTTCCTTGATTTTCCTTTTAGATTTTTCATCATAGTGTATAGGAATGCAAGAGATTTCTGTGCATTAATCTTGTATCCTGCTGCTTTACCGATTTCATTGATTAGATCTAGTCATTTTCTGGTAGCATCTTTAGGATTCTCTATGTATAGTATCATGTCATCTGCAAACAGTGACAGCTTTACTTCTTCTTTACCAACTTGGATTCCTGCTATTTCTTTTTCTTCTCTGATTGCTGTGACTAAACGTTCCATAACTATGTTAAATAATAGTGGTGAGAGTGGATAACTTGTCTTGTTTCTGATCTAAGTGGAAATGGTTTTAATTTTTCACCATTGAGAACAATGTTGGCTGTGGGTGGGTCATATATGGCCTTTGTTATGTTGAGATAAGTTCCCTCTATGCCTACTTTCTGGTGGGTTTTTATCGTAAATGGGTGTTGAATTTTGTCAAAAGTTTTTCTGGATCTATTGAGATTATCATATGGTTTTTATCCTTCAGTTTGTTAATACGATGTATCACATTGATTGATCTGTGTATATTGAAGAATCCTTGTATTCCTGGGATAAACCCCACTTGATCATGGTGTATGATCCTTTTAATGTGCTGTTGGATTCTGTTTGCTGGTATTTTCTTGAGGTTTCTTTTCATCTATATTCATCAGTGATATTGGCCTGTAGTGTTCTTTTTTTGTGACATCTTTGTCTGGTTTTGCTATCAGGGTGATGGTGGCCTCGTAGAGTGAGTTTGGGAATGTTCCTCCCTCTGCTATATTTTGGAAGAGTCTGAGTATTCATTCAGCCAGTTTATGTCTTTTGTTTGGAGCATTTAATCCATTTACATTTAAGGTAATTGTCGCTATGTATGTTCCTAGTACCATTTTCTTAATTGTTTTGGGTTTGTTATTGTAGGCCTTTCCCTTTTCTTGTGTTTCCTGCCTAGAGAAGTTCCATTAGCACTTTTTGTAATTCTGGTTTGGTGGTGCTGAATTCTCTTAGCTTTTGCTTGTCTGTAAAAGTTTTAATTTCTCTGTCGAATCTGAATGAGATCCTTGCTGTGTAGAGTAATCTTAGGTGTAGGTTTTTCCCTTTCATCACTTTAAATATGTCCTTCTACTCCCTTCTGGCTTGTAGAGTTTCTGCTGAAAGATCAGCTGTTAACCGTATGGGGATTCCCTTGTATGCTATTTGTTGCTTTTCCCTTGCTGCTTTTAAAATTTTTCCTTTGTATTTAATTTTTGATACTTTGATTAATATGTTTCTTGGTATGTTTCTCCTTGGATTTATCCTGTATGGGACTCTGTTCTTCCTGGACTTGATTGACTATTTCCTTTCCCATATTAAGGAAGTTTTCAACTCTAATCTCTTCAAATATTTTCTCAGTCCCTTTCTTTTTCTTTTCTTCTTCTGGGACCCCTATAATTCGAATGTTGGTGTTTTTAATGTTGTCTCAGAGATGTCTGAGACTGTCCTCAATTCTTTTCATTCTTTCTTCTTTATTCCGCTCTGTGGTAGTTATTTCCAGTATTTTATCTTCCAGGTCACTTATCCATTCTTCTGCCTCAGTTATTCTGCTATTGGTTCCTTCTTGAGAATTTTTAACTTTATTTATTTTGTTGTTCATCACTGTTTGCTCTTTACTTCTTCTAAGTCCTTGTTAAATATTTCTTGTATTTTCTCCATTCTCTTTCCAAGATTTTGGATCATCTTTACTATCATTACTCTGAATCTTTTTTCACATAGACTGCCTATTTCCTCTTCATTTGTTTGCTGTAGTGGATTTTTACCTTGCTCCTTCATCTGCTGTGTGTTTCTCTGTCTTCTCTTTTTGCTTAACTTACTGTTTGGGGTCTCCTCTTCTCATGCTGCAGGTTCATAGTTCCCATTGTTTTTTCGTGTCTGCCCCCAGTGGCTAATGTTGGTTCAGTGGGTTGTCTAGGCTTCCTGGTGGAGGGGACTGGTGCCTGTGTTCTGGTGGATGAGGCTGGATCTTGTCTTTCTGGTGGGCAGGACTGCGTCTGGTGGTGTGTTTTAGGGTGTCTGTGGCCTTATTATGATTTTAGGCAGCCTCTCTGCTAATGGGTGGGGTGTGTTCCTGTCTTACTAGTTGTTTGGCATGGAGTGTCCAGCACTGGAGCTTGCTGGTCGTCGAATGGAGCTGGGTCTTAATGTTGAGATGGAGGTCTCCGGGAGAGCTCTCGCCAATTGATTTTTCGAGGGCCCAGGAGGTCTCTGGTCGTCCAATGTCCTGAACTCAGCTCTCCCACTTCAAAGGCTCAGGCCTGACACCTGGCCAGAGCACCAAGACCCTATCAGCCACAGGCACTTCCTCAGAAGGCAATAATAACACTTCATATGAAGGCTGCACGTTTCCTTGGGGCTTGATTGGCAGTGCTCAGTTTTCACCTGTCCATCTAGACATACCATCTCTCATTCTTCTTCTCCTTTGTTTTATTGTCATGGAAGGAACAGATATTTTGGAGCCAGACAAATCCATGTCTGAATCTCACATTCATCACTGCATGTAGTTGTATGGTATCAGGCAGTTTACTTAGTAGTTTCTGTGTCACAGTTTCTTCATTTATGCCATGGAGACATATTGCTCCCCCAGCCCAATTGTTGGGTAGATAGGTGCTGTTGAAGATTGGTGCCTTATCTCCTCCCACGTCACAGTGGGGGACGGCATCCTAGAGATTCTGTTTTAGTGGTCCCCTCAAGGACTTGAGACCTGGGCTTTAGAAAGCTCCTCAGGAGGTAGAAATGTGGGGAGTTTTCACTTTATGAAACATGGGGTTTTCACATTATGAAAACTCACCAATTAGTTTATTTTTCTGCTGTATGTCATATTATACTTCCATAAAAGTTTAATTGAAAGTAAAATATTTCCCCATGTGATTCTAATGTTTAGCTAGGTTTTGAGAGCTACTGGTTAATAGCTTTTCCAAGCCCATTTGAAATTCAAAAATGATAGATATTATTTCTTCATCATTGATGAAAGAATTATTGGTCCAATATGCATGGCCAGTGGAAGAGTCACTTCCCAGAGTTGCAGCAGAATAGATCTTGATAACACATGCAGAGTATCTAGTCTGAGCTTTTCATTTCATAGTTGAGGAATCTGAGAACCAGGAAAGGGACATGATTTCTTGTAAGTGACCCAGTGAGGAGCTGGCAAACAAGACAGGTGCCCAGATGGCCATTCCCATCCTGCCTCTGTAAAATGTAAGTGACTTGTGAAAATGTACCCACCTTTCAAACACAGTACTAGATGCACAATAATGTTGGCCTTGGTTACCTAATATCTCACTGCTGATGGAGAGCTTTGACCAGGACTAGATGCCTGGAGATAAAGTAATGAATCTCACCTTCTTTTCAGAATCTTATGCTGACCCACACTTTTTCCTTCCTTTAAAACTTCAAGGAATATGAGAAAACTCTAATTTGAAAGGGTACATGCACCTCAATGTTAACTGCATTGCTATTTACAACAGCCATGACATGGAAGCAACCTAAATGTCCATAGACAGATGAATGGATAAAGAAGATGTAGTACATATATACAATGGAATATTACTCAGACATAAGAAATAATGAGATCATGCCATTTGTAGAAACTTAGATGGACCTAGAGATTATCATATTAAGTGAAGTAAGTCAGACAAGGAAAGACAAATATGATATCACTTATATGCAGAGTCTAAAAAAATCATACAAATCAACTTATTTAAAAACCAAGAAGAGACTCACAGACATAGAAAACAAACTTATGGTTACTAAAGTCGATAGCGGGGTGGCGGGAGGGATAAATTAGGAGTTTGAGATTAACATATACACACTGCTATATATAAAATAGGTAAACAACAAGGACATACTGTATAGCACGGGGAACTATACTCAATATCTTGTAATAACCCACAATGGAAAAAGATCTAAAAAAGAATAGATATAGATATATGTATAATTAAATCACTTCACTGTATACTTGAAACTAACACAACACTGTAAATTAGCTATACTTCAATTAAAGAAAAAAAACTTCAAGGAATAAAAAGCTACAATAATGGAGTGCTGTCAGGCTTCTATGAAAGCACTTTCTTTTATGGAAACTGTCTCTCTGAAATCAGTATAAGACCCTTCAATTGCTGGGCCCTCCCTGAAACTCAAACACTGAGACCATGGAAGATGGACCACTAATTGTCCTTGTTTCCACTTTGCTCAATTAGAAATTAAAAGCATTAATACTGTTGAGCCAAAGATTGCAGATTGTGCACAAAGTGGCACAGTTCTATTTTCCTTCTTGTCAAGAGTGGTTAATTTTCCCCTGAGGAACTCTAACTGTGCACTCTTTTATCCAGCGCTGAATAACAGAAGGAAATTGAATATTTTAAGCTTGGTAAGTATGGTATTTATTTGTAATTTCACTTAGAAGATGAACCTGTTAAGACTTACACAAAACGTCAATATATCTAAACACAGGGTGCCCAGAGGTAATTGCTGTGATTTTGAGTAGTGGTTTAGTTCCCAATTTGCTACTTTATTTACTTATTTCAGTTCTGGATAAATAAGGTAAGCTAAGTTCACAATACTATGAGAATTTTTCCCCTATGATAATGAATTAAAAAAAGCAGCTAGAGGTGCACTGTTAATGTCTTAGTTAGACATTAAACAGGTGAAATATTGGTTTTAATCAGTTAAAATCCTGGGATATTTTTTTCAGGTAACTGAAATGCTGGGAAAATGAATTATATCCATCAGGAAGGACATATTAAGAAAAATATGCACATTGTGGATAGGCAGATTGAGAGTAATAAGACTGAGTCTAAAGTGATGTAGTAAATAATTAATTTCAGTTTGATCCTCACAATAATTCTTCAAGGTTAGAATAAAGTGCCCATTTTTCAGATGAGGAAACTAAGGTGCAGAAAGATTATAGAACTGAGATTCATGCAGTTCTGCTTAAAAGCTGTACCCTTCCCCCAGTGCCTCCTCGGTGATATTTGTTAATGGAAAACATTCATGCATTCAAAAATATTGGTAGTGGGACTTCCCTGGTGGCACAGTGGTTAAGAATCCACCTGCCAGGACAGGAATAAAAGATGCACACATAGAAAATGGACTTTAGGACACGGGAGGGGGAAGGGTAAGCTGGGACGAAGTGAGAGAGTGGCACTGACATATATACACATTACCAAATGTAAAATAGATAGCTAGTGGGAAGCAGCCACATAGCACAGGGAGATCAACTCGGTGCTTTGTGACCACACAGAGGGGTGGGATAGGAAGGGTGGGAGGGAGATACAAGAGGGAGGGGATATGGGGATATATATAGAGAGAGAGCTGATTCACTTTGTGATACAGCAGCAACTAACACAACAATGTAAAGCAATTGTACTCCAATAAAGATGTTAAATAAATGAAATAATAAAATAAAATAAAATAAAATAAAATAATAATAAACAAAAGAATCTGCCTGCCAAATGCAGGGGACACGGGTTCGATCCCTGGTCCAGGAAGATCCCACATGCCATGCAGCAACTATGCCGGTGCACCACAACTACTGAGCCTGCGCTCTAGAGCCCGTGCTCTAGAGCCCGTGAACCACAACAACTAATGAGCCCGTGTGCCACAACTACTGAAGCCTGCACACCTAGAGCCCGTGCTCCACAACAAAGACAAGCCACCACAGTGAGAAACCTGTGCACAGCACTGGAGAGTGACACTGAAGACCCAATGCAGCCAAAAATAAATAAATTAAATAAATAAATAAATAAATAAATAAATTTAAATTAAAAAAATATTGGTAGAGGGCCTGGTACAATAATGACTGAAAAAATACAGTCAGGCAAGGAAGTCAGGCATCATGAGGAACAGCCAGAAAGCAAGATGGATATTGTGAGGGGAGGGAAGGCAATAAAAACAAGTAACCAACATAGTATAGGAAGAGAGATCCCCGGAAAAGTGCATATCTGTGAAATTTGCAGCAGAATTCTGGGGGAAGTATACAAGATGACCTGTGTTCAGCTTCATCAGTGAAAGAGCTGATGCTCTCTTAAGCACATTTTATATGGACATCACTGAAATTTCACAAGTCTTATTTTTATATAGTCTTTGTAGTGGGTTGAATGGTGACTCTCCAAAAGAAAGGTTAGCACCCCAGAATCAGTGAATGTGACCTTATTTGGAAAAAGGGTCTTCAGAGATGTAATTGAATTAAGGATGTTGAGATGAGATCATCCTGAATTACCCCTGTGGGTCCTAAATCTTACAAGCAGCCTTAGAAAAGAAGATAGACAGAGGAGGAGAAGGCCATGTGAAGACAGAGGCAGAGATGGGAGTGATGCAGCCACAAGCCAAGGGATGCCTGGAGCCAACTGGAAAAGGCAGGAAGGATTCTCCTCTAGAGTGTCTCATAAAAGAATAAGAAGGGTGACTCTGCTGACACCTTGGTGTCAGACTTCTGACCTCCCTAACTGTTAGAGAACAAACTGGTTGTTGTAAGTCACCAAGATTGTGGTGACTTGTTACAGCAGCCCTAGGAAACCAATGTATTCTTACGATCCTCATTTTATAGATGAAGAAACTGAGGCTTAAAACGTTAAGTAGATTGCTCAGTTCACACCGTTATCAAGAGGTTAAGCCAGGGTTGGAACCTGACCTCAGAGACCGTCCTCAGAACCTCACACCGACAACCTCTCCCCGTCTGCAGAAATAAGGCCAGATTCCTCAGGCTGGCCAGGGGGCCCTTCTCAGTGGGGCTCAATTTACCTTCCTGGACCCTGCTTTCATCATCTTCCAGCCCCACCACTCACCGCACCCTGTGTTCTATTGGACCCCTTGTAAAGTATACATTGGTAATAAAAACAACTGCCATGTACAGAGTCTTACTATGTACAGGCACTGTCCTAAATTCTCTGTATTCATATTGTATTTACTCCCCCAGAATCTATGCTTCTCATTTTACAAATGAGAGGACTAAGACTTGTAAGATTAGCTAACAAATATTGGAGGCACTGGGCCCAGCTCAAAAGCCACTTCCTCCATGAAGCTTTCTGGATTTTTCTTACCACAGTGGAAAGGTCCTGTGTCCTCTATGCTCCTGTATCACTTGGACCCCACTTCTAACTCCATCAATCCTTTATCCCTTCAACAAGTAGCTATTGAGCAAGTACTTTTCACCAGGCACTGAATTTAGAAAAGATTTCGTGCAAAGGAAAAACGCAATTCCACCTTCAAGGAGCTCACAGCCAGATGGAAAAAATAGACAAGGAAAGCAGTTGTCACAGTACATCACAGGGAGTGGCAGGAACAGAGTGAGGCTCAGGATGCCATGCGAGCTCCCCTTGCTTGCCTCCAGCCCCCATCTGCCTCCTTCCCAGGCCTGTATCCCCCAGGAGGAGTTGAGAGTTCTGGTGGGCCACGTGCCCCACATGTTATAAAGTGATGCCCTAGAGAACCCATCTCTTCTCCATCTTACACTCAGTGTTTACCTAACTTAGCTGCCTGGAGCAGGCTGGTGCCCCTGGACACAGCTTTCCAGCTCTCTCTTCAATCCAGACTTCTAAACTCTTGCTTAAGCAATCTCTCCTCTTTCATGTGCTGTGCAGTGAGGCCTACTGAGGGAGGGTCATCAAATCCCAAATTCTTGATTTGGGCTTAGGAAACAAGTGGGGTCCTTTTACATTGGCCTAGGCCACCTACTCTGGCCCATATTCCCAGAGAGCTCATCAGTGGTGTTTGGGCCACTATTGCAGCTCACAGTCCTAATAAAATGGTACTTTGGTTCTCCATTTACACACTGCTCCTGGTGCATGTTACTCCCTGGAAGCATGGTTTAGTCTGTGATGCCATATGGTCACATCACAACTCTACTTCCAACCACTGCCACCAGCCTCTGCAAGATGATTTGTTAAATAAAGCAGAAGCTGCATCTCCTCCATTTGTGCGCACAGCTGTAAAAACTCCAGTGCCACACTCTCGAGGTTGAAGGCTCAGGGCCAGCCATGCTGCTTCACAGGAGCCAGCTGTGCCATTTGCCCAGTGAGAAGGGACAGAGAGGGAGGGTCAGAGGCCCCAGTTCTGTCAGTGGGGCTCTGCAAAGAGGGACCACGGAGAGAGAAGGGCTGCAAAGCTTGGCTATATGCCCAGTCTCTCATTTCTACCATGATTTTAATTAAATACTCCCCCTACTGACTCAGCAGCGGCTGTAAAAGCCAAGTGCAGAGCCAAGGGCCTGATATATAGAGTGTCAGTGGTGGTAGTCAAACTTGAAGGCCCTGCTGGAGCCTGCCAGCCCCCAGAGCCAGAGACAGCCCCAGTCTTCCTTCCCCAGCAGGACTCTCTGGGGGCTGCGCATTGTCAAAGCCTCTTGGAAGAGACACTTTCTTGGACTCCACTGGTCTTAGTTTTGAGTTTTTTACTAAACTCCTATTAGGGAAGCTGCTTCATTCACCCCATTAAGCTTTCCTCCTGGTTTTTGCATAGCTGTGGCTGGAAGATGACTTCTGAGAGCTCTCATCAGCCCCTGGAAGAAGATAGAGCCACCTACTCTGGCCCATATTCCCAGAGAGCTCATCAGTGGTGTTTGGGCCACTATTGCAGCTCACAGTCCTAATAAAATGGTACTTTGGTTCTCCATTTACACACTGCTCCTGGTGCATGTTACTCCCTGGAAGCATGGTTTAGTCTGTGATGCCATATGGTCACATCACAACTCTACTTCCAACCACTGCCACCAGCCTCTGCAAGATGATTTGTTAAATAAAGCAGAAGCTGCATCTCCTCCATTTGTGCGCACAGCTGTAAAAACTCCAGTGCCACACTCTCGAGGTTGAAGGCTCAGGGCCAGCCATGCTGCTTCACAGGAGCCAGCTGTGCCATTTGCCCAGTGAGAAGGGACAGAGAGGGAGGGTCAGAGGCCCCAGTTCTGTCAGTGGGGCTCTGCAAAGAGGGACCACGGAGAGAGAAGGGCTGCAAAGCTTGGCTATATGCCCAGTCTCTCATTTCTACCATGATTTTAATTAAATACTCCCCCTACTGACTCAGCAGCGGCTGTAAAAGCCAAGTGCAGAGCCAAGGGCCTGATATATAGAGTGTCAGTGGTGGTAGTCAAACTTGAAGGCCCTGCTGGAGCCTGCCAGCCCCCAGAGCCAGAGACAGCCCCAGTCTTCCTTCCCCAGCAGGACTCTCTGGGGGCTGCGCATTGTCAAAGCCTCTTGGAAGAGACACTTTCTTGGACTCCACTGGTCTTAGTTTTGAGTTTTTTACTAAACTCCTATTAGGGAAGCTGCTTCATTCACCCCATTAAGCTTTCCTCCTGGTTTTTGCATAGCTGTGGCTGGAAGATGACTTCTGAGAGCTCTCATCAGCCCCTGGAAGAAGATAAAACCGCTCTCAAAGAGAGGAGACCTGGATTCACAGGTCATAGTGCAGGGCAATGGAAAGCCATAGGCTTTGTACTCAGACCCATATGGGTTCTGATACCAGTTCTTCTGGCTCTTACCAGGGTTCCTGGGCTAATGACTCAACTTTCCCAGCCTCCACCTTCTTATGTACAAACCAGAAAGAATAAGATCTATTTTACAGGATGATCAAAAGGATTAACTGAGACAAAAATTGCAGACACCAAGCCTTCAATAACTATTATGTCCAATGTGTATTGTCCAAGTAGAGGCTAGATAAACCACAACCTGTGATATAGTTGCCAAGAGGATGCAAATATGTATGAGCACTTACAATATTTCAGACATTGTACTACATAATTTTCATAATTATCTGGGCACAGAGGAAACTATTTTTCTGCTCGCTGTATTCAGGGAAAGGATTCAAAGGCTCAGAGAGGCTGTCGCAGGCCCCTCTGTCTCAATACCCCATGCAACTGAATGATAGTGTTTACCGTCCTGGTGGTAGATTCAATTATTATTCAGCAAATCTTTACTCCATACAAGGAGGTTTCTTCTTCATCCCATTGATATTGAGCTTGGTCCTGTATTATTTTTTCCAAATGGCACATAGGCAGGAGCTACAGTGTCTGAGATCTGAGTCTGAGCCTGAAGGGGTGTTGCATGCTTCTGCTCATCATTCTGCAAGATTCTTACCTCCCTGGTGGACTCATGATGAGTCACTGCCCTTCAAGCTTGGGCCCCTGAATGGGACACATGGAGGAGACTCACAGCCTGAAACAGAGGCAGCAAAACCAACCTGCAAACATAAATGCCTAGTTCTATATACCAAGATCCTGTGATATTTGTTACACGGCAATAGCTGATGTATTCAGTCTCCCAGGGAACTAGACAGAAAGCTGGACATAAGACTCCTCTATTCTTGGACCCCCTAATCTATCTGGGAGTGCTACTGTTCCTCTGATCCCAGTATCCAACTAGGTAGGAAAGTAACCACCATCCTTTCAGGAACAACTCTCGGACTTCCTTCCCTCCCCTCTGCTCTTCTCTAGGTTAAACAAAAGAGAAAAGATTGGTTTAACAGTGATTCTTCCCCAACTTTCCCCTCTTACATTTGAACCTTTACATTTTATATTCTCTGACTCCTTTAGGAAAATTTGCCACTAGGGTAAAGGTGACCATCTCTAGCAGCCATGGAGAGAAAGTGTATATAGCTATGCAAAAGTTCAATGAGATGAAAAAGTGCTTACTATTAAGCACTTTGTAGATCTTATTATTTCTTTTATTTATTTATTCATGATTGCAACAAATGATTATTGAAAACCTACTCTTAGGGTTGCCAGGTAAAATACAGGATGCCCATTAAATTTGAATTTCAGTTGAACAGCAAATTTTTAGTATCACATGGTATATATTTATACTAAAAATTATTTATTGTTTGTCTGTAATTCAAATTTAACTGGGTGCCCTGTATTTTTACTTGTCAGATATACCAACCGTATTACTATAATCCAGGCATTGTGTAGATGCTAAGTATAGAGTGGTTGGGAATGATAGACAAAATCTTAGCCTTCCAAAAGCATATAAGATTTTGGATAATGCAGGCATGTATACAAGAATTACATACAGACATGGATACAAAACATGAACATAGACATGTATACCAATTATGGGTCATATAAATCCTATAATATGAGAGACCCACGTACTATGTGCTAACATATCAGCATATGGACTGCTCTTCCCTTAACCCACACCTGTATCCTCACAGATTGCTCTCTAGACCACTTGATTAAAGAGGGAAAAAATCAAGGCTGTGTTTTGGATGGCTCTTCATGAGATTCTGGCGACAGCTAAAATTAATGGGTGCTAAAATTAATGGGTGTGATGTTACGGCTTACTCGGGAACAGCCCTGAAAGAGAACAGAGAAGGAAAATCGGCTCAGCAAACAAAATTTAGCAGCCCATTTCCTTGGCCACTTTATTTGGAAAGAGAGACAGCCTAACTCAAGGACTTATACTTATTCATAATGGTTGGCTAGTTGGTCAGGGACTTGGAGGAGGCAATACCAGAGCACTGGGGAGTAAGACCTTTGGAGAAGAGGTATATGGAATTTTGGAATGGCCCCAGAACATAAAAATATCTGTATCTTACCTGAGGGCCCAACACAGCACTTCCACACCCAGCAACTTCTTAATAATCAGGAGAGAAAACTGACCCAGTCTCCTCCTTCCCCAGGCCTCCCAGTGCCTACCCAATGGGCAGATGAATCATGGCAGGAATGGGGGCCATGCATGTAATGTACCCAACAACATTGATTTCTCTGTGCCAAAGCTTATCTGACTACCCCATTGCTGAGTGGCCAACTTTCCAATAGCAACAACTAACTGCAATCCTGTAGTGTAGTATCTTGGAGGACCATTTGGGGACCTGGTGGCTGATTGATTCCATAAGCCTCCTTCCATAATGGAAAGACTAATTTCTTCTTAGTGAAAGAGATACATTTGAATTTGCTTTCCCTGCCAATCATACTTCTGCTAGTTATCTGTGCATGTCATATTATATATTATGTGTGTGTGTGTGTGTATTGAAAAACTAGTCCCCTGGCCCAACCAAGGGACAAAACCTTCCTTGGGAGGGATGCAGCCTTGCAGAATAAATTATATGCTTAGAACCAGTTTCCAGTATACCATTTTGTGAACCTCGTAGGCATATTACAAGGGTCCATTACAGAGGCTAGAACTGGGGAACATGTCACATAATTAAATCTAGTGATTCACTAGCAAAAAATTTGCTTTCCTTCCTGAATCTGTAGACTCTTATTAGTTTAGAAATTTAAGTATCTAGTTACAGAATGCTTCCATCCATGAATACAACAATGATTTCATGGAACTGGAACCTAAGAATACCATCTGGCCACTTTGAACTCCTCATGCCATTCAATTAACCAGCAAAACAGGACACTATAATGTTGGCTAGAGCACTTACTCCTACTAAGGGGAAATAGTATTGAATCAAGCAGTGGGGTAGAAAGAACTATAAATGGAGTACAGGTTCCCCTGGGTGCCTTTTAGTTCAGTCATTCCTGCAGTGCTAACTGGCAGGACCACCAAGCTCACATCCTTCAGGAAGGAAGATGTGAGCTACCTCACTAGGCAACAATCCATGATCACCTCAGGTACTGGCTGAAGGCCTAGAAAACAAGGAAATTGTAGGGCACAGGGGAAGGTCATATACATCAGCTACAGCCTTGAGACCAGATACAGTACAAAGGCATGACCTTCCCTCATATTTCTTTTTTTCTCTATATATACACTAATTTTTCTTTTATTTCCTCCATTTCTCCCTTCACCATGGTCTATAGGTTGTATTGGTTCAAACGTCTCAAAATATTGAGAACGGTTCAAGAGACAGCCAGGAGGAGGGATAGACACTCCCCAGAAAGCCTGGACTCAGAGATGGATGCATTTGCTGAGAGATTTGTGACATCTCCTTGATTGGGTGGTGGGACTGTGAAAGAGTTTTCAACATACAAGTGAATTGCTGTAGCTAAATGAGGACTTTATTTTGAAAGGTGATTATGGGAAGAAGAGTATGTGAGGCTGCAGGGTTTCCACGCAGATGAAGAGTATATGGGACTTTATCAGTTTTGACTTTCTAATATCCCATACCCTCTCCATTTAATGTAATCCCAGAAGAATCCCAGAAGAAGGGGCAGTTAGTGATTACTTGCAGTAGACGTGATGGTAGAGCCAAAAGTCCAGTGGTGTGGTGATGGGGTTCTAGGGCCAGCATTGCCAGCTGCAGTGGCGATCTTGGGTCCCAGGACCAGAGGTCAGGTCATATTCTCAGCTGTCCAGACTCTCTTGACTCCTGACTCTTTTCTGAACTGGAATTCTGATTTTTCCTGTCATTCATAAACTAGCAGGTCTCTTTCCTTTGAATACTCCATCTGCTTTAGTAGGCTAGATTGATTTCTATTGTTTACGACCAATCACCCTGCCTGGAACAAGTAGTTTGTACAATGGGAAGGATCGGGACATAGCCCTGGAATGGGTGGGAAATGTGCTCTGAAGATGCATCTCATTGGAGAAAAGGTGGTCAAGGAAGAGCCAGAGCTTTGGATGTGCCATGCGTGGAAAACTGATGTCACACATGATGGTGGTAGAACTTTCAGAAAAGGAATGTGGCAAACCAGATGTCAAACTCTTCAGAAAATGAGGGGACGTGACCATTTGGCCACTTGGAAGAGAATGAGGAGGTTGGCATAGAATGATTTAGCCAAATAGATCAAGTCTCAGAGGAGCAGAGAATTTTTTGGCACAAGATAAGTGTGGAGGAGGCACCGGGGAGCAAGGAAAATTCAGATCCACATCCTGTGTGTGTGGGAGATGCAGGAGTGGCTGTGTCCTCATGGCAGAGCCAGGTTTCAGTCAAGGCAATGAGCTCAAAAGAGTGCTTACAGAGGACGAAAAGTGTAGGAGAGTTTGTCTCCTGGGGGAAGATGTTCCACAGAACATGGTGAAACTTCCTGAGGAGAGCTCTGGGACGCCCCATCAGCGGGAGGCAGCTCATACACTCTGAAGAGGGTAGAGAGAGGACAGACGACACCGGGCCTAGGGCTGAGGGGAGGCACGGTATGTTTAGCTAGGACAAAATTGTCCAAAAAATTAGTCCTCCTTCACATGCACCTAAGTAAGGTCACTTATGTGGCTGCCTAAGTAGACTGATGAGACAAGCACAGGCTTTGGGCATGAGAACCTGGGTTCTAGTCCCCTGACTGCCACTAAGTGAGTTTAAATACCTTATTTTGGTATCTTCATTTGTATAAGGGGAATCATAAGGCCCATACTACTTGATTGTTGCGAGGATCAGAAAGATAAGGTATAAAAGTGCTTTTTAAGAATAATTTCAAACTTACAGAAAGAAAAGCTGCTGGAACAAAAATAATACAGTGAACACATGTACACCTTTTCTGAGTTTCACCTTTGTTAATGTTTCCCCTATTTGCTTCATTATGTATCATTTGCACTCTGTCCCTTTACATAGACATAGATTAAATATATGAAAATATACATACTTTTAAAATATTATGTACATATATGTATATTGTTTCTATATACAAATGTGTATACATGTGTATCTATATGTATACATGTATGTATGTATATACATATGTGTATATTTGTATATATAAAGCATTTGAACCGCATGAGGTTAAGTTACATATATCATGGCCCTTAACACCTATATACCTCCATCTGTATCTCTTAAGAATAAGCACGTCCTCTTTCATCAGTACAGTACAATTATTGACTTCATAAATTTAACAAGATACAACAGTTTTATCTTAACTACTGTTTGTATTCCAATTTTGTCAATGGTCCCAGTTCCAATCTTCACAGCATTTTCCAGCCTATGGGATACAGCCTAGGGTCAGGCTTTGCATTCAATTGCATGTCTCTAGCCTCCTTTAATCTGGAACATTTGTACAACCTTTCTTGGTCTTACAAAAGTACCTTTTAAAAAAATCACACCAGAGGAACACAAGTGTAAGGCATACAAATTAGAAAATACAGATGCACCAAAGAAAAAAACACCCGTAAACCCAGACCTTGAACCAGTTAAGTTGACCTTCTCTCCTTGGTGAGCAACTGAATAGAAATACCAACTGTCTTTTGTCTCTCCTACTCTGTGCTTCTTTGCTCTTAAAGACAACCTCATACTACTCCTTTCCACAGTGTGTGTGTGTGTGTGTGTGTGTGTGTGCATGCCTGTGAGTGTGCTTCTTAAACCACAGAATCCTATACTAGTCTAAGTGCTCTTAGCTAACCAATAGAGTTTGAAAATGGGGATGTGTTAAATGCCTTTTCCTGCTGCTTCTTCGCTCATCTCTCTGGCTGTCTCTCTTTGCTCATTTCTCTTCTATCATATCTGGGATTCTCTTCTCTGTGTCCCTAGAGCACTGTAACTGTGCCTTATTGATCCCCACTGCCATCATCTGTTCACAGGTCTGAAGATGTCACCAGACTCATTCTAGCCTTAGTACTTAGCAAGTCCGTGGCCCATAGTAGTCAGTTAACAAAGAGGCACTGAAGAAATACATGAGTGAATGAATTCGAATCTCTTTAAATATGTTTCCGTGGCATGCACTGTTTTACTATTCAATCTTGCTATGCAGGTGAACTACTGAGTCTTAACATTTTTATAACTAGAAAGAACATTGGCTTATTGAAGACAACACACCTGTTTCATTATCTACAAATGATTAAATCCACTTAGGATTATGGTCAACACGATGGTACCTAAGCAAAAACAGTAATTAATGAAATAAAATCGTGTGTAGGGGTAAAATTTGATCTTGTTTAAATTCAGATAGATGAAAAAAAACTGGTGTGAAATTGGAACACCAGATGGTTTAATACATTATATTAATTTTCTATTCACATATTCAATTACAGTTTAAATAAAAACTAATATGGGTAATTTATCTCCTGGTGTTTGTATGTACCATCTGATTATAAATTCCCATAATGTCCAATTTACCCACCAATCTCACACTGCACAATTATTGAGCAAGCAGGGCATGGTCTGCTGGGCGTTCCAGAGGGTTCTGGCTCCTCTGGGCACCTGGGGGGAGGTGTCATAAGGCAGGAGGTCAGTACTGACTTCTGTTTCTCAAGAGCGTGGGTGCCAGGTAAAATACAGGATGGCTAGTTAAATTCGAATTTCAGATAAACAAAGGAAAATTTTTTTAGTACAAACATATCCCGAATATTGCATGAGACACATAACTAAAAAAATGCACACAGGTTACCACATGCTTTCCTGTGCATCCCTTTCCTCTGTGCAACAAATTCATGAACCAGGACCTCAGGTTCAGTGTCCTAAGAGAAGCCTGCATCCAGGCAAAGCTCTGCCATCACCAGCAGCATCTAAGGACAGGTCCATGTCCAGCAGCCATGGCCAGGGCCTCCCAGAGTTGCCAAGAGGGACTGGGGTGAAGTGAGACCAGGTCCTCTGACCTTGCCTGATGCTAAAAGCTGATCAGAGCAGGCTTTCCTTTGGCCCAGGCCTAGAGACAGGTCAAGGTCAGGCTGCGGTAAAGCCCTGTCACCATCTCCTTGAGGAGCTATGTGAAATAAATCTTTGTGCCTGTTTTATGGTGTCAGAAATTACTTTACAAGAGAGGAGAGGAGTGCAAATCTTCAAAATCTTAAAACACATATAGCTTTAAAATAATTGTCTGTAAATTTAGTTAGTAAATTTGCATCCGTTGTCTCAATAATGAACAAATTATTTTTCTCTACTCGATCATCTTTCCATCTCTCCTTATTTACTCCACATTTAAGTCTTCCTTTGGAGCTCACATAATACTTCCCTTTTGTAGCCTGTCTGAACCCTCACAGCCTGAAGGGATTTCCCCCTTTTCTGCATCCCACAACACCTAATGTTTAACTTTCTTATAATGCACCGCTTCTATCTTGTATGGGGATTTGTGTACATGCCTTATGTCTCCTTTAGTATAGAAATTCCTTGGGGTAAAGACTTACATCTTGAGTTTCCAGAGTACCGCATTCGCTGTCTTAAATATAATGGATGGTCAATTATTGCTGAAAAAGAAAAAGAATAAACTGCACTTTAAAATTAATAAAACACATTTCCCTTGGAGAAATGACTGATTCCAGGGCTGGGCATAGATAATGCAAAACGAAGTTCTTGTTAAAAAAACACAGAAGCTAACTTGAAGGGGCTTTCACTAATCAAATACAGAATAATTTGAGCAACAAAATACATAAGTATACTAACCCATAGAATAAAAAAGAACCCTTGAGTCCTCACTAAGATAAACATGTAAATGGAAAAATAAATTAATGTTTCAGAAGGAAAGCTCTCCCTTACAGAAAACTTCCAGCTAAATGTAGAAGAAATGATTGAATTAGAATATTGCCATTTGGCAACTACTTTAAAAATAAGTGCTCTAGTTAAAAGTCATCAAGGATGCTAAAAGAAGTGGGCAAAATTGTGATGAGTAATGGCATGTGTTCATGGTCTTAATGTATCTCCTCTCAAGATACCAGTTCATTAAAAACAGGAAAAGTAACTTTTGGGTAGAGAAACATGGCAGGTGTAACCTTAACCTAGGTTTGGGAGAAATCGTTACCAAGTGCCTCCTGATGTGATGCACTGAGCAGGACACACCACTTCTGTGTATTCTTGACAAAAATGCATAGCATGAATCTAACCACAAGGAAACAACAGACGAGACCAAGTTGAGGGACATTCTGCAAAATGCTGATACACACTCTTAAAAAATACACTCTTCATGAATGACATAGAAGACTAGGATTGAAAATGAATGTGGAGACACAGCATGTAAATGCAGTGTGTGATTCTGAATTGAATCTTGGGCCAGAAAAGTGTTTCTTTTTCCATAGAAGACATCAGTGGGGCAATGGATGAAATTTTAATATCTGTAGATGGATAATATGAGTGTATCAAAGTTAAATTCCTAATTTTGATAATTGTACTGTGGTTATGTTACAGAATATCTTCATTTTAAGTATGACACTGAAACTTAAAGGTAAAGGAGAATAATGCTTTCTACTCATCCTCAAACAGTTCACATTAAAAAAAATAAAGATAAGTAGATAGAGAATAAAGCAAAGGTGTTAAAATGTTAACACTTGAGAAACCATAGTAGGTTATATAGGAATTGCCAATTTTCTCTAAGTCATATTATTTCAAAATTTCAAAATGGGAAAATAACCTTTGACATATAGAAGTATATATTTATTGTTTCTAAATTAACCAATCTTTAAAAATTATGTAAAACTTGCATTGCATAAGTTTTAAATTTCCTCAAATTTCTATTTTTTGGCCCCAAACTGGCCAAAAAATTTCTCTCAATTTCTTATGATTTCTGAATTTGGGAGAATTTTACTTTTCTTAAAATGTTTTTGGTAACTCTTCTAGAGCATTGATTTCCTCTAATGGGTGACCAAAATTCAAAGTCAGATAAAAATGCCTGTAGAGTTCAAGGTGAGCCCCACTGTGACCTCATGCAACTTATCTGTTCTTGCTGTGAACGGATTTCATTGCCCGGAACACTGCAGTTCTAGTCTCCTCAACACGTTTGCACACCGCCTTTAAAGTCATTATCTTCTTGTCTTGTGGATGCTGTACTGACCTCCACCCCAGTCCACTCCTGCCACCCTCCTGTCTTGAACACTGGGATCTCGGTTTTCCATGTGGTCTCCACAGAGCCTAGCACAGTGTCTAAAAATGTGGAATGCTAAAGAAAATAGTATTTATTATGATCTCACATTTCTAGGCCTATATCAATAAAAATGTTTATTTTATTTAAAACATTTTCTACATGTTGTGTTTACTCACAGAGCTGTTCCTTGAGCAAAGGACATTGGGATTTACTGAACTCCTGCCATGTGAGAAACAGAACATACACCATCTCATTCAGTCCTTAATATGATCATATGACACAGGTATAGTTATGCCCATTTGGCGGGTGAGAAAACTGAGGTTCAGAGACTTTAAGTTGCTGAAGCTCACATAGTAAGTGGCAGAGCAAGAATTTGAACTCGGACCTGTCTAATGCCAATGTCCATATATCCTCCTTCTATTATCCTCAGTAATCCTCTATTTCAATCAGTTCATATTGAATAAGCTGGTTTAACAACATTATTATTATTTTTTTTTTTGCGGTACGCGGGCCTCTTACTGTTGTGGCCTTTCCCGTCGCGGAGCACAGGCTCCGGACGCGCAGGCTCAGCGGCCATGGCTCACGGGTGCAGCCGCTCCACGGCATGTGGGATCTTCCCAGACCGGGGCACAAACCCGCGTCCTCTGCATCGGCAGACTGACTCTCAACCACTGCACCACCAGGTAAGCCCTCAATCAATTCTTTTATTTCACAATTTAAACAAACAGCCCATTGAATGTACAGCTGATTCTTACAGATGCTCCTTTCTAGTTCTCTGTAGATTTGGGGATGGGAGGCGAAATAGAAAATAAAAACATAAATATGAAAAACTAAATTGAAAATGAAGTTCACAGTCACATAGAACTAAGGGGAAAAGCAGTAGCTTATTGATATGCTCTCTAGGATGTCTGCACTGGAAAATAATTTATAGGGGGCATGTACTTTACCACATTTTATCTTTGAGAAAAAGTAGAGGAAGATGCCAAGAAGGACTGAGGGGCACCTATTCCCAGATTCATATATGATATCATTCATTAGAACTGCTGGTTTGTCTAGAAATAATGATAGCTTGAGCTGCTGCGTTCCCTCAACACCTGCTACCCCTTTTAACTATCTAGCAAAAAATAGAAGCTGTGATACTGGGAACTGCAAGATTCATAAATGCTAGCTTGAATGGCAAGGCTCCAGCTCACTCAGACCCAAGCCCAGAGTCTCTTACTTCCTTCTGACATGACCACATGCCAAGCAAGGCAAATGCTCTCACGTCCTCTGTCCACCAGGAAGGAGAGAAGGTACACATACAAAGAAAGTGTGGGGAGATAATAATCAAATAGCTAAGAGCTCAGAGATGCTGAGAACTCTGAGAGGTTGAACTTGATAGAAAAGATCTGGTAGGAGTTGAACTTGATAGATACAAGATCTGGTAGGATGTAGAACTGAAGGCAAGAAAAATGTCTCCTGACACCTTTTGTCAACATACTCCATGATGTAGCCTGGATCATCGACAGACAACTTTGGGGAGCAGTTTGGAATTCTCTAAGTGACCCCATCCTCTTGGGGTAGATGCTCTGGCACTAAATAGGAGCTGTCTGGTTTGACATCTAAAGAGAGGAAAAGACCCTCCACCGGTCAAATAACAGCAAGCAGTCCCAATTGTTACCACATGGAGCAGAGGATTCACCCAGCTGAGCCCTGCCCAAATTCATGACACACAAAACTGGGAGCTATAATAAAATGATTGTTGTTTTAAGCCACTAAATTTGGGGTAGTTCGTTATGCATCAATTGATAACTGAACTGAACTGCTTGGGCATCAGTATATACTCATCTGTAACATAAAAGGAGGGGACTCCACTGGACTCCATGACCTTCAAGATTCTTGAAAGTCCTTAGAGGAATCCCTTGATAGGTACATTTAGCCTGTTCTATCTGAGTGGTAAATAAACGCGTGCCAATGCAATATTGTGCTATTCCTTTTAGCATTCAGATTGCAGCAAGAAATACATTTTTGAAAAATGGCTTTAGCCCTGAGAATTCACTCTGAAATTGGAATGCTTGACCAGATGGGAGCCTCAGAGCGCACTGTAAACAGGGGTCTACTTGGGCAATGCACAGGCAGCCTTGCCTATTCTGTTTTCCTTTCATTCAGAATTCTACTAGTGACAACAGTAAAACTAGGAGGCCAAAAGAGCCCCCTTGCTCATTAAGAAACTGTCATGAGACAAAGAAGAGCCATTTCAGAAATGATGGAACGATAAAAAGTACAAACTAGACAATTCCATAAATAGGATAAGAGTATATTTCTCCTACATACCAATTTTCCTTAACAACTTCTGTAAGGGTTGTCATTTACAAATTTATCTCAGTCATCTTTGAACCTATTTATATTTTCACCGTCTTGGGATAACAAGCTCCATATCATCTTTATGTTTATTTGGCCTAAATTTACCTCCTGTAAGCTAGTTTTAGTAAACTTAACACCTCCTTCTCTCTGTGTGACCAGGTTTAGCAAATTCAAAAATCTAAGCTGTGAAACAAAATACACTGAAAATTAGCCATGTTGAATTCTTTGTAAAATAAACCTAGATGTAAATATAGAAATGCACAACAATGGAATATATGGAGTGTTCTCATCAAACAGATTCCTACGAAAATCTGTCAGAAAAAGTATGACACAAAGATGAGAGAAAGAAGCTTTTTAAAAATAACCTAAGGAGTAGCCTGGTTAGGACTTCAGGGTGTAGAGTGGAAAGGCCTTACAGACAGGTACATCTGTGAGTGAATCTGTTTCTACCACTTACTATCTACAAGTCTTTGACAAGTTCCTTGATGACTGTAAGGCCACATAGTTGCACATGAAGAAGAAAGACACCCTAGTGGTTAAGACTGTGGCCAAGGGAGCCAGACTGCTTGGGCTACATCCAGCTCTACCACGTATGGCTGTGCGACTCTGGGAAAGCTACTTAACCTCTCTGTGCCTCATTTTTAAAATCTGTAAAGTGTGAAAGTAATTAATACCTACTGCATTGTGTTTTCATCAGGTTTCATGAGGTTTAAATAGGTAAAGCTCTTAGAGCATGTCTGGGACTTGGTAAATACCATGAAAGTATTAGCTGTTATGATTGCAATAAGGTGCTAAATAAATATTCACTCTTTTCCTTTCCTTCTGCAAATTTTATAATAAAAATGAGGCTCTGCTGTTTTCTGGTTCCACGGAGGCAGACACTTGTACAATGTAAATGAAAATTGCTATCATACATGTAAGCCAACTTAATTGTTGATAAATAACAATACTAATAAATGACATTAAAATAGGGAAGACTTTGGACAAAAGGAAGAGTTTCCAGACTGCTAAGCTCACTAATACAAGTGATGGGGGAGCTCTGATGCAGCCTTTTCTGTAAGTCTTTTAGAAGAAAAAGATTAATTATGTGTCCTGGTCACTATTAAAAAGTTCACCTGACAAGCATATAGTAGTCACTTCATAGGTATTTGGAGAAAGAGTGACACTGAAGGACAGCTGGAAAAAGTGTTTCATGTTTCCAATTCACAAATTCTTAAAAGGTCCTGAAAATGTAAAGCACGTGGCATTTGATTTATTTAGATGTAAAGCTTCATTTTCCTTTATGGTCTCCCTGGTTTCGCTCTGTTTTTGACCCACTGCTGGAGGGCTGACAGCCATGTACCCGGCAGCCTGGGGCAGTCACCCCTGAAACATTGGGAGCATCCAAGCATTCTTGCCCAGGGTCAGTGTCCAGGGGTTCAGGTCCAGGGACTAGTTACTAAGACCTTTGGGCCACAGAGCAAGCAGATTCACTCACAGCCCATGTCTCCTTAGCCAGCCCTGGTGTCAACCTTGGTACTGAACACAAGATTCCTGTGCCCGCCCCACAGTGAGACCAAACAAACTGAAATGTTAGTTTGGAGCAGAGAAACGTACATTGCAGGATCAAGCAAGGAGAACAGGTCGCTTGTATTTAAAAAAAAACAAACCCTGAACTCCCTGAAGAGTTTCAGCAAAGCATTTTTAATGACAAGGTGAGGGAGGGGTGTTCCAGGGTAAATGATCAGCACAATTCTCTGATTGGTTGATGGTGATCAATCCTTAGGTGCCAGAAGGTCTAGGGGCTACATGCTCATGATCATTAAGTAGTTACTTTCTTTCATTTTGTGATGGTTTTAGCATCTGAAAAACTCAGGAAATATTCATCAGATACTGTTATCTAGGTAATTCAGAGAGGAGGCAAAGCAGAGGATATGGGGGAGGGGTCTGTCCTGGGAAGGCCCATAGGGTACTGCTTGATTACAGCCTGATGAGGATTCCTCAGGTTCCTGTATCTGTGCCAGAGGGCATTCACTGGCTGCCAAGTGTGGGATCATCACCTAACAAAGGATGGGGCGGTGGTGGAAAAACACCGTACTAATAATGCCCCTGTATTATGGATGGAATGTTTGTGTCCCCCCTCCCCCCACTCCAGATTCCTATGTTGAAGCTCTAAATCCCCAGTGTGGCTGTATTTGGAGATCTGATAGGATTTGTGTCTTTATAAGAAGACACCAGCGAGCTTGAACTCTCTTTCTGTGAATGCACGGAGGAAAGGTCATGTGAGGACACAGTGAGAAGGCAACCATCTGCAAATCAGGATGAGAGCTCTCAAGCAGAAACTGAATTTACCAGTGTCGCCGAGTCTAAGCTCGTACACACAACAGGCCAATAATCAAGGGGTGAGTTGTTGAGGCAAGGAATTACGACTTTATTCGGAAAGCCAGTAAACCGAGAAGATGGTGGGCTCGTGCCCCCAAAGAACCATCTTTCCTGAGTTAGAATTCAGGCTCCTTTTAATACTAAAAGGGGAGGGAGGAAAGTCAAACACTTCCAGGTTCCCATCTGCCTCCAGAGGGGATGTGTTAATTTCTTCCTCCCTGCAGCCCTTCACAGGTGGGCCTGGTCAGGATGTTTCCTGTGAGCTAAACAAAGGTATTTTAGCTTAATGCTCACTACCTGGGAGGTGGAGTTCCCAGAGGTGGGCTAGGATGTATTGGGTTGGCCAAAAAGTTCATTCAGGTTTTTCCGTAAGATGTTACAGAAAAACCTGAATGAATTTTTGGTCAATCCAATATAATTTAAGCTTACAGGCAACATCTCTTTACTGATTAACTTGTAATAGAATATGAAATGTTCTTCCCTATTACACCAGGGCCTTAATCTTGGATTTCTAGCCTTCAGAAGTGTGAGAAAGTAAACTTCTGGTATTCAAGCCACTCAGTCTGAGGTATCTTGTTACAGCAGCCTGAGCCAACTAATACATCCTGTATTCTACATCTCTAAGAGGGTCCCCAGCAGAACTGAGCCTCGGTCACCCACTGCTGAGATAATCTAATCACGAACATACCTCCACTCACTTGAGGTCACCTCCTAAATAAACACCCTATACTCAAGGCCACTCCTCAGGCTTTGCTTCTGGAGGAATGTAAATTAGGAAATAAATAATCAGGCTCAGTGTGTATCAGTGGAAGTCTTCAGTGTGATAGGGTATCACTAAAGGCATTATATATAAGGGCCAGTGTGTTTGTGGAAAGAAGGGAGAGATCCTTGATAGGGCCCCTGGGCTGAATGTCCACAGGTGCACCTCAGATTTTCTTTACCGTAAATGAAGATAAACCTCCTTCTTTCCATCCTCTGCCCTCCTTTGTGTAAGAAAGAATTACATAGAACTACCTTCCTCCTGGGTAAAAACACTCTGTCCATGTGCAGGGTACAGAGTAGTTGTCATAATTCACTGTGTACCAGGGAAGTGTTCTTGAGAGTCTTTCAAACTCAGGACTTCTAGGATTCTCTCAAGATTGCCCTGCATTTAGGTATTACACCATTACCCCCTGAAGGGAAGAACAAGTGGGCTTACTGGTGTCTGATTTCTGAAAGTGACACATCCAATATGAAGTGACGGCTGGAGTCTGGCATGGGAGGACATGTCAGTGAGCACCTATGGAAGGTGTACTCGCCTGCCTCGAATTGGGCCAGGTTAACCTGTCACCTACTGTTGTGGATCTGGATTTACTGTGTTGAGCACTCAGACACAACTTTATAATAAAGTCAGTGTGGTTTACATTACTTAGCATGTGTAATGTGCTAGCTGTTTGGTGGAGAAATGAGAAATTCTGTAACAAGTACATTCCCCAAGAAAATGGGCAATTTTGGTCTCCATCACGAGAGGATCCTGGGCCAAGTTCCCTGCCAAGCATATTTTTCCAGAGCATTAATCTTCTATAAATCACTCAACTTGATCTCCAGAACTACTTTTGTCCCCATAATTTTCATTTACATAACTCATCAATTAAAAATACAGGAGGAGAAATAAATTTGTTACTGCAGGACACCTTCTCTTGACTCTCCATCCATAAAATTATATCCTATAAACTTTAAGCTTAACCGGGCTCTGAAAGAATTTACTAGTCCCCTAGATCTACTGCAAGAAAGAGCTCTAATTTTCTGAAGTCCCTTTTCTATACATACTTTGTTATCTGATAGACCTAGGTTTGCATGCTCATGTCATGAACATAACTTTGGAAAGTTACTTAAACTCTCTAAACATTAATTTTCTCATCTATAGATTGGCAATAGTAATAATAATTCTTATCACAAGGAATTATTACAAGAATTAATAAGAAAATATATGTAAAGTGTCTGGGAAAGCCTATACCATAATTGTCACTTTTAGTACATATATGACATTCCTTGTTCAACATACAAACCCCATTTCTGTATTTAAGTAATTCTCTACCTTTTGTATCTTGGTGAGAAATAGAAACTGAAGATTCCAAGTACCAGTTTTTTCAGGATTCCTTGCAGCTAGGCCGAGGCACCTGACCTAAGCTTAGCCAATCAGATGCATATACTCTAGTCCTGATGAATCAGATACATCCGCCCAAATTTTGACCTGGGTGATTTACCACAAAGCAGGATGCGGGAAAGTCCCTCCACGGGGTTTAAGTGTTAACAGAACACCCGGCTCGCTGGGGCACCAGGGGCAGCAACGTTAGCAGCAATATCTTCTGTCCAGTGCTCATTGGAATGATTCTGAAGCATTATTTGGGCTGTGGTTCTCGCAATGCTTCAACATGTCAGCTCAAGCCTGGCAGGCTCAGCCAGGTACCATGCACTTTGATCAGCCCATAAAAATGATTCTTACTATAAGTTAGGGTTTGAGGCACCTGGTCAGAGCCCACTGCATAACCCAACTTAACTAAGACCGTTTTTATTTGCTTCTTGTGTTTCTAGCTTTGATATCTCGGCTCCATGAGCTCAATTTCATTTTTATTTTCAGGATGATGCAGTGGACTTATTGAAACACACATACTTTTTGTTGTGTTATGGTTCATACAGATATTGTCAAATCTCCTCCACTTACACTATGAACTATTTCATGTATACAGCGTGTACAGAGTGATACAATGAATATCCAAATACCTCAGCTTTCTTTTTGCCTTCATGTGACCTTGAGTTTAACCAGATACCTCATTAGAGACTTCAGGTTAGCCTTCTCTGTTACTTCCAGGAGGGATTTTATACTGTAGATTAGAAGATCCACTGGAACCTTTCTTACCCTCCCTTGGGAGAGACATATGTATGAAAAGTTCAGAATACAGATTTAAACCTCAAAGTGAACTTGGAGATCCATGAATAAACTGTGCTATCCCCATATTTTGTGTATAGTTACCTAACCACTGGATGTATGAATTCCTCCTTGTTTGAGTAACTCTTTTCTGTGTTTTTGTTTGTTTGTTTTGTTTTGTTTTTGCAGTACGCAGGCCTCTCACTGTTGTGGCCTCTCCTGTTGCAGAGTCCAGGCTCTGGACGCACAGGCTCAGCAGCCATGGCTCACGGGCCTAGCTGCTCTGTGGCATGTGGGATCTTCCCGGACCGGGGCACGAACCCATGTCCCCTGCATCGGCAGGCGGACTCTCAACCACTGCGCCGCCAGGGAAGCCCTTGAGTAACTATCTTTTTTAAGTCAAGATAATTTATACAAGGAAAAACATAACGTTTCATAGGTATACATTTTGATTAATTTTAACTTACTAGGTACTTCCTTGTAACTAGCACCTAGGTCTAAAAACAACATTGCCAGCATCCCAGAAGTCTTATGTCATATATTTTTCCAGCTGATACTCTCTTGATTAAAAGTAATCAGTATGCTAACTTCTCATACCATTTTTATGAAGTTCAACAAAGGCAAACTAATATATGGTATCATAAAACAAACTATGTCATGACTGGCTTCTTTGGCTCTAAACTGTCTTTGTATAAATCGCTTATAATGTGTATGTAGTTATGAATCATTATTCCTCATTGCTGTATAGCATTTCATTGTATGATTATAGCTCTATTTATTCTACTCCTGATGGGCACTGGACAGTTTTCAGTTTGCATAGTGTGTTAGTTTGCTAGGGCTGCCATAACAAAATACAGGCTAGGTAGTTTAAACAACCGAAATTTGTTTTCTCACAGTTTTGGGGGCTAGAAATCTAATATCAAGGTTCTAACAGGTTTGGTTTCTCCTGAAGCCTCTCTCCTTGGGTTGCAGATGGCCATCTTCTAGTTGTGACCTCACATGGCCTTTTCTCTGTGCACACTCCCCTACGTCTCTTCTTTTTCTTATAAGGACACCAGTCATATCACATTATGGCACTACACTTATAACCCCCATTTAACCTTAATTATCTCCGTAAAGGTCCCATTTCCAAAAACATTCACATTGTGGGTTGAGTAACTACTGATGCATCAAAATGTGACTCCAAAATGTACTGACATAAACCAACCATTTTACTATGATCAGAGAGAAGTGGGGACAGCTTACATATGTTCTATGATATCTGGAGTCTTAGCTAGGAAGATTTAATGGCAGGTGGTAACTCAAATGCTGGGTGCTGGAATAATTTTAAGGTGTACTTGCTCACATGTCTGGTATTTGATGCTACCTGGAGCTGCTGACCAGACCTCTTAGGTGTGGCCTCTCCATGTGGCTTGGGCTCCCTCATAGCATGGCCACTCTTGGGAAGTCAAACTTCATCCATGATGGCTCAGGGTTCCAGTCTAGTGATTAACAAATAAGGCAGAAGCTGAATCCCCTCCTATTCTGATCTTCCCTCAGAAGTCATTTCTGCCACATTTTATTAGTTATTAGTTACTCCCAAGCTGCTCAGATTCAAGAGAATTCACAGCATGTTTTTTTAATAGCAATCCTAAATGACCTCTCTGCAGCTCCTTTATCTTTTAAAACACTAATGGCATGCCCACACAAGCCACTAAGGACAGGGAAACCACTTACATTTTGCCTTAGGACAGGTACACTTTAGACTCTCTTCCCTAACATTGACCTTTGAACTTTCCCCACCCCTAACTTCACCTTATTTGTTTGTTCACATTGGCTGGTTCATGTAAATTATTGACCTGAATCTAAACTCTCTCCCTGGTTCTGACCTGACATGCCCATGAGGTTCTACTCCTGAAAGCCACCTTTCTGATTCAGGTGTTAAAGCCTCAGGTAAGAGATCTGTCCTCATTTGTTTCTCCTAATTCCAGAACACCTCTAGCCCCAGTCGGACAAGGCATGAGGACTAGACATAGGGCAGTGGAAATGAAAGAAAAAAAAGATTCAAATCTTCAAGAAACTTCTGAAAGCATTATTCGCATGGATTTAAGATATTTGACCAAATTTTTCCATTTTAGTAACAGATATTAAGTATAAAATTGATGAAAACCATAGATGAGAGAGAACTCCAGAGTTACATGAGGCAACCAACTACATCAAATTTGCAAACTGAAAGACAAATTATTTCTTCGAGTGATTATTTTCTGAGTTCACTTGCAACCAACATCTGTAGTGCACCCAATTGGTTCTAAATAACAGGATTTGGGATTTTACTGGAGTCAACATGTCACATTTATCACTTATCATATACAATGTTTATTTTTCAGAGGAATAAATCTGCCTAGAATCAAATATTTACATTTATTCTTCAGATATTCCTGGCTTAACTATCACCAATGTCTACACTGTAGCATGGATTAAAGACTTTAAAAATCTTGTGCGTTTATACGCAGAATATTCTTTCTTTTCAGGGGACTAGCATTAACAAGGGTACTGTTCTTGGGATCAGGAGTGAGAATCTACCCAGATCCTATAGGGAAAGTCCGCTTTATAATTTTCTAAAGCCATAAGTCAGCATATGCTATAATACGCATAACCTGGATTCTTGAAATAAGACACAGCTGAATTCAAACAATATCTACATGAAACTGAATAACTTGATGACACTGTTTTAATGCTCTAACTGGTCAAAGGCAGCCAACAGCTTTTTCATAAATTAGGCAGGCTTTTGAGGGAAATTCTTAAAAGACGGCATGTCCACGTGTATGGATTGACAGACGAGCAAATTTCCAGCTGTGCTTTAGAAAGAGGTGCCAGCCAATGAGGTGCTGTCGAAATGACTGAAAACCACCTGCTGCTGATATCTACTCCACTGTATGAAAGTCAGCCTTCTTGTGGATGATCACTGCTGGTAGAGAAAAAACTGCCTCTACACTTGTTGATTGTGGATAGCTGGTTGAGGAGGCTTCGCATCCTGAATCTTAGAAAATTTGTAACGGTACAAAGATGCAAAGGATAGGAAGAGGCCAGGGCAACCTGTGACAAAGGAGAACACAACCACTTATTTCACAGTGAGTCAGGGAGGGGACACTAGGCTGGAACACTCATTATGCTTAAAATGCCCTTTGAAAAAAACATGTTTCAGTCAAAAGAACAATGCTCTGACTTTTAAAGTACCAAATATTGATTTTCTAGGAGCCATGGTTCTCTTCTTTTGCTTGCATTAAAGAAAAAAAAATTGTATGTAACTATAACATTTGGGAATACTCTTACAAAATAAAAAAATCCATAATTATTTTCATGTTTTAGTATGTCTTAATTTTGATAATGTGAATAAATATTGATATAAAAGTTACAATCAGAATGGATATAATAATTTATAATTCTTAGTTTAATAAGGTAGTTCAGATATTTGCTTAGATTTTTTCATAATTATTTTTATTAATAAATGTGTAATAGCTCATGTATTTGAGATATATAATATATAACATAAAATTTATGAACATTTCTAATTGTGGATACTAAAACTAATATACAGTAATGGTCCCCAGTATTTCACTGTCATGGATAAGAGTTAATACATTTTCTTTCTTCTGCAGAATTATTTCTCAAGATAAAATTCTGGGACAGGAATTACTGTGGCAAAAAGCATAAACCCTGTCTGCTGAGTTACTAAATACCTTCTTGCAGATTGTGCATACACAAGTTCCAGGGGTGCCATTCGTAAAACTCCCATCCTCCCCAAAGTTTTACATTGTGAATGGCACCCCCTGCAGGTGTGCAGCACTTAACCTGTGCAACATCATGTAGCAGTTCTGTAATACATCTTGAAATACTAGCCTACTGTTGGGTTACTTTCTCAAGGATTAGTCCAAAAGAATCTCAAGGAAAAAAAAAAAGAACAATCCCACTCTCTGCATAACTTGTTTAAAGAGTTAATTAGGAATATAAGAACAGAATATTTAGTAACAATAGAAGTAAAGTTGCTGCATTCCTCTGTAAAACTCATGTGTAGTTGACAATATAGTTCTTAAGATAAATGATTTGGAGAAAATTAATAATTTGTGAATCTGGTTAGAATTTTCAAGATACAAAATGATAAACATTTCAAGAAAAATTAAAGGAAGTAAATAATGATAAAAGAACAAATTTTGACAAATATACAAAAACTTTGGTAATGCTTAATAAATATTAATGCTTAATAAATATTTGGTAATGCTTAATAAAATTATGATGACTTTGAAAACCCTATTAAAATAAATAAAATTTTGGTAAACTGAACAATGAAAAAGTAGCGAAAAATAATAAATAAAACATTTAAAATGAGAAAGGGTAAACAACCAATACAAAAGAGATTAACTTCACATGAACACTACATTAATATATAAGAAATCAACATATATTAAATTTGAAAAAACAATGAATTCCACATCCTATTAAAAGACCATAAATACCAATATGCATGAATGAAATAAAGGGCTTGAACAGATATACGACCAAAAAGCAAAACTGACAAAAAATATTACAGGTTACCAATTTAGAAAAAATCAGAATCTCATTTTTAAATTGTTTCAGACATTCGTGGATAAATTATGAGAACATAAAATCTTCCAAGACTGAATCATGAAGAAATAGAAAACCTGAGTAGAGCAATTACTAGTAAGGAGATTGAAAGGGTAATAAAAAATCTCCCAACAAACAAAAGCCCAGTATCAGATGGTTTCTCTGGCAAATTCTACAAAACATTTAAAGAAGATTTGATATCTATTCTTCTCAAACTCTTCCAAAAATTGAAGAGGAGGAAAACCTTCCAAACATTTTACAAAATCAGCATTGCCCTTATACCAAAGCCAGACTACAATACCACAGAAAAGAAAATTACAGGACAATATCCTTGATGAATATAGATGCAAAAATCCTCAACAAAATATTAGCAAACTTAACCCAACAATACATTCAAAGGATCATATAACATGATCAAGTGGGATTTACTCCCAGAATGCAAGGATGGTTCAATATCCACAAATCAATCAACATGATACATCACATAAACAAAATGAAAGATAAAAATCATATGACTATCTCAATAAATGCAGAAAAGGCATTTGACAAAATTCAACATCCAGTTATGATAAAAATTCGCGACAAAGTGGGTGTAGAGAGAGGAACCTAATAAAGGTCATATATGACAAACCAGCATCATACTCAATGGTGAAAAGCTGAAAGTTTTTCCTCTTAGATCAGGAACAAGACAAGGATGACCACCCTCACCACTTTTACTCAACATGGTATTGGAAGTTCTAGCCACAACAGTTAGGCAAGAAAAAGAAATAAAAGGCACCCAAATTGGGAAGGAAGAGGTAAAACTGTCACTATATATGAAGAACCCTGAAGATTCCACACACACAAAAAAACCTCTTAGAACTAATAAGTGAATTCAGTAAAGTTTCAGGAGACAAAATCAATCTGTGGCATTTCTATACACTAGAAATATAATAAACTACCAGAAAGCGCAATTATGAAAACAGTCTGTTTACTATTGAATCGAAAAGAATAAAATATCTAGGAATAAATTTAACCAAGGAAGTGAAAGACAAGTACACTGAAAAGTATAAGACACTGATGAAATAAATTGAAGACGGCTCACACAAAAATTCAAAGATATTCTATGTTCATGGATTGAAAGAAATAACATTGTTAAAATGTCCATACTACTCAAAGTAATTTACAGATTCAATGCAATCCCTATCAAAATTCCAATTTGATATTTCACAGAACTAGAACAAATAATTCTAAAATTTGTTTGGAACCATAAAAGGGCCCAAATGGCCAAAACAATCTTGAACAAGAAGAACAAAACTGGAGGTATCACGCTCTCTGATTTCAAACTAAATTATAAAATTATAGCAGTCAAAACAGTATGGTCCTGGCACATAAACAGTCATACAAATCAATGGAACAGAACTGAGAGCCCAGAAATAAACCCACACATATATGAACAATCAATTTTTGACAGAGAAGGAAAGAACATACAATGGAGAAAGGATAGTCTCTTCAATAAATGGTGCTGGGAAAAATGGCCAGCCACATGCAAAAGAATGAAACTTGACCACTATCTTATACCATACACAAAATTTAACTCAAAATGGATTAAAGGGCCTCCCTGGTGGCGCAGTCGTTGAGAGTCTGCCTCCCGATGCAGCGGACACAGGTTTGTGCCCCGGTCTGGGAAGATCCCATGTGCCGCAGAGCGGCTGGGCCCGTGAGCCATGGCCACTGAGCCTGCACGTATGGAGCCTGTGCTCCACAACGGGAGAGGACGCAACAGTGAGAGGCCCGCGTATTGCAAAAAAAAAAAAAAAAAAAAAAATGGATTAAAGACTTAAATATAAGACCTGAACCATAAAATTCCTAGAAGAAAACATAGAGGTAACTTTAGTGACACCTGCCTTAGTGATGTCTCTGTGGGTGTGACTGCAAAGGCAAGGTAAACAAAAACAAAAATAAACAAGTGGGACTACATCAAAGCAAAAAGCATCTTCACAGTGAAGGAAATCACCATCAAAACTTAAAGGCAACCTTCTGAATGAGAAAAGATTTTTGCAAATCATCTATTTGATAAGGAGTTAATGTCCAAAATATAGAAAGAACTCACATAACTCAATAGCCCCCTTCCCCCAAAAAACAACCTTGGTTAAAAAATTGGAAGAGGAACTGAATGGACATTTTTCTAAAGAAGATGGTCATCAGACACATGAAAAGATGTTCAACATCACTAATTATTAGGGAAATGCAAATCAAAACCACAACGAGATATTATCTCACACCTGTTAGAATTGGTATTACAGAAAAGACAAACAATAACAAATGTTGGAGAGGATGTGAAGAAAAAGTAATCTTCATACACCATTGGTGGGACTGTAAACTGATTCATTCACTATAGAAAACAGTATAAAGATGTTTCAAAAAGTTAAGAATAGAACTACCGTTTGAACCCATCTATTCCACTTCTGGGTATTTATCCAAAGAACATGAAAACACTAATTCAAAAAGATATAGGGGGCTTCCCTGGTGGCGCAGTGGTTGAGAGTCTGCCTGTCAATGCAGGGGACACGGGTTTGTGCCCCGGTCCAGGAAGATCCCACATGCTGTGGAGTGGCTGGGCCTGTGAGCCATGGCCGCTGAGCCTGTGTGTCCGGAGCCTGTGCTCCACAACAGGAGA